>NC_091707.1:5767575-6070606 GCF_041296265.1 Equus caballus | reverse complement strand
CGTAGCCGGAAGGTGATTTTTGCGTGTCCGGCAGGTGGTTCTGGCGAGTCGAGCAGGTGGTTCCGGCGTGCTCGGCAGGTGCTTCCGGGGTCATTGGCACGTGGTTCTGGCATATCTGAGAGGTGGTTCCGGCATGCCCGGCAGGTGATTCCGGAGTGTTCGCCAAGTGTTTCCGGCGTAGCCGGCAGGTGATTTTGGCATGTCCGGCAGGTGGTTCAGGCGAGTTGAGCAGGTGGTTCCAACGTGCTTGGCAGGTGCTTCCGGCGTCTCCGGCACGTGTTTCTGGCACATCTGACAGGTGGTTCCGGCATGCCCGGCAGGTGATTCCGGAGTGTTCGCCAAGTGTTTCCGGCGTAGCCGGCAGGTGATTTTGCATGTCCCGCGGTCATTCCGGCGGGTCGAGCCGGTGGTTCCGGCGTGTCCGGCAGGTGGTTCCGGTCTGTCCGGCAGGTGCTTCTGTGGTGTCCGGCACGAGGTTCAGTCTGAGAGGCTGTGCCGGCATGCCCCTCTCGTGATTCCGGCTTGTCCCCGAAGTGGTGCTGGTGTAGCGGGCAGGTGATTTTGGCGTGTCCGGCAAGTGGTTCAGGCGAGTTGAGCAAGTGGTTGCGACGTGCTCGGCAGGTGCTTCCGGCGTCTCTGGCACGTTTTTCTGGCACATCTGACTGGTGGTTCCGGCATGCCCAAAAGTTGATTCCGGTCTGTCCGGTAGGTGGTTCCGGCGTGCACGGCACGTGGTTCTGGTACGTGTCAGAGGTGGTTGCGTATGCCCAACAGGTGATTCCGGACTGTCCGCCACGTGCTTCTGGCACGTCTGAGAGGTGGTTCCAACGTGCCCGGCAGGTCATTTCGGAGAGTCGTCCAAGTGGTTCTGGCGTACCCCGCAGGTGATTTTGGCGTGTCCGGCAGGTGGTTCCGCCGTGCTCGGCAGGTGGTTCAGGCATGGCCGTCACGTGGTTCCAGTCTGTCCAGGACGTGTTTCCAGCTTCTCCGGCAGGTGGTTCTGGTACGTCTGAGAGGTGGTTCCGCCATGGCTGGCAGGTGATCCCGGACTGTCCCCCAGGTGGTTCTGGCATAGCCAGCAGTTGATATTGGCCTGTCCGGCAGGTGGTTCCAGCGAGTCAAACAGGTGGCTCCGGCGTTCTTGGCAGGTGGTTCCGGTCTGTCCGGTAGGTGTTTCCGGCGTGTCTGGCACGTGCTTCCGGCACGTCTGAGAGGTGGTTCCGGCATGCGCGGCAGGTGATTCCGTAGTGTCCGCCAGGTGGTTCTGGCATACCCGGCAGGTGATTTTGGCGTGTCTGGCAGGTGTTTCTGGCGAGTCGAGCAGGTGGCTCCGGCATGCTCGGCAGGTGCTTCCGGCGTCTCCGGCACTTGGTTCTGGTGTGTCTGAGAGCTGGTTCCGGCATGTCCGGAGGATGATTCCGGAGTGTCCGCCAAGTGGTTCTGGCATACCCAGCAGGTGATATTCGCATGACCGGAAGGTGGTTCCAGCGAGCCCGGCAGGTGATTCCGAAGTGTTCCCCAACTGGTTGTGGCGTAGCTTGCAGGTGATTTTGGCGTGTCCGGCAGGTGGTTCTGGCGAGTCGAGCAGGTGGTTCCGGCGTGCTCGGCAGGTGCTTCCGGGGTCATTGGCACGTGGTTCTGGCATATCTGAGAGGTGGTTCCGGCATGCCCTGCAGGTGTTTCCGGAGTGTTCGCCAAGTGTTTCCGGCGTAGCCGGCAGGTGATTTTGCATGTCCAGCGGTCGTTCCGGCGGGTCGAGCCGGTGGTTCCGGCGTGTCCGGCAGGTGGTTCCGGTCTGTCCGGCAGGTGGTTCTGTGGTGTACGGCACGAGGTTCAGTCTGAGAGGCTGTGCCGGCATGCCCCTCACGTGATTCCGGCTTGTCCCCGAAGTGGTTCTGGCATACCCGGCAGGTGATTTTGGCATGTCCGGCAGGTGTTTCTGGCGAGTCGAGCAGGTGGCTCCGGCATGCTCGGCAGGTGCTTCCGGCGTCTCCGGCACTTGGTTGTGGTGTGTCTGAGAGCTGGTTCCGGCATGTCCGGCAGATGATTCCGGAGTGTCCGCCAAGTGGTTCTGGCATACCCAGCAGGTGATTTTGGCGTGTTAGGGAGGTGGTACCCGTGAGTCGAGCAGGTGGTTCCGGCGTGCTCAGCAGGTGGTTCAGGCGGTTCTGGCAGGTGGTATCCGTCTGTTCGGGGTGTGGTTCCAGCATCTCATGAACACGTTTCTGGCACGTCTGAGATGTGGTTCCAGCCGGCCCGACAGGTGTTTCCGCAGTGTCCGCCAAGCGGTTCTGGCGTAGTTGGCAGGTGATTTTGGCATGACTGGCAGGTGGTTCCAGCAAGCCTGGCAGGTGATTCCAAAGTGTTCACCAACTGGTTGTGGCGTAGTCGGCAGGTGATTTTTGCGTGATCGGCAGGTGGTTCTGGCGAGTCGAGCAGGTGGTTCCGGCGTGCTCGGCTGGTGCTTCCGGGGTCATTGGCACGGGGTTCTGGCATGTCTGAGAGGTGGTTCCTGCATGCCCGGCAAGTGATTCCGGAGTGTTCGCCAAGTGGTTCTGGCATAGTCGGCAGGCGATATTGGCATGTCCGGCAGGTGGTTCAGGCGAGTTGAGCAGGTGGTTCCAACGTGCTTGGCAGGTGCTTCCGGCATCTCCGGCACGTGTTTCTGGCACATCTGACAGGTGGTTCCGGCATGCCCGAAAGGTGATTCCGGTCTGTCCGGTAGGTGGTTCCAGCCTGCACGGCATGTGGTTCTGGTACGTGTCAGAGGTGGTTGCGCATGCCCAACAGGTGATTCCGGACTGTCCGCCACGTGCTTCTGGCACGTCTGAGAGGTGGTTCCAACATGCCCGGCAGGTCATTTCGGAGAGTCGTCCAAGTGGTTCTGGCGTAGCCCGCAGGTGATTTTGGCGTGTCCGGCACGTGGTTCCGCCGTGCTCGGCAGGTGGTTCAGGCATGGCCGTCACGTGGTTCCAGTCTGTCCAGGACGTGTTTCCAGCTTCTCCGGCAGGTGGTTGTGGTACGTCTGAGAGGTGGTTCCGCCATGGCTGGCAGGTGATCCCGGACTGTCCCCCAGGTGGTTCTGGCATAGCCAGCAGTTGATATTGGCCTGTCCGGCAGGTGGTTCCAGCGAGTCAAACAGGTGGCTCCGGCGTTCTTGGCAGGTGGTTCCGGTCTGTCCGGTAGGTGTTTCCGGCGTGTCTGGCACGTGATTCCGGCACGTCTGAGAGGTGGTACCGGCATGCGCGGCAGGTGATTCCGTAGTGTCCGCCAGGTGGTTCTGGCATACCCGGCAGGTGATTTTGGTGTGTCCGGCAGGTGTTTCTGGGGAGTCGTGCAGGTGGCTCCGGCATGCTCGGCAGGTGCTTCCGGCGTCTCCGGCACTTGGTTCTGGTGTGTCTGAGAGCTGGTTCCGGCATGTCCGGCATATGATTCGGGAGTGTCCGCCAAGTGGTTCTGGCATACCCAGCAGGTGATATTCGCATGACCGGAATGTGGTTCCAGCAAGCCCGGCAGGTGATTCCGAAGTGTTCCCCAACTGGTTGTGGCGTAGCCGGCAGGTGATTTTGGTGTTTCCGGCAGGTGGTTCTGGCGAGTCGAGCAGGTGGTTCCGGCGTGCTCGGCAGGTGCTTCCGGGGTCATTGGCACGTGGTTCTGGCATATCTGAGAGGTGGTTCCGGCATGCCCGGCAGGTGTTTCCGGAGTGTTCGCCAAGTGTTTCCGGCGTAGCCGGCAGGTGATTTTGCATGTCCAGCGGTCGTTCCGGCGGGTCGAGCCGGTGTTTCCGGCGTGTCCGGCAGGTGGTTCCGGTCTGTCCGGCAGGTGGTTCTGTGGTGTCCGGCACGAGGTTCAGTCTGAGAGGCTGTGCCGGCATGCCCCTCACGTGATTCCGGCTTGACACCGAAGTGGTTCTGGCATACCCGGCAGGTGATTTTGGCGTGTCCGGCAGGTGTTTCTGGCGAGTCGAGCAGGTGGCTCCGGCATGCTCGGCAGGTGCTTCCGGCGTCTCCGGCACTTGGTTCTGGTGTGTCTGAGAGCTGGTTCCGGCATGTCCGGCAGATGATTCCGGAGTGTCCGCCAAGTGGTTCTGGCAAACCCAGCAGGTGATTTTGGCGTGTCAGGGAGGTGGTACCGGTGAGTCGAACAGGTGGTTCCGGCGTGCTCAGCAGGTGGTTCAGGCGGTTCTGGCAGGTGGTATCCGTCTGTTCGGGGTGTGGTTCCAGCATCTCATGAACACGTTTCTGGCACGTCTGAGATGTGGTTCCAGCCGGCCCGACAGGTGTTTCCGCAGTGTCCGCCAAGCGGTTCTGGCGTAGTTGGCAGGTGATTTTGGCATGACTGGCAGGTGGTTCCAGCAAGCCTGGCAGGTGATTCCAAAGTGTTCACCAACTGGTTGTGGCGTAGCCGGCAGGTGATTTTTGCGTGATCGGCAGGTGGTTCTGGCGAGTCGAGCAGGTGGTTCCGGCGTGCTCGGCTGGTGCTTCCGGGGTCATTGGCACGGGGTTCTGGCATGTCTGAGAGGTGGTTCCTGCATGCCCGGCAAGTGATTCCGGAGTGTTCGCCAAGTGGTTCTGGCATAGTCGGCAGGTGATTTTGGCATGTCCGGCAGGTGGTTCAGGCGAGTTGAGCAGGTGGTTCCGACGTGCTTGGCAGGTGCTTCCGGCGTCTCCGGCACGTGTTTCTGGCACATCTGACAGGTGGTTCCAGCATGCCCGAAAGGTGATTCCGGTCTGTCCGGTAGGTGGTTCCAGCCTGCACGGCATGTGGTTCTGGTACGTCTCAGAGGTGGTTGCGCATGCCCAACAGGTGATTCCGGACTGTCCGCCACATGGTTCTGGCACGTCTGAGAGGTGGTTCCGGCATGCCCTGCAGGTCATCCCAGAGAGTCCCCTAACTGGTTCTGGCATAACACGCAGGTGATTTTGGTGTGTCTGGCAGGTTGTTCCGTTGTGCTTGGCAGGTGGTTCAGGCTTGGCCGGCAGGTGGTTCCAGACTGTCCAGGACGTGTTTCCAGCTTCTCCGGCAGGTGGTTCTGGTACGTCTGAGAGGTGGTTCCGCCATGGCTGGCAGGTGATTCCGGACCGTCCCCCAGGTGGTTCTGGCATAGCCAGCAGTTGATATTGGCCTGTCCGGCAGGTGGTTCCAGCGAGTCGAACAGGTGGCTCCGGCGTGCTCGGCAGGTGGTTCCGGTCTGTCCGGTAGGTGATTCCGGCGTGTCCGGCACGTGCTTCCGGCACGTGTGAGAGGTGGTTCCGGCATGCGCGACAGGTGATTTCGGAGTGTCCGCCAGGTGGTTCTGGCGTACCTGGCAGGTGATTTTGGCGTGTCCGACAGGTGTTTCTGGCGAGTCGAGCAGGTGGCTCCGGCATGCTCGGCAGGTGCTTCCGGCGTCTCCGGCACGTGGTTCTGGTGTGTCTGAGAGCTGGTTCCGGCATGTCCGGCAGATGATTCCGGAGTGTCCGCCAAGTGGTTCTGGCATACCCGGCTGGTGATTTGGGCATGTCAGGTAGGTGGTTCCGGCGAGTCGAGCAGGTGGTTCCGGCGTGCTCGGCAGGTGCTTCCGGGGTCATTGGCACGTGGTTCTGGCATATCTGAGAGGTGGCTCCGGCATGCTCGGCAGGTGCTTCCGGCGTCTCCGGCACGTGGTTCTGGTGTGTCTGAGAGCTGGTTCCGGCATGTCCGGCAGATGATTCCGGAGAGTCCGCCAAGTGGTTCTGGCATAATCGGCTGGTGATTTGGGCATGTCAGGTAGGTGGTTCCGGCGAGTCGAGCAGGTGGCTCCGGCGTGCTCGGCAGTTTGTTCAGACGGGTCTGGCAGGTGTTTTCCGTCTGTTCGGGGTGTGGTTCCAGCATCTCATGCACATGGTTCTGGCACGTCTGAGATGTGGTTCCGGCCGGCCCGACTGGTGTTTCCACACTGTCCGCCATGTGATACTGGCGTAGTTGGCAGGTGATTTTGGCATGACCGGCAGGTGGTTCCAGCAAGCCCGGCAGGTGATTCCGAAGTCTTCCCCAACTGGTTGTGGCGTAGCCGGCAGGTGATTTTTGCGTGTCCGGCAGGTGGTTCTGGCGAGTCGAGCAGGTGGTTCCGGCGTGCTCGGCTGGTGCTTCCGGGGTCATTGGCACGTGGTTCTGGCATATCTGAGAGGTGGTTCCGGCATGCCCGGCAGGTGATTCCAGAGCGTTCGCCAAGTGTTTCCGGCGTACCCGGCAGGTGATTTTGCATGTCGAGCGGTCGTTCCGGCGGGTCGAGCCGGTGGTTCCGGCGTGTCCGGCAGGTGGATCCGGTCTGTCCGGCAGGTGGTTCTGCGGTGTCCGGCACGAGGTTCAGTCTGAGAGGCTGTGCCGGCATGCCCCTCACGTGATTCCGGCTTGTCCCCGAATTGGTGCTGGTGTAGCGGGCAGGTGATTTTGGCGTGTCCGGCAGGTGGTTCAGGCGAGTTGAGCAGGTGGTTGCGACGTGCTCAGCAGGTGCTTCCGGCGTCTCCGGCACGTGTTTCTGGCACATCTGACTGGTGGTTCCGGCATGCCCGAAAGGTGATTCCGGTCTGTCCGGTAGGTGGTTCCGGCGTGCACGGCACGTGGTTCTGGTACGTCTCAGAGGTGGTTGCGTATGCCCAACAGGTGATTCCGGACTGTCCGCCACGTGCTTCTGGCACGTCTGAGAGGTGGTTCCAACATGCCCGGCAGGTCATTTCGGAGAGTCGTCCAAGTGGTTCTGGCGTAGCCCGCAGGTGATTTTGGCGTGTCCGGCAGGTGGTTCCGCCGTGCTCGGCAGGTGGTTCAGGCATGGCCGTCACGTGGTTCCAGTCTGTCCAGGACGTGTTTCCAGCTTCTCCGGAAGGTGGTTCTGGTACGTCTGAGAGGTGGTTCCGCCATGGCTGGCAGGTGATCCCGGACTGTCCCCCAGGTGGTTCTGGCATAGCCAGAAGTTGATATTGGCCTGTCCGGCAGGTGGTTCCAGCGAGTCGAACAGGTGGCTCCGGCGTTCTTGGCAGGTGGTTCCGGTCTGTCCGGTAGGTGTTTCCGGCGTATCTGGCACGTGCTTCCGGCACGTCTGAGAGGTGGTTCCGGCATGCGCGGCAGGTGATTCCGTAATGTCCGCCAGGTGGTTCTGGCGTACCCGGCAGGTGATTTTGGCGTGTCCGGCAGGTGTTTCTGGCGAGTCGAGCAGGTGGCTCCGGCATGCTCGGCAGGTGCTTCCGGCGTCTCCGGCACTTGGTTCTGGTGTGTCTGAGAGCTGGTTCCGGCATGTCCGGCAGATGATTCCGGAGTGTCCGCCAAGTGGTTCTGGCAAACCCAGCAGGTGATTTTGGCGTGTCAGGGAGGTGGTACCGGTGAGTCGAACAGGTGGTTCCGGCGTGCTCAGCAGGTGGTTCAGGCGGTTCTGGCAGGTGGTATCCGTCTGTTCGGGGTGTGGTTCCAGCATCTCATGAACACGTTTCTGGCACGTCTGAGATGTGGTTCCAGCCGGCCCGACAGGTGTTTCCGCAGTGTCCGCCAAGCGGTTCTGGCGTAGTTGGCAGGTGATTTTGGCATGACTGGCAGGTGGTTCCAGCAAGCCTGGCAGGTGATTCCAAAGTGTTCACCAACTGGTTGTGGCGTAGCCGGCAGGTGATTTTTGCGTGATCGGCAGGTGGTTCTGGCGAGTCGAGCAGGTGGTTCCGGCGTGCTCGGCTGGTGCTTCCGGGGTCATTGGCACGGGGTTCTGGCATGTCTGAGAGGTGGTTCCTGCATGCCCGGCAAGTGATTCCGGAGTGTTCGCCAAGTGGTTCTGGCATAGTCGGCAGGTGATTTTGGCATGTCCGGCAGGTGGTTCAGGCGAGTTGAGCAGGTGGTTCCGACGTGCTTGGCAGGTGCTTCCGGCGTCTCCGGCACGTGTTTCTGGCACATCTGACAGGTGGTTCCAGCATGCCCGAAAGGTGATTCCGGTCTGTCCGGTAGGTGGTTCCAGCCTGCACGGCATGTGGTTCTGGTACGTCTCAGAGGTGGTTGCGCATGCCCAACAGGTGATTCCGGACTGTCCGCCACATGGTTCTGGCACGTCTGAGAGGTGGTTCCGGCATGCCCTGCAGGTCATCCCAGAGAGTCCCCTAACTGGTTCTGGCATAACACGCAGGTGATTTTGGTGTGTCTGGCAGGTTGTTCCGTTGTGCTTGGCAGGTGGTTCAGGCTTGGCCGGCAGGTGGTTCCAGACTGTCCAGGACGTGTTTCCAGCTTCTCCGGCAGGTGGTTCTGGTACGTCTGAGAGGTGGTTCCGCCATGGCTGGCAGGTGATTCCGGACCGTCCCCCAGGTGGTTCTGGCATAGCCAGCAGTTGATATTGGCCTGTCCGGCAGGTGGTTCCAGCGAGTCGAACAGGTGGCTCCGGCGTGCTCGGCAGGTGGTTCCGGTCTGTCCGGTAGGTGATTCCGGCGTGTCCGGCACGTGCTTCCGGCACGTGTGAGAGGTGGTTCCGGCATGCGCGACAGGTGATTTCGGAGTGTCCGCCAGGTGGTTCTGGCGTACCTGGCAGGTGATTTTGGCGTGTCCGACAGGTGTTTCTGGCGAGTCGAGCAGGTGGCTCCGGCATGCTCGGCAGGTGCTTCCGGCGTCTCCGGCACGTGGTTCTGGTGTGTCTGAGAGCTGGTTCCGGCATGTCCGGCAGATGATTCCGGAGTGTCCGCCAAGTGGTTCTGGCATACCCGGCTGGTGATTTGGGCATGTCAGGTAGGTGGTTCCGGCGAGTCGAGCAGGTGGTTCCGGCGTGCTCGGCAGGTGCTTCCGGGGTCATTGGCACGTGGTTCTGGCATATCTGAGAGGTGGCTCCGGCATGCTCGGCAGGTGCTTCCGGCGTCTCCGGCACGTGGTTCTGGTGTGTCTGAGAGCTGGTTCCGGCATGTCCGGCAGATGATTCCGGAGAGTCCGCCAAGTGGTTCTGGCATAATCGGCTGGTGATTTGGGCATGTCAGGTAGGTGGTTCCGGCGAGTCGAGCAGGTGGCTCCGGCGTGCTCGGCAGTTTGTTCAGACGGGTCTGGCAGGTGTTTTCCGTCTGTTCGGGGTGTGGTTCCAGCATCTCATGCACATGGTTCTGGCACGTCTGAGATGTGGTTCCGGCCGGCCCGACTGGTGTTTCCACACTGTCCGCCATGTGATACTGGCGTAGTTGGCAGGTGATTTTGGCATGACCGGCAGGTGGTTCCAGCAAGCCCGGCAGGTGATTCCGAAGTCTTCCCCAACTGGTTGTGGCGTAGCCGGCAGGTGATTTTTGCGTGTCCGGCAGGTGGTTCTGGCGAGTCGAGCAGGTGGTTCCGGCGTGCTCGGCTGGTGCTTCCGGGGTCATTGGCACGTGGTTCTGGCATATCTGAGAGGTGGTTCCGGCATGCCCGGCAGGTGATTCCAGAGCGTTCGCCAAGTGTTTCCGGCGTACCCGGCAGGTGATTTTGCATGTCGAGCGGTCGTTCCGGCGGGTCGAGCCGGTGGTTCCGGCGTGTCCGGCAGGTGGATCCGGTCTGTCCGGCAGGTGGTTCTGCGGTGTCCGGCACGAGGTTCAGTCTGAGAGGCTGTGCCGGCATGCCCCTCACGTGATTCCGGCTTGTCCCCGAATTGGTGCTGGTGTAGCGGGCAGGTGATTTTGGCGTGTCCGGCAGGTGGTTCAGGCGAGTTGAGCAGGTGGTTGCGACGTGCTCAGCAGGTGCTTCCGGCGTCTCCGGCACGTGTTTCTGGCACATCTGACTGGTGGTTCCGGCATGCCCGAAAGGTGATTCCGGTCTGTCCGGTAGGTGGTTCCGGCGTGCACGGCACGTGGTTCTGGTACGTCTCAGAGGTGGTTGCGTATGCCCAACAGGTGATTCCGGACTGTCCGCCACGTGCTTCTGGCACGTCTGAGAGGTGGTTCCAACATGCCCGGCAGGTCATTTCGGAGAGTCGTCCAAGTGGTTCTGGCGTAGCCCGCAGGTGATTTTGGCGTGTCCGGCAGGTGGTTCCGCCGTGCTCGGCAGGTGGTTCAGGCATGGCCGTCACGTGGTTCCAGTCTGTCCAGGACGTGTTTCCAGCTTCTCCGGAAGGTGGTTCTGGTACGTCTGAGAGGTGGTTCCGCCATGGCTGGCAGGTGATCCCGGACTGTCCCCCAGGTGGTTCTGGCATAGCCAGAAGTTGATATTGGCCTGTCCGGCAGGTGGTTCCAGCGAGTCGAACAGGTGGCTCCGGCGTTCTTGGCAGGTGGTTCCGGTCTGTCCGGTAGGTGTTTCCGGCGTATCTGGCACGTGCTTCCGGCACGTCTGAGAGGTGGTTCCGGCATGCGCGGCAGGTGATTCCGTAATGTCCGCCAGGTGGTTCTGGCGTACCCGGCAGGTGATTTTGGCGTGTCCGGCAGGTGTTTCTGGCGAGTCGAGCAGGTGGCTCCGGCATGCTCGGCAGGTGCTTCCGGCGTCTCCGGCACTTGGTTCTGGTGTGTCTGAGAGCTGGTTCCGGCATGTCCGGCAGATGATTCCGGAGTGTCCGCCAAGTGGTTCTGGCATACCCAGCAGGTGATTTTGGCGTGTCAGGGAGGTGGTACCGGTCAGTCGAGCAGGTGGTTCCGGCGTGCTCAGCAGGTGGTTCAGGCGGTTCTGACAGGTGGTATCCGTCTGTTCGGGGTGTGGTTCCAGCATCTCATGAACACGTTTCTGGCACGTCTGAGATGTGGTTCCAGCCGGCCCGACAGGTGTTTCCGCAGTGTCCGCCAAGCGGTTCTGGCGTAGTTGGCAGGTGATTTTGGCATGACTGGCAGGTGGTTCCAGCAAGCCTGGCAGGTGATTCCAAAGTGTTCACCAACTGGTTGTGGCGTAGCCGGCAGGTGATTTTTGCGTGATCGGCAGGTGGTTCTGGCGAGTCGAGCAGGTGGTTCCGGCGTGCTCGGCTGGTGCTTCCGGGGTCATTGGCACGGGGTTCTGGCATGTCTGAGAGGTGGTTCCTGCATGCCCGGCAAGTGATTCGGAGTGTTCGCCAAGTGGTTCTGGCATAGTCGGCAGGTGATTTTGGCATGTCCGGCAGGTGGTTCAGGCGAGTTGAGCAGGTGGTTCCGACGTGCTTGGCAGGTGCTTCCGGCGTCTCCGGCACGTGTTTCTGGCACATCTGACAGGTGGTTCCGGCATGCCCGAAAGGTGATTCCGGTCTGTCCGGTAGGTGGTTCCAGCCTGCACGGCATGTGGTTCTGGTACGTCTCAGAGGTGGTTGCGCATGCCCAACAGGTGATTCCGGACTGTCCGCCACATGGTTCTGGCACGTCTGAGAGGTGGTTCCGGCATGCCCGGCAGGTCATCCCAGAGAGTCCTCCAAGTGGTTCTGGCATAACACGCAGGCGATTTTGGCGTGTCTGGCAGGTTGTTCCGTTGTGCTTGGCAGGTGGTTCAGGCTTGGCCGGCAGGTGGTTCCAGAGTGTCCAGGACGTGTTTCAAGCTTCTCCGGCAGGTGGTTCTGGTACGTCTGAGAGGTGGTTCCGCCTTGGCTGGTAGGCGATTCCGGACCGTCCCCCAGGTGGTTCTGGCATAGCCAGCAGTTGATATTGGCCTGTCCGGCAGGTGGTTCCAGCGAGTCGAACAGGTGGCTCCGGCGTGCTCGGCAGGTGGTTCCGGTCTGTCCGGTAGGTGATTCCGGCGTGTGCAGCAAGTGCTTCCGGCACGTCTGAGAGGTGGTTCCGGCATGTGCGACAGGTGGTCTCGGAGTGTCCACCAGGTGGTTCTGGCGTACCCGGCAGGTGATTTTGGCGTGTCCGGAAGGTATTTCTGGTGAGTCGAGCAGGTGGCTCCGGCATGCTCGGCAGGTGCTTCCGGCGTCTCCGGCACGTGGTTCTGGTGTGTCTGAGAGCTGGTTCCGGCATGTCCGGCAGATGATTCGGGAGTGTCCGCCAAGTGGTTCTGGCATACCAGGCTGGTGATTTGGGCATGTCAGGTAGGTGGTTCCGGCGAGTCGAGCAGGTGCTCCGGCGTGCTCGGAAGGTTGTTCAGACGGGTCTGGCAGGTGCTTTCCGTCTGTTCGGGGTGTGGTTTCAGCATCTCATGCACATGGTTCTGGCACGTCTGAGATGTGGTTCCGGCCGGCCCGACAGGTGTTTCCACAGTGTCCGCCAAGTGGTACTGGCGTAGTTGGCAGGTGATTTTGGCATGACCGGCAGGTGGTTCCAGCAAGCCCGGCAGGTGATTCCGAAGTGTTCCCCAACTGGTTGTGGCGTAGCCGGCAGGTGATTTTTGCGTGTCCGGCAGGTGGTTCTGGCGAGTCGAGCAGGTGGTTCCGGCGTGCTCGGCAGGTGCTTCCGGGGTCATTGGCACGTGGTTCTGGCATATCTGAGAGGTGGTTCCGGCATGCCCGGCAGGTGATTCTGGAGTGTTCGCCAAGTGTTTCCGGCGTAGCCGGCAGGTGATTTTGCATGTCCAGCGGTCGTTCCGGCGGGTCGAGCCGGTGGTTCCGGCGTGTCCGGCAGGTGGTTCCGGTCTGTCCGGCAGCTGGTTCTGTGGTGCCCGGCACGAGGTTCAGTCTGAGAGGCTGTGCCGGCATGCCCCTCACGTGATTCCGGCTTGTCCCCGAACTGGTGCTGGTGTAGCGGGCGGGTGATTTTGGCGTGTCCGGCAGGTGGTTCAGGCGAGTTGAGCAGGTGGTTGCGACGTGCTCGGCAGGTGCTTCCGGCGTCTCCGGCACGTGTTTCTGGCACATCTGACTGGTGGTTCCGGCATGCCCAAAAGTGGATTCCGGTCTGTCCGGTAGGTGGTTCCGGCGTGCACGGCACGTGGTTCTGGTACGTGTCAGAGGTGGTTGCGTATGCCCAACAGGTGATTCCGGACTGTCCGCCACGTGCTTCTGGCACGTCTGAGAGGTGGTTCCAACATGCCCGGCAGGTCATTTCGGAGAGTCGTCCAAGTGGTTCTGGCGTAGCCCGCAGGTGATTTTGGCGTGTCCGGCAGGTGGTTCCGCCGTGCTCGGCAGGTGGTTCAGGCATGGCCGTCACGTGGTTCCAGTCTGTCCAGGACGTGTTTCCAGCTTCTCCGGCAGGTGGTTCTGGTACGTCTGAGAGGTGGATCCGCCATGGCTGGCAGGTGATCCCGGACTGTCCCCCAGGTGGTTCTGGCATAGCCAGCAGTTGATATTGGCCTGTCCGGCAGGTGGTTCCAGCGAGTCGAACAGGTGGCTCCGGCGTTCTTTGCAGGTGGTTCCGGTCTGTCCGGTAGGTGTTTCTGGCGTGTCTGGCACGTGCTTCCGGCACGTCTGAGAGGTGGTTCCGGCATGCGCGGCAGGTGATTCCGCAGTGTCCGCCAGGTGGTTCTGGCATACCCGGCAGGAGATTTTGGCGTGTCCGGCAGGTGTTTCTGGCGAGTCGAGCAGGTGGCTCCGGCATGCTCGGCAGGTGCTTCTGGCGTCTCCGGCACTTGGTTCTGGTGTGTCTGAGAGCTGGTTCCGGCATGTCCGGCAGATGATTCCGGAGTGTCCTCAAGTGGTTCTGACATACCCAGCAGTTGATTTTGGCGTGTCAGGGAAGTGGTACCGGTGAGTCGAGCAGGTGGTTCCGGCGTGCTCAGCAGGTGGTTCAGGCGGTTCTGGCAGGTGGTATCCGTCTGTTCGGGGTGTGGTTCCAGCATCTCATGAACACGTTTCTGGCACGTCTGAGATGTGGTTCCAGCCGGCCCGACAGGTGTTTCCGCAGTGTCCGCCAAGCGGTTCTGGCGTAGTTGGCAGGTGATTTTGGCATGACTGGCAGGTGGTTCCAGCAAGCCTGGCAGGCGATTCCAAAGTGTTCACCAACTGGTTGTGGCGTAGCCGGCAGGTGATTTTTGCGTGATCGGCAGGTGGTTCTGGCGAGTCGAGCAGGTGGTTCCGGCGTGCTCGGCTGGTGCTCCCGGGGTCATTGGCACGGGTTTCTGGCATGTCTGAGAGGTGGTTCCTGCATGCCCGGCAAGTGATTCCGGAGTGTTCGCCAAGTGTTTCTGGCATAGTCGGAAGGTGATTTTGGCATGTCCGGCAGGTGGTTCAGGGGAGTTGAGCAGGTGGTTCCAACGTGCTTGGCAGGTGCTTCTGGCGTCTCCGGCACGTGTTTCTGGCACATCTGACAGGTGGTTCCGGCATGCCCGAAAGGTGATTGCGGTCTGTCCGGTAGGTGGTTCCAGCCTGCACGGCATGTGGTTCTGGTACGTCTCAGAGGTGGTTGCGCATGCCCAACAGGTGATTCCGGACTGTCCGCCACATGGTTCTGGCACGTCTGAGAGGTGTTTCGGGCATGCCCGGCAGGTCATCCCAGAGAGTCCTCCAAGTGGTTCTGGCATAACCCGCAGGTGATTTTGGCGTGTCTGGCAGGTTGTTCCGTTGTGCTTGGCAGGTGGTTCAGGCTTGGCCGGCAGGTGGTTCCAGAGTGTCCAGGACGTGTTTCCAGCTTCTCCGACAGGTGGTTCTGGTACGTCTGAGAGGCGATTCTGCCATGGCTGGCAGGTGATTCCGGACTGTCCCCCAGGTGGTTCTGGCATAGCCAGTAGTTAATATTGGCCTGTCCGGCAGGTGGTTCCAGCGAGTCGAACAGGTGGCTCCGGCGTGCTCGGCAGGTGGTTCCGGTCTGTCCGATAGGTGATTCCGGCGTGTCCGGCACGTGCTTCCGGCACGTCTGAGAGGTGGTTCCGGCATGCGCGACAGGTGATTTCGGAGTGTCCGCCAGGTGGTTCTGGCGTACCCGGCAGGTGATTTTGGCGTTTCCGACAGGTGTTTCTGGCGAGTCGAGCAGGTGGCTCCGGCATGCTCGGCAGGTGCTTCCGGCGTCTCCGGCACGTGGTTCTGGTGTGTCTGAGAGCTGGTTCCGGCATGTCCGGCAGATGATTCCGGAGTGTCCGCCAAGTGGTTCTGGCATACCCGGCTGGTGATTTGGGCATGTCAGGTAGGTGGTTCCAGCAAGTCGAGCAGGTGGCTCCGGCGTGCTCGGCAGGTTTTTCAGACGGGTGTGGCAGGTGTTTTCCGTCTGTTCAGGGTGTGGTTCCAGCATCTCATGCACATGGTTCTGGCATGTCTGAGATGTGGTTCCGGCCGGCCCGACAGGTGTTTCCACAGTGTCCGCCAAGTGGTACTGGCGTAGTTGGCAGGTGATTTTGGCATGACCGGCAGGTGGTTCCAGCAAGCCCGGCAGGTGATTCCGAAGTTTTCCCCAACTGGTTGTGGCGTAGCCGGCAGGTGATTTTTGCGTGTCCGGCAGGTGGTTCTGGCGAGTCGAGCAGGTGGTTCCGGGGTGCTCGGCAGGTACTTCCGGGGTCATTGGCACGTGGTTCTGGCATATCTGAGAGGTGGTTCCGGCATGCCAGGCAGGTGATTCCGGAGTGTTCGCCAAGTGTTTCCGGCGTAGCCGGCAGGTGATTTTGCATGTCCAGCGGTCGTTCCGGCGGGTCGAGCCGGTGGTTCCGGCGTGTCCGGCAGGTGGTTCCGGTCTGTCCGGCAGGTGGTTCTGTGGGGTCCGGCACGAGGTTCAGTCTGAGAGGCTGTGCCGGCATGCCCCTCACGTGATTCCGGCTTGTCCCCGAAGTGGTGCTGGTGTAGCGGGCAGGTGATTTTGGCGTGTCCGGCAGGTGGTTCAGGCGAGTTGAGCAGGTGGTTGCGATGTGCTCGGCAGGTGCTTCCGGCGTCTCGGGCACGTGTTTCTGGCACATCTGACTGGTGGTTCCGGCATGCCCAAAAGTTGATTCCGGTCTGTCCGGTAGGTGGTTCCGGCGTGCACGGCACGTGGTTCTGGTACGTGTCAGAGGTGGTTGCGTATGCCCATCAGGTGATTCAGGACTGTCCGCCACGTGCTTCTGGCACGTCTGAGAGGTGGTTCCAACATGCCCGGCAGTTTATTTCGGAGAGTCGTCCAAGTGGTTCTGGCATAGCCCGCAGGTGATTTTGGCGTGTCCGGCAGGTGGTTCCGCCGTGCTCGGCAGGTGGTTCAGGCATGGCCGTCACGTGGTTCCAGTCTGTCCAGGACGTGTTTCCAGCTTCTCCGGCAGGTGGTTCTGGTACATCTGAGAGGTGGTTCCGCCATGGCTGGCAGGTGATCCCGGACTGTCCCCCAGGTGGTTCTGGCATAGCCAGCAGTTGATATTGGCCTGTCCGGCAGGTGGTTCCAGCGAGTCAAACAGGTGGCTCCGGCGTTCTTGGCAGGTGGTTCCGGTCTGTCCGGTAGGTGTTTCCGGCGTGTCTGGCACGTGCTTCCGGCACGTCTGAGAGGTGGTTCCGGCATGCGCGGCAGGTGATTCCGTAGTGTCCGACAGGTGGTTCTGGCATACCCGGTAGGTGATTTTGGCGTGTCCGACAGGTGTTTCTGGCGAGTCGAGCAGGTGGCTCCGGCATGCTCGGCAGGTGCTTCCGGCGTCTCCGGCACGTGGTTCTGGTGTGTCTGAGAGCTGGTTCCGGCATGTCCGGCAGATGATTCCGGAGTGTCCGCCAAGTGGTTCTGGCATACCCGGCTGGTGATTTGGGCATGTCAGGTAGGTGGTTCCGGCGAGTCGAGCAGGTGGCTCCGGCGTGCTCGGCAGGTTGTTCAGACGGGTCTGGCAGGTGTTTTCCGTCTGTTCAGGGTGTGGTTCCAGCATCTCATGGACATGGTTCTGGCACGTCTGAGATGTGGTTCCGGCCGGCCCGACAGGTGTTTCCACAGTGTCCGCCAAGTGGTACTGGCGTAGTTGGCAGGTGATTTTGGCATGACCGGCAGGTGGTTCCAGCAATCCCGGCAGGTGATTCCGAAGTTTTCCCCAACTGGTTGTGGCGTAGCCGGAAGGTGATTTTTGCGTGTCCGGCAGGTGGTTCTGGCGAGTCGAGCAGGTGGTTCCGGCGTGCTCGGCAGGTGCTTCCGGGGTCATTGGCACGTGGTTCTGGCATATCTGAGAGGTGGTTCCGGCATGCCCGGCAGGTGATTCCGGAGTGTTCGCCAAGTGTTTCCGGCGTAGCCGGCAGGCGATTTTGCATGTCCAGCGGTCGTTCCGGCGGGTCGAGCCGGTGGTTCCGGCGTGTCCGGCAGGTGGTTCCGGTCTGTCTGGCAGGTGGTTCTGTGGTGTCCGGCACGAGGTTCAGTCTGAGAGGCTGTGCCGGCATGCCCCTCACGTGATTCCGTCTTGTCCCCGAAGTGGTTCTGGCATACGCGGCAGGTGATTTTGGCGTGTCCGGCAGGTGTTTCTGGCGAGTCGAGCAGGTGGCTCCGGCATGCTCGGCAGGTGCTTCCGGCGTCTCCGGCACTTTGTTCTGGCACGTCTGAGAGGTGGTTCCGGCATGCGCGACAGGTTGTTTCGGAGTGTCCGCCAGGTGGTTCTGGCGTACCCGGCAGGTGATTTTGGCGTGTCCGGCAGGTGTTTCTGGCGAGTCGAGCAGGTGGCTCCGGCATGCTCGGCAGGTGCTTCCGGCGTCTCCGGCACGTGGTTGTGGTGTGTCTGAGAGCTGGTTCCGGCATGTCCGGCGGATGATTCCGGAGAGTCCGCCAAGTGGTTCTGGCATAATCGGCTGGTGATTTGGGCATGTCAGGTAGGTGGTTCCGGCGAATCGAGCAGGTGCTCCGGCGTGCTCGGCAGGTTGTTCAGACGGGTCTGGCAGGTGTTTTCCGTCTGTTCGGGGTGTGGTTCCAGCATCTCATGCACATGGTTCTGACACGTCTGAGATGTGGTTCCGGCCGGCCCGACAGGTGTTTCCACAGTGTCCGCCAAGTGGTACTGGCGTAGTTGGCAGGTGATTTGGGCATGAGCGGCAGTGGTTCCAGCAAGCCTGGCAGGTGATCCCGAAGTGTTCCCCAACTGGTTGTGGCGTAGCCGGCAGGTGATTTTTGCGTGTCCGGCAGGTGGTTCTGGCGAGTCGAGCAGGTGGTTCCGGCGTGCTCGGCAGGTGCTTCCGGGGTCATTGGCACGTGGTTCTGGCATATCTGAGAGGTGGTTCCGGCATGCCCGGCAGGTGATTCCGGAGTGTTCGCCAAGTGTTTCCGGCGTAGCCGGCAGGCGATTTTGCATGTCCAGCGGTCGTTCCGGCGGGTCGAGCCGGTGGTTCCAGCGTGTCCGGCAGGTGGTTCCGGTCTGTCCGGCAGGTGGTTCTGCGGTGTCCGGCACGAGGTTCAGTCTGAGAGGCTGTGGCAGCATGCCCCTCACGTGATTCCGGCTTGTCCCCGAAGTGGTGCTGGTGTAGCGGGCAGCTGACTTTGGCGTGTCCGGCAGGTGGTTCAGGCGAGTTGAGCAGGTGGTTGCGACGTGCTCGGCAGGTGCTTCCGGCGTCTCCGGCACGTGTTTCTGGCACATCTGACTGGTGGTTCCGGCATGCCCAAAAGTTGATTCCGGTCTGTCCGGTAGGTGGTTCCGGCGTGCACGGCGCGTGGTTCTGGTACGTGTCAGAGGTGGTTGCGTATGCCCAACAGGTGATTCCGGACTGTCCGCCACGTGCTTCTGGCACGTCTGAGAGGTGGTTCCGGCATGCCCGGCAGGTCATCCCAGAGAGTCCTCCAAGTGGTTCTGACATAACACGCAGGTGATTTTGGCGTGTCCGGCAGGTGGTTCCGCCGTGCTCGGCAGGTGGTTCAGGCATGGCCGTCACGTGGTTCCAGTCTGTCCAGGACGTGTTTCCAGCTTCTCCGGCAGGTGGTTCTGGTACGTCTGAGAGGTGGTTCCGCCATGGCTGGCAGGTGATCCCGCACTGTCCCCCAGGTGGTTCTGGCATAGCCAGCAGTTGATATTGGCCTGTCCGGCAGGTGGTTCCAGCGAGTCGAACAGGTGGCTCCGGCGTTCTTGGCAGGTGGTTCCGGTCTGTCTGGTAGGTGTTTCCGGCGTGTCTGGCACGTGCTTCCGGCAAGTCTGAGAGGTGGTTCCGGCATGCGCGGCAGGTGATTCCGTAGTGTTCGCCAGGTGGTTCTGGCGTACCCGGCAGGTGATTTTGGCGTGTCCGGCAGGTGTTTCTGGCGAGTCGAGCAGGTGGCTCCGGCATGCTCGGCAGGTGCTTCCGGCGTCTCCGGCACTTGGTTGTGGTGTGTCTGAGAGCTGGTTCCGGCATGTCCGGCAGATGATTCCGGAGTGTCCGCCAAGTGGTTCTGGCATACCCAGCAGGTGATTTTGGCGTGTTAGGGAGGTGGTACCCGTGAGTCGAGCAGGTGGTTCCGGCGTGCTCAGCAGGTGGTTCAGGCGGTTCTGGCAGGTGGTATCCGTCTGTTCGGGGTGTGGTTCCAGCATCTCATGAACACGTTTCTGGCACGTCTGAGATGTGGTTCCAGCCGGCCCGACAGGTGTTTCCGCAGTGTCCGCCAAGCGGTTCTGGCGTAGTTGGCAGGTGATTTTGGCATGACTGGCAGGTGGTTCCAGCAAGCCTGGCAGGTGATTCCAAAGTGTTCACCAACTGGTTGTGGCGTAGGCGGCAGGTGATTTTTGCGTGATCGGCAGGTGGTTCTGGCGAGTCGAGCAGGTGGTTCCGGCGTGCTCGGCTGGTGCTTCCGGGGTCATTGGCACGGGGTTCTGGCATGTCTGAGAGGTGGTTCCTGCATGCCCGGCAAGTGATTCCGGAGTGTTCGCCAAGTGGTTCTGGCATAGTCGGCAGGTGATTTTGGCATGTCCGGCAGGTGGTTCAGGCGAGTTGAGCAGGTGGTTCCAACGTGCTTGGCAGGTGCTTCCGGCATCTCCGGCACGTGTTTCTGGCACATCTGACAGGTGGTTCCGGCATGCCCGAAAGGTGATTCCGGTCTGTCCGGTAGGTGGTTCCAGCCTGCACGGCATGTGGTTCTGGTACGTCTCAGAGGTGGTTGCGCATGCCCAACAGGTGATTCCGGACTGTCCGCCACATGGTTCTGGCACGTCTGAGAGGTGGTTCCGGCATGCCCGGCAGGTCATCCCAGAGAGTCCTCCAAGTGGTTCTGGCATAACACGCAGGTGATTTTGGCATGTCTGGCAGGTTGTTCCGTTGTGCTTGGCAGGTGGTTCAGGCTTGGCCGGCAGGTGGTTCCAGACTGTCCAGGACGTGTTTCCAGCTTCTCCGGCAGGTGGTTTTGGTACGTCTGAGTGGTGGTTCCGCCATGGCTGGCAGGTGATTCCGGACCGTCCCCCAGGTGGTTCTGGCATAGCCAGCAGTTGATATAGGCCTGTCCGGCAGGTGGTTCCAGCGAGTCGAACAGGTGGCTCCGGCTTGCTCGGCAGGTGGTTCCGGTCTGTCCGGTAGGTGATTCCGGCGTGTCCGGCACGTGCTTCCGGCACGTCTGAGAGGTGGTTCCGGCATGCGCAACAGGTGATTTCGGAGTGTCCGCCAGGTGGTTCTGGCGTACCCGGCAGGTGATTTTGGCGTGTCCGACAGGTGTTTCTGGCGAGTCGAGCGCATGTCTCCGGCATGCTCAGCAGGTGCTTCCGGCGTCTCCGGCACGTGGTTCTGGTGTGTCTGAGAGCTGGTTCCGGCATGTCCGGCAGATGATTCCGGAGTGTCCGCCAAATGGTTCTGGCATACCCGGCTGGTGATTTGGGCATGTCAGGTAGGTGGTTCCGGCAAGTCGAGCAGGTGGCTCCAGCGTGCTCGGCAGGTTCTTCAGACGGGTCTGGCAGGTGTTTTCCATCTCTTCGGGGTGTGGTTGCAGCATCTCATGCACGTGGTTCTGGCACGTCTGAGATGTGGTTCCGGCCGGCCCGACTGGTGTTTCCACACTGTCCGCCATGTGATACTGGCGTAGTTGGCAGGTGATTTTGGCATGACCGGCAGGTGGTTCCAGCGAGCCCGGCAGGTGATTCCGAAGTGTTCCCCAACTGGTTGTGGCGTAGCCGGCAGGTGATTTTTGCGTGTCCGGCAGGTGGTTCTGGCGATTCGAGCAGGTGGTTCCGGCGTGCTCGTCAGGTGCTTCCGGGGTCATTGGCACGGAGTTCTGGCATGTTTGAGAGGTGGTTCCTGCATGCCCGGCAAGTGATTCCGGAGCGTTCGCCAAGTGTTTCCGGCGTACCCGGCAGGTGATTTTGCATGTCGAGCGGTCGTTCCGGCGGGTCGAGCCGGTGGTTCCGGCGTGTCCGGCAGGTGGATCCGGTCTGTCCGGCAGGTGGTTCTGCGGTGTCCGGCACGAGGTTCAGTCTGAGAGGCTGTGCCGGCATGCCCCTCACGTGATTCCGGCTTGTCCCCGAATTGGTGCTGGTGTAGCGGGCAGGTGATTTTGGCGTGTCCGGCAGGTGGTTCAGGCGAGTTGAGCAGGTGGTTGCGACGTGCTCGGCAGGTGCTTCCGGCGTCTCCGGCACGTGTTTCTGGCACATCTGACTGGTGGTTCCGGCATGCCCGAAAGGTGATTCCGGTCTGTCCGGTAGGTGGTTCCGGCGTGCACGGCACGTGGTTCTGGTACGTCTCAGAAGTGGTTGCGTATGCCCAACAGGTGATTCCGGACTCTCCGCCACGTGCTTCTGGCACGTCTGAGAGGTGGTTCCAACATGCCCGGCAGGTCATTTCGGAGAGTCGTCCAAGTGGTTCTGGCGTAGCCCGCAGGTGATTTTGGCGTGTCCGGCAGGTGGTTCCGCCGTGCTCGGCAGGTGGTTCAGGCATGGCCGTCACGTGGTTCCAGTCTGTCCAGGACGTGTTTCCAGCTTCTCCGGCAGGTGGTTCTGGTACGTCTGAGAGGTGGTTCCGCCATGGCTGGCAGGTGATCCCGGACTGTCCCCCAGGTGGTTCTGGCATAGCCAGAAGTTGATATTGGCCTGTCAGGCAGGTGGTTCCAGCGAGTCGAACAGGTGGCTCCGGCGTTCTTGGCAGGTGGTTCCGGTCTGTCCGGTAGGTGTTTCCGGCGTGTCTGGCACGTGCTTCCGGCACGTCTGAGAGGTGGTTCCGGCATGCGCGGCAGGTGATTCCGTAATGTCCGCCAGGTGGTTCTGGCGTACCCGGCAGGTGATTTTGGCGTGTCCGGCAGGTGTTTCTGGCGAGTCGAGCAGTTGGCTCCGGCAGGCTCGGCAGGTGCTTCCGGCGTCTCCGGCACTTGGTTCTGGTGTGTCTGAGAGCTGGTTCCGGCATGTCCGGCAGATGATTCCGGAGTGTCCGCCAAGTGGTTCTGGCATACCCAGCTGGTGATTTTGGCGTGTCAGGGAGGTGGTACCGGTGAGTCGAGCAGGTGGTTCCGGCGTGCTCAGCAGGTGGTTCAGGCGGTTCTGACAGGTGGTATCCGTCTGTTCGGGGTGTGGTTCCAGCATCTCATGAACACGTTTCTGGCACGTCTGAGATGTGGTTCCAGCCGGCCCGACAGGTGTTTCTGCAGTGTCCGCCAAGCGGTTCTGGCGTAGTTGGCAGGTGATTTTGGCATGACTGGCAGGTGGTTCCAGCAAGCCTGGCAGGCGATTCCAAAGTGTTCACCAACTGGTTGTGGCGTAGCCGGCAGGTGATTTTTGCGTGATCGGCAGGTGGTTCTGGCGAGTCGAGCAGGTGGTTCCGGCGTGCTCGGCTGGTGCTTCCGGGGTCATTGGCACGGGGTTCTGGCATGTCTGAGAGGTGGTTCCTGCATGCCCGGCAAGTGATTCCGGAGTGTTCGCCAAGTGGTTCTGGCATAGTCGGCAGGTGATTTTGGCATGTCCGGCAGGTGGTTCAGGCGAGTTGAGCAGGTGGTTGCAACGTGCTCGGCAGGTGCTTCCGGCATCTCCGGCACGTGTTTCTGGCACATCTGACTGGTGGTTCCGGCATGCCCAAAAGTGGATTCCGGTCTGTCCGGTAGGTGGTTCCGGCGTGCACGGCACGTGGTTCTGGTACGTGTCAGAGGTGGTTGCGTATGCCCAACAGGTGATTCCGGACTGTCCGCCACGTGCTTCTGGCACGTCTGAGAGGTGGTTCCAACATGCCCGGCAGGTCATTTCGGAGAGTCGTCCAAGTGGTTCTGGCGTAGCCCGCAGGTGATTTTGGCGTGTCCGGCAGGTGGTTCCGCCGTGCTCGGCAGGTGGTTCAGGCATGGCCGTCACGTGGTTCCAGTCTGTCCAGGACGTGTTTCCAGCTTCTCCGGCAGGTGGTTCTGGTACGTCTGAGAGGTGGATCCGCCATGGCTGGCAGGTGATCCCGGACTGTCCCCCAGGTGGTTCTGGCATAGCCAGCAGTTGATATTGGCCTGTCCGGCAGGTGGTTCCAGCGAGTCGAACAGGTGGCTCCGGCGTTCTTTGCAGGTGGTTCCGGTCTGTCCGGTAGGTGTTTCTGGCGTGTCTGGCACGTGCTTCCGGCACGTCTGAGAGGTGGTTCCGGCATGCGCGGCAGGTGATTCCGCAGTGTCCGCCAGGTGGTTCTGGCATACCCGGCAGGAGATTTTGGCGTGTCCGGCAGGTGTTTCTGGCGAGTCGAGCAGGTGGCTCCGGCATGCTCGGCAGGTGCTTCTGGCGTCTCCGGCACTTGGTTCTGGTGTGTCTGAGAGCTGGTTCCGGCATGTCCGGCAGATGATTCCGGAGTGTCCTCAAGTGGTTCTGACATACCCAGCAGTTGATTTTGGCGTGTCAGGGAAGTGGTACCGGTGAGTCGAGCAGGTGGTTCCGGCGTGCTCAGCAGGTGGTTCAGGCGGTTCTGGCAGGTGGTATCCGTCTGTTCGGGGTGTGGTTCCAGCATCTCATGAACACGTTTCTGGCACGTCTGAGATGTGGTTCCAGCCGGCCCGACAGGTGTTTCCGCAGTGTCCGCCAAGCGGTTCTGGCGTAGTTGGCAGGTGATTTTGGCATGACTGGCAGGTGGTTCCAGCAAGCCTGGCAGGCGATTCCAAAGTGTTCACCAACTGGTTGTGGCGTAGCCGGCAGGTGATTTTTGCGTGATCGGCAGGTGGTTCTGGCGAGTCGAGCAGGTGGTTCCGGCGTGCTCGGCTGGTGCTTCCGGGGTCATTGGCACGGGGTTCTGGCATGTCTGAGAGGTGGTTCCTGCATGCCCGGCAAGTGATTCCGGAGTGTTCGCCAAGTGGTTCTGGCATAGTCGGCAGGTGATTTTGGCATGTCCGGCAGGTGGTTCAGGCGAGTTGAGCAGGTGGTTGCAACGTGCTCGGCAGGTGCTTCCGGCATCTCCGGCACGTGTTTCTGGCACATCTGACTGGTGGTTCCGGCATGCCCAAAAGTGGATTCCGGTCTGTCCGGTAGGTGGTTCCGGCGTGCACGGCACGTGGTTCTGGTACGTGTCAGAGGTGGTTGCGTATGCCCAACAGGTGATTCCGGACTGTCCGCCACGTGCTTCTGGCACGTCTGAGAGGTGGTTCCAACATGCCCGGCAGGTCATTTCGGAGAGTCGTCCAAGTGGTTCTGGCGTAGCCCGCAGGTGATTTTGGCGTGTCCGGCAGGTGGTTCCGCCGTGCTCGGCAGGTGGTTCAGGCATGGCCGTCACGTGGTTCCAGTCTGTCCAGGACGTGTTTCCAGCTTCTCCGGCAGGTGGTTCTGGTACGTCTGAGAGGTGGATCCGCCATGGCTGGCAGGTGATCCCGGACTGTCCCCCAGGTGGTTCTGGCATAGCCAGCAGTTGATATTGGCCTGTCCGGCAGGTGGTTCCAGCGAGTCGAACAGGTGGCTCCGGCGTTCTTTGCAGGTGGTTCCGGTCTGTCCGGTAGGTGTTTCTGGCGTGTCTGGCACGTGCTTCCGGCACGTCTGAGAGGTGGTTCCGGCATGCGCGGCAGGTGATTCCGCAGTGTCCGCCAGGTGGTTCTGGCATACCCGGCAGGAGATTTTGGCGTGTCCGGCAGGTGTTTCTGGCGAGTCGAGCAGGTGGCTCCGGCATGCTCGGCAGGTGCTTCTGGCGTCTCCGGCACTTGGTTCTGGTGTGTCTGAGAGCTGGTTCCGGCATGTCCGGCAGATGATTCCGGAGTGTCCTCAAGTGGTTCTGACATACCCAGCAGTTGATTTTGGCGTGTCAGGGAAGTGGTACCGGTGAGTCGAGCAGGTGGTTCCGGCGTGCTCAGCAGGTGGTTCAGGCGGTTCTGGCAGGTGGTATCCGTCTGTTCGGGGTGTGGTTCCAGCATCTCATGAACACGTTTCTGGCACGTCTGAGATGTGGTTCCAGCCGGCCCGACAGGTGTTTCCGCAGTGTCCGCCAAGCGGTTCTGGCGTAGTTGGCAGGTGATTTTGGCATGACTGGCAGGTGGTTCCAGCAAGCCTGGCAGGCGATTCCAAAGTGTTCACCAACTGGTTGTGGCGTAGCCGGCAGGTGATTTTTGCGTGATCGGCAGGTGGTTCTGGCGAGTCGAGCAGGTGGTTCCGGCGTGCTCGGCTGGTGCTCCCGGGGTCATTGGCACGGGTTTCTGGCATGTCTGAGAGGTGGTTCCTGCATGCCCGGCAAGTGATTCCGGAGTGTTCGCCAAGTGTTTCTGGCATAGTCGGAAGGTGATTTTGGCATGTCCGGCAGGTGGTTCAGGGGAGTTGAGCAGGTGGTTCCAACGTGCTTGGCAGGTGCTTCTGGCGTCTCCGGCACGTGTTTCTGGCACATCTGACAGGTGGTTCCGGCATGCCCGAAAGGTGATTGCGGTCTGTCCGGTAGGTGGTTCCAGCCTGCACGGCATGTGGTTCTGGTACGTCTCAGAGGTGGTTGCGCATGCCCAACAGGTGATTCCGGACTGTCCGCCACATGGTTCTGGCACGTCTGAGAGGTGTTTCGGGCATGCCCGGCAGGTCATCCCAGAGAGTCCTCCAAGTGGTTCTGGCATAACCCGCAGGTGATTTTGGCGTGTCTGGCAGGTTGTTCCGTTGTGCTTGGCAGGTGGTTCAGGCTTGGCCGGCAGGTGGTTCCAGAGTGTCCAGGACGTGTTTCCAGCTTCTCCGACAGGTGGTTCTGGTACGTCTGAGAGGCGATTCTGCCATGGCTGGCAGGTGATTCCGGACTGTCCCCCAGGTGGTTCTGGCATAGCCAGTAGTTAATATTGGCCTGTCCGGCAGGTGGTTCCAGCGAGTCGAACAGGTGGCTCCGGCGTGCTCGGCAGGTGGTTCCGGTCTGTCCGATAGGTGATTCCGGCGTGTCCGGCACGTGCTTCCGGCACGTCTGAGAGGTGGTTCCGGCATGCGCGACAGGTGATTTCGGAGTGTCCGCCAGGTGGTTCTGGCGTACCCGGCAGGTGATTTTGGCGTTTCCGACAGGTGTTTCTGGCGAGTCGAGCAGGTGGCTCCGGCATGCTCGGCAGGTGCTTCCGGCGTCTCCGGCACGTGGTTCTGGTGTGTCTGAGAGCTGGTTCCGGCATGTCCGGCAGATGATTCCGGAGTGTCCGCCAAGTGGTTCTGGCATACCCGGCTGGTGATTTGGGCATGTCAGGTAGGTGGTTCCAGCAAGTCGAGCAGGTGGCTCCGGCGTGCTCGGCAGGTTTTTCAGACGGGTGTGGCAGGTGTTTTCCGTCTGTTCAGGGTGTGGTTCCAGCATCTCATGCACATGGTTCTGGCATGTCTGAGATGTGGTTCCGGCCGGCCCGACAGGTGTTTCCACAGTGTCCGCCAAGTGGTACTGGCGTAGTTGGCAGGTGATTTTGGCATGACCGGCAGGTGGTTCCAGCAAGCCCGGCAGGTGATTCCGAAGTTTTCCCCAACTGGTTGTGGCGTAGCCGGCAGGTGATTTTTGCGTGTCCGGCAGGTGGTTCTGGCGAGTCGAGCAGGTGGTTCCGGGGTGCTCGGCAGGTACTTCCGGGGTCATTGGCACGTGGTTCTGGCATATCTGAGAGGTGGTTCCGGCATGCCAGGCAGGTGATTCCGGAGTGTTCGCCAAGTGTTTCCGGCGTAGCCGGCAGGTGATTTTGCATGTCCAGCGGTCGTTCCGGCGGGTCGAGCCGGTGGTTCCGGCGTGTCCGGCAGGTGGTTCCGGTCTGTCCGGCAGGTGGTTCTGTGGGGTCCGGCACGAGGTTCAGTCTGAGAGGCTGTGCCGGCATGCCCCTCACGTGATTCCGGCTTGTCCCCGAAGTGGTGCTGGTGTAGCGGGCAGGTGATTTTGGCGTGTCCGGCAGGTGGTTCAGGCGAGTTGAGCAGGTGGTTGCGATGTGCTCGGCAGGTGCTTCCGGCGTCTCGGGCACGTGTTTCTGGCACATCTGACTGGTGGTTCCGGCATGCCCAAAAGTTGATTCCGGTCTGTCCGGTAGGTGGTTCCGGCGTGCACGGCACGTGGTTCTGGTACGTGTCAGAGGTGGTTGCGTATGCCCATCAGGTGATTCAGGACTGTCCGCCACGTGCTTCTGGCACGTCTGAGAGGTGGTTCCAACATGCCCGGCAGTTTATTTCGGAGAGTCGTCCAAGTGGTTCTGGCATAGCCCGCAGGTGATTTTGGCGTGTCCGGCAGGTGGTTCCGCCGTGCTCGGCAGGTGGTTCAGGCATGGCCGTCACGTGGTTCCAGTCTGTCCAGGACGTGTTTCCAGCTTCTCCGGCAGGTGGTTCTGGTACATCTGAGAGGTGGTTCCGCCATGGCTGGCAGGTGATCCCGGACTGTCCCCCAGGTGGTTCTGGCATAGCCAGCAGTTGATATTGGCCTGTCCGGCAGGTGGTTCCAGCGAGTCAAACAGGTGGCTCCGGCGTTCTTGGCAGGTGGTTCCGGTCTGTCCGGTAGGTGTTTCCGGCGTGTCTGGCACGTGCTTCCGGCACGTCTGAGAGGTGGTTCCGGCATGCGCGGCAGGTGATTCCGTAGTGTCCGACAGGTGGTTCTGGCATACCCGGTAGGTGATTTTGGCGTGTCCGACAGGTGTTTCTGGCGAGTCGAGCAGGTGGCTCCGGCATGCTCGGCAGGTGCTTCCGGCGTCTCCGGCACGTGGTTCTGGTGTGTCTGAGAGCTGGTTCCGGCATGTCCGGCAGATGATTCCGGAGTGTCCGCCAAGTGGTTCTGGCATACCCGGCTGGTGATTTGGGCATGTCAGGTAGGTGGTTCCGGCGAGTCGAGCAGGTGGCTCCGGCGTGCTCGGCAGGTTGTTCAGACGGGTCTGGCAGGTGTTTTCCGTCTGTTCAGGGTGTGGTTCCAGCATCTCATGGACATGGTTCTGGCACGTCTGAGATGTGGTTCCGGCCGGCCCGACAGGTGTTTCCACAGTGTCCGCCAAGTGGTACTGGCGTAGTTGGCAGGTGATTTTGGCATGACCGGCAGGTGGTTCCAGCAATCCCGGCAGGTGATTCCGAAGTTTTCCCCAACTGGTTGTGGCGTAGCCGGAAGGTGATTTTTGCGTGTCCGGCAGGTGGTTCTGGCGAGTCGAGCAGGTGGTTCCGGCGTGCTCGGCAGGTGCTTCCGGGGTCATTGGCACGTGGTTCTGGCATATCTGAGAGGTGGTTCCGGCATGCCCGGCAGGTGATTCCGGAGTGTTCGCCAAGTGTTTCCGGCGTAGCCGGCAGGCGATTTTGCATGTCCAGCGGTCGTTCCGGCGGGTCGAGCCGGTGGTTCCGGCGTGTCCGGCAGGTGGTTCCGGTCTGTCTGGCAGGTGGTTCTGTGGTGTCCGGCACGAGGTTCAGTCTGAGAGGCTGTGCCGGCATGCCCCTCACGTGATTCCGTCTTGTCCCCGAAGTGGTTCTGGCATACGCGGCAGGTGATTTTGGCGTGTCCGGCAGGTGTTTCTGGCGAGTCGAGCAGGTGGCTCCGGCATGCTCGGCAGGTGCTTCCGGCGTCTCCGGCACTTTGTTCTGGCACGTCTGAGAGGTGGTTCCGGCATGCGCGACAGGTTGTTTCGGAGTGTCCGCCAGGTGGTTCTGGCGTACCCGGCAGGTGATTTTGGCGTGTCCGGCAGGTGTTTCTGGCGAGTCGAGCAGGTGGCTCCGGCATGCTCGGCAGGTGCTTCCGGCGTCTCCGGCACGTGGTTGTGGTGTGTCTGAGAGCTGGTTCCGGCATGTCCGGCGGATGATTCCGGAGAGTCCGCCAAGTGGTTCTGGCATAATCGGCTGGTGATTTGGGCATGTCAGGTAGGTGGTTCCGGCGAATCGAGCAGGTGCTCCGGCGTGCTCGGCAGGTTGTTCAGACGGGTCTGGCAGGTGTTTTCCGTCTGTTCGGGGTGTGGTTCCAGCATCTCATGCACATGGTTCTGACACGTCTGAGATGTGGTTCCGGCCGGCCCGACAGGTGTTTCCACAGTGTCCGCCAAGTGGTACTGGCGTAGTTGGCAGGTGATTTGGGCATGAGCGGCAGTGGTTCCAGCAAGCCTGGCAGGTGATCCCGAAGTGTTCCCCAACTGGTTGTGGCGTAGCCGGCAGGTGATTTTTGCGTGTCCGGCAGGTGGTTCTGGCGAGTCGAGCAGGTGGTTCCGGCGTGCTCGGCAGGTGCTTCCGGGGTCATTGGCACGTGGTTCTGGCATATCTGAGAGGTGGTTCCGGCATGCCCGGCAGGTGATTCCGGAGTGTTCGCCAAGTGTTTCCGGCGTAGCCGGCAGGCGATTTTGCATGTCCAGCGGTCGTTCCGGCGGGTCGAGCCGGTGGTTCCAGCGTGTCCGGCAGGTGGTTCCGGTCTGTCCGGCAGGTGGTTCTGCGGTGTCCGGCACGAGGTTCAGTCTGAGAGGCTGTGGCAGCATGCCCCTCACGTGATTCCGGCTTGTCCCCGAAGTGGTGCTGGTGTAGCGGGCAGCTGACTTTGGCGTGTCCGGCAGGTGGTTCAGGCGAGTTGAGCAGGTGGTTGCGACGTGCTCGGCAGGTGCTTCCGGCGTCTCCGGCACGTGTTTCTGGCACATCTGACTGGTGGTTCCGGCATGCCCAAAAGTTGATTCCGGTCTGTCCGGTAGGTGGTTCCGGCGTGCACGGCGCGTGGTTCTGGTACGTGTCAGAGGTGGTTGCGTATGCCCAACAGGTGATTCCGGACTGTCCGCCACGTGCTTCTGGCACGTCTGAGAGGTGGTTCCGGCATGCCCGGCAGGTCATCCCAGAGAGTCCTCCAAGTGGTTCTGACATAACACGCAGGTGATTTTGGCGTGTCCGGCAGGTGGTTCCGCCGTGCTCGGCAGGTGGTTCAGGCATGGCCGTCACGTGGTTCCAGTCTGTCCAGGACGTGTTTCCAGCTTCTCCGGCAGGTGGTTCTGGTACGTCTGAGAGGTGGTTCCGCCATGGCTGGCAGGTGATCCCGCACTGTCCCCCAGGTGGTTCTGGCATAGCCAGCAGTTGATATTGGCCTGTCCGGCAGGTGGTTCCAGCGAGTCGAACAGGTGGCTCCGGCGTTCTTGGCAGGTGGTTCCGGTCTGTCTGGTAGGTGTTTCCGGCGTGTCTGGCACGTGCTTCCGGCAAGTCTGAGAGGTGGTTCCGGCATGCGCGGCAGGTGATTCCGTAGTGTTCGCCAGGTGGTTCTGGCGTACCCGGCAGGTGATTTTGGCGTGTCCGGCAGGTGTTTCTGGCGAGTCGAGCAGGTGGCTCCGGCATGCTCGGCAGGTGCTTCCGGCGTCTCCGGCACTTGGTTGTGGTGTGTCTGAGAGCTGGTTCCGGCATGTCCGGCAGATGATTCCGGAGTGTCCGCCAAGTGGTTCTGGCATACCCAGCAGGTGATTTTGGCGTGTTAGGGAGGTGGTACCCGTGAGTCGAGCAGGTGGTTCCGGCGTGCTCAGCAGGTGGTTCAGGCGGTTCTGGCAGGTGGTATCCGTCTGTTCGGGGTGTGGTTCCAGCATCTCATGAACACGTTTCTGGCACGTCTGAGATGTGGTTCCAGCCGGCCCGACAGGTGTTTCCGCAGTGTCCGCCAAGCGGTTCTGGCGTAGTTGGCAGGTGATTTTGGCATGACTGGCAGGTGGTTCCAGCAAGCCTGGCAGGTGATTCCAAAGTGTTCACCAACTGGTTGTGGCGTAGGCGGCAGGTGATTTTTGCGTGATCGGCAGGTGGTTCTGGCGAGTCGAGCAGGTGGTTCCGGCGTGCTCGGCTGGTGCTTCCGGGGTCATTGGCACGGGGTTCTGGCATGTCTGAGAGGTGGTTCCTGCATGCCCGGCAAGTGATTCCGGAGTGTTCGCCAAGTGGTTCTGGCATAGTCGGCAGGTGATTTTGGCATGTCCGGCAGGTGGTTCAGGCGAGTTGAGCAGGTGGTTCCAACGTGCTTGGCAGGTGCTTCCGGCATCTCCGGCACGTGTTTCTGGCACATCTGACAGGTGGTTCCGGCATGCCCGAAAGGTGATTCCGGTCTGTCCGGTAGGTGGTTCCAGCCTGCACGGCATGTGGTTCTGGTACGTCTCAGAGGTGGTTGCGCATGCCCAACAGGTGATTCCGGACTGTCCGCCACATGGTTCTGGCACGTCTGAGAGGTGGTTCCGGCATGCCCGGCAGGTCATCCCAGAGAGTCCTCCAAGTGGTTCTGGCATAACACGCAGGTGATTTTGGCATGTCTGGCAGGTTGTTCCGTTGTGCTTGGCAGGTGGTTCAGGCTTGGCCGGCAGGTGGTTCCAGACTGTCCAGGACGTGTTTCCAGCTTCTCCGGCAGGTGGTTTTGGTACGTCTGAGTGGTGGTTCCGCCATGGCTGGCAGGTGATTCCGGACCGTCCCCCAGGTGGTTCTGGCATAGCCAGCAGTTGATATAGGCCTGTCCGGCAGGTGGTTCCAGCGAGTCGAACAGGTGGCTCCGGCTTGCTCGGCAGGTGGTTCCGGTCTGTCCGGTAGGTGATTCCGGCGTGTCCGGCACGTGCTTCCGGCACGTCTGAGAGGTGGTTCCGGCATGCGCAACAGGTGATTTCGGAGTGTCCGCCAGGTGGTTCTGGCGTACCCGGCAGGTGATTTTGGCGTGTCCGACAGGTGTTTCTGGCGAGTCGAGCGCATGTCTCCGGCATGCTCAGCAGGTGCTTCCGGCGTCTCCGGCACGTGGTTCTGGTGTGTCTGAGAGCTGGTTCCGGCATGTCCGGCAGATGATTCCGGAGTGTCCGCCAAATGGTTCTGGCATACCCGGCTGGTGATTTGGGCATGTCAGGTAGGTGGTTCCGGCAAGTCGAGCAGGTGGCTCCAGCGTGCTCGGCAGGTTCTTCAGACGGGTCTGGCAGGTGTTTTCCATCTCTTCGGGGTGTGGTTGCAGCATCTCATGCACGTGGTTCTGGCACGTCTGAGATGTGGTTCCGGCCGGCCCGACTGGTGTTTCCACACTGTCCGCCATGTGATACTGGCGTAGTTGGCAGGTGATTTTGGCATGACCGGCAGGTGGTTCCAGCGAGCCCGGCAGGTGATTCCGAAGTGTTCCCCAACTGGTTGTGGCGTAGCCGGCAGGTGATTTTTGCGTGTCCGGCAGGTGGTTCTGGCGATTCGAGCAGGTGGTTCCGGCGTGCTCGTCAGGTGCTTCCGGGGTCATTGGCACGGAGTTCTGGCATGTTTGAGAGGTGGTTCCTGCATGCCCGGCAAGTGATTCCGGAGCGTTCGCCAAGTGTTTCCGGCGTACCCGGCAGGTGATTTTGCATGTCGAGCGGTCGTTCCGGCGGGTCGAGCCGGTGGTTCCGGCGTGTCCGGCAGGTGGATCCGGTCTGTCCGGCAGGTGGTTCTGCGGTGTCCGGCACGAGGTTCAGTCTGAGAGGCTGTGCCGGCATGCCCCTCACGTGATTCCGGCTTGTCCCCGAATTGGTGCTGGTGTAGCGGGCAGGTGATTTTGGCGTGTCCGGCAGGTGGTTCAGGCGAGTTGAGCAGGTGGTTGCGACGTGCTCGGCAGGTGCTTCCGGCGTCTCCGGCACGTGTTTCTGGCACATCTGACTGGTGGTTCCGGCATGCCCGAAAGGTGATTCCGGTCTGTCCGGTAGGTGGTTCCGGCGTGCACGGCACGTGGTTCTGGTACGTCTCAGAAGTGGTTGCGTATGCCCAACAGGTGATTCCGGACTCTCCGCCACGTGCTTCTGGCACGTCTGAGAGGTGGTTCCAACATGCCCGGCAGGTCATTTCGGAGAGTCGTCCAAGTGGTTCTGGCGTAGCCCGCAGGTGATTTTGGCGTGTCCGGCAGGTGGTTCCGCCGTGCTCGGCAGGTGGTTCAGGCATGGCCGTCACGTGGTTCCAGTCTGTCCAGGACGTGTTTCCAGCTTCTCCGGCAGGTGGTTCTGGTACGTCTGAGAGGTGGTTCCGCCATGGCTGGCAGGTGATCCCGGACTGTCCCCCAGGTGGTTCTGGCATAGCCAGAAGTTGATATTGGCCTGTCAGGCAGGTGGTTCCAGCGAGTCGAACAGGTGGCTCCGGCGTTCTTGGCAGGTGGTTCCGGTCTGTCCGGTAGGTGTTTCCGGCGTGTCTGGCACGTGCTTCCGGCACGTCTGAGAGGTGGTTCCGGCATGCGCGGCAGGTGATTCCGTAATGTCCGCCAGGTGGTTCTGGCGTACCCGGCAGGTGATTTTGGCGTGTCCGGCAGGTGTTTCTGGCGAGTCGAGCAGTTGGCTCCGGCAGGCTCGGCAGGTGCTTCCGGCGTCTCCGGCACTTGGTTCTGGTGTGTCTGAGAGCTGGTTCCGGCATGTCCGGCAGATGATTCCGGAGTGTCCGCCAAGTGGTTCTGGCATACCCAGCTGGTGATTTTGGCGTGTCAGGGAGGTGGTACCGGTGAGTCGAGCAGGTGGTTCCGGCGTGCTCAGCAGGTGGTTCAGGCGGTTCTGACAGGTGGTATCCGTCTGTTCGGGGTGTGGTTCCAGCATCTCATGAACACGTTTCTGGCACGTCTGAGATGTGGTTCCAGCCGGCCCGACAGGTGTTTCTGCAGTGTCCGCCAAGCGGTTCTGGCGTAGTTGGCAGGTGATTTTGGCATGACTGGCAGGTGGTTCCAGCAAGCCTGGCAGGCGATTCCAAAGTGTTCACCAACTGGTTGTGGCGTAGCCGGCAGGTGATTTTTGCGTGATCGGCAGGTGGTTCTGGCGAGTCGAGCAGGTGGTTCCGGCGTGCTCGGCTGGTGCTTCCGGGGTCATTGGCACGGGGTTCTGGCATGTCTGAGAGGTGGTTCCTGCATGCCCGGCAAGTGATTCCGGAGTGTTCGCCAAGTGGTTCTGGCATAGTCGGCAGGTGATTTTGGCATGTCCGGCAGGTGGTTCAGGCGAGTTGAGCAGGTGGTTGCAACGTGCTCGGCAGGTGCTTCCGGCATCTCCGGCACGTGTTTCTGGCACATCTGACTGGTGGTTCCGGCATGCCCAAAAGTGGATTCCGGTCTGTCCGGTAGGTGGTTCCGGCGTGCACGGCACGTGGTTCTGGTACGTGTCAGAGGTGGTTGCGTATGCCCAACAGGTGATTCCGGACTGTCCGCCACGTGCTTCTGGCACGTCTGAGAGGTGGTTCCAACATGCCCGGCAGGTCATTTCGGAGAGTCGTCCAAGTGGTTCTGGCGTAGCCCGCAGGTGATTTTGGCGTGTCCGGCAGGTGGTTCCGCCGTGCTCGGCAGGTGGTTCAGGCATGGCCGTCACGTGGTTCCAGTCTGTCCAGGACGTGTTTCCAGCTTCTCCGGCAGGTGGTTCTGGTACGTCTGAGAGGTGGATCCGCCATGGCTGGCAGGTGATCCCGGACTGTCCCCCAGGTGGTTCTGGCATAGCCAGCAGTTGATATTGGCCTGTCCGGCAGGTGGTTCCAGCGAGTCGAACAGGTGGCTCCGGCGTTCTTTGCAGGTGGTTCCGGTCTGTCCGGTAGGTGTTTCTGGCGTGTCTGGCACGTGCTTCCGGCACGTCTGAGAGGTGGTTCCGGCATGCGCGGCAGGTGATTCCGCAGTGTCCGCCAGGTGGTTCTGGCATACCCGGCAGGAGATTTTGGCGTGTCCGGCAGGTGTTTCTGGCGAGTCGAGCAGGTGGCTCCGGCATGCTCGGCAGGTGCTTCTGGCGTCTCCGGCACTTGGTTCTGGTGTGTCTGAGAGCTGGTTCCGGCATGTCCGGCAGATGATTCCGGAGTGTCCTCAAGTGGTTCTGACATACCCAGCAGTTGATTTTGGCGTGTCAGGGAAGTGGTACCGGTGAGTCGAGCAGGTGGTTCCGGCGTGCTCAGCAGGTGGTTCAGGCGGTTCTGGCAGGTGGTATCCGTCTGTTCGGGGTGTGGTTCCAGCATCTCATGAACACGTTTCTGGCACGTCTGAGATGTGGTTCCAGCCGGCCCGACAGGTGTTTCCGCAGTGTCCGCCAAGCGGTTCTGGCGTAGTTGGCAGGTGATTTTGGCATGACTGGCAGGTGGTTCCAGCAAGCCTGGCAGGCGATTCCAAAGTGTTCACCAACTGGTTGTGGCGTAGCCGGCAGGTGATTTTTGCGTGATCGGCAGGTGGTTCTGGCGAGTCGAGCAGGTGGTTCCGGCGTGCTCGGCTGGTGCTTCCGGGGTCATTGGCACGGGGTTCTGGCATGTCTGAGAGGTGGTTCCTGCATGCCCGGCAAGTGATTCCGGAGTGTTCGCCAAGTGGTTCTGGCATAGTCGGCAGGTGATTTTGGCATGTCCGGCAGGTGGTTCAGGCGAGTTGAGCAGGTGGTTGCAACGTGCTCGGCAGGTGCTTCCGGCATCTCCGGCACGTGTTTCTGGCACATCTGACTGGTGGTTCCGGCATGCCCAAAAGTGGATTCCGGTCTGTCCGGTAGGTGGTTCCGGCGTGCACGGCACGTGGTTCTGGTACGTGTCAGAGGTGGTTGCGTATGCCCAACAGGTGATTCCGGACTGTCCGCCACGTGCTTCTGGCACGTCTGAGAGGTGGTTCCAACATGCCCGGCAGGTCATTTCGGAGAGTCGTCCAAGTGGTTCTGGCGTAGCCCGCAGGTGATTTTGGCGTGTCCGGCAGGTGGTTCCGCCGTGCTCGGCAGGTGGTTCAGGCATGGCCGTCACGTGGTTCCAGTCTGTCCAGGACGTGTTTCCAGCTTCTCCGGCAGGTGGTTCTGGTACGTCTGAGAGGTGGATCCGCCATGGCTGGCAGGTGATCCCGGACTGTCCCCCAGGTGGTTCTGGCATAGCCAGCAGTTGATATTGGCCTGTCCGGCAGGTGGTTCCAGCGAGTCGAACAGGTGGCTCCGGCGTTCTTTGCAGGTGGTTCCGGTCTGTCCGGTAGGTGTTTCTGGCGTGTCTGGCACGTGCTTCCGGCACGTCTGAGAGGTGGTTCCGGCATGCGCGGCAGGTGATTCCGCAGTGTCCGCCAGGTGGTTCTGGCATACCCGGCAGGAGATTTTGGCGTGTCCGGCAGGTGTTTCTGGCGAGTCGAGCAGGTGGCTCCGGCATGCTCGGCAGGTGCTTCTGGCGTCTCCGGCACTTGGTTCTGGTGTGTCTGAGAGCTGGTTCCGGCATGTCCGGCAGATGATTCCGGAGTGTCCTCAAGTGGTTCTGACATACCCAGCAGTTGATTTTGGCGTGTCAGGGAAGTGGTACCGGTGAGTCGAGCAGGTGGTTCCGGCGTGCTCAGCAGGTGGTTCAGGCGGTTCTGGCAGGTGGTATCCGTCTGTTCGGGGTGTGGTTCCAGCATCTCATGAACACGTTTCTGGCACGTCTGAGATGTGGTTCCAGCCGGCCCGACAGGTGTTTCCGCAGTGTCCGCCAAGCGGTTCTGGCGTAGTTGGCAGGTGATTTTGGCATGACTGGCAGGTGGTTCCAGCAAGCCTGGCAGGCGATTCCAAAGTGTTCACCAACTGGTTGTGGCGTAGCCGGCAGGTGATTTTTGCGTGATCGGCAGGTGGTTCTGGCGAGTCGAGCAGGTGGTTCCGGCGTGCTCGGCTGGTGCTCCCGGGGTCATTGGCACGGGTTTCTGGCATGTCTGAGAGGTGGTTCCTGCATGCCCGGCAAGTGATTCCGGAGTGTTCGCCAAGTGTTTCTGGCATAGTCGGAAGGTGATTTTGGCATGTCCGGCAGGTGGTTCAGGGGAGTTGAGCAGGTGGTTCCAACGTGCTTGGCAGGTGCTTCTGGCGTCTCCGGCACGTGTTTCTGGCACATCTGACAGGTGGTTCCGGCATGCCCGAAAGGTGATTGCGGTCTGTCCGGTAGGTGGTTCCAGCCTGCACGGCATGTGGTTCTGGTACGTCTCAGAGGTGGTTGCGCATGCCCAACAGGTGATTCCGGACTGTCCGCCACATGGTTCTGGCACGTCTGAGAGGTGTTTCGGGCATGCCCGGCAGGTCATCCCAGAGAGTCCTCCAAGTGGTTCTGGCATAACCCGCAGGTGATTTTGGCGTGTCTGGCAGGTTGTTCCGTTGTGCTTGGCAGGTGGTTCAGGCTTGGCCGGCAGGTGGTTCCAGAGTGTCCAGGACGTGTTTCCAGCTTCTCCGACAGGTGGTTCTGGTACGTCTGAGAGGCGATTCTGCCATGGCTGGCAGGTGATTCCGGACTGTCCCCCAGGTGGTTCTGGCATAGCCAGTAGTTAATATTGGCCTGTCCGGCAGGTGGTTCCAGCGAGTCGAACAGGTGGCTCCGGCGTGCTCGGCAGGTGGTTCCGGTCTGTCCGATAGGTGATTCCGGCGTGTCCGGCACGTGCTTCCGGCACGTCTGAGAGGTGGTTCCGGCATGCGCGACAGGTGATTTCGGAGTGTCCGCCAGGTGGTTCTGGCGTACCCGGCAGGTGATTTTGGCGTGTCCGGCAGGTGTTTCTGGCGAGTCGAGCAGGTGGCTCCGGCATGCTCGGCAGTTGCTTCCGGAGTCTCCGGCACGTGGTTCTGGTGTCTCTGAGAGCTTGTTCCGGCATGTCCGGCAGACGATTCCATAGTGTCCGCCAAGTGGTTCTGGCATACCAGGCTGGTGCTTTGGGCATGTCAGGTATGTGGTTCCGGCGAGTCGAGCAGGTGGCTCCGGCGTGCTCGGCAGGTTGGTCAGACGGGTCTGGCAGGTGTTTTCCGTCTGTTCGGGGTGTGGTTCCAGCATCTCATGCACATGGTTCTGGCACTTCTGAGATGTGGTTCCGGCCGGCCCGACAGGTGTTTCCACAGTGTCCGCAAAGCGGTTCTGGCGTAGTTGGCAGGTGATTTTGGCATGACCGGCAGGTGGTTCCAGCAAGCCCGGCAGGTGATTCCGAAGTGTTCCCCACCTGGTTGTGGCGTAGCCGGCAGGTGATTTTTGCGTGATCGGCAGGTGGTTCTGGCGAGTCGTGCAGGTGGTTCCGGCGTGCACGGCACGTGGTTCTGGTACGTGTCAGAGGTGGTTGCGTATGCCCAACAGGTGATTCCGGACTGTCCGCCACGTGCTTCTGGCACGTCTGAGAGGTGGTTCCAACATGCCCGGCAGGTCATTTCGGAGAGTCGTCCAAGTGGTTCTGGCGTAGCCCGCAGGTGATTTTGGCGTGTCCGGCAGGTGGTTCCGCCGTGCTCGGCAGGTGGTTCAGGCATGGCCGTCACGTGGTTTCAGTCTGTCCAGGACGTGTTTCCAGCTTCTCCGGCAGGTGGTTCTGGTACGTCTGAGAGGTGGTTCCGCCATGGCTGGCAGGTGATCCCGGACTGTCCCCCAGGTGGTTCTGGCATAGCCAGCAGTTGATATTGGCCTGTCCGGCAGGTGGTTCCAGCGAGTCGAGCTGGTGGCTCCGGCGTGCTCGGCAGGTGGTTCCGGTCTGTCCGGCAGGTGGTTCTGTGGTGTCCGGCACGATGTTCAGTCTGAGAGGCTGTGCCAGCATGCCCCTCACGTGATTCCGGCTTGTCCCCGAAGTGGTGCTGGTGTAGCGGGCTGCTGACTTTGTCGTGTCCGGCAGGTGGTTCAGGCGAGTTGAGCAGGTGGTTGCGACGTGCTCGGCAGGTGCTTCCGGCGTCTCCGGCACGTGTTTCTGGCACATCTGACAGGTGGTTCCAGCATGCCCGAAAGGTGATTCCGGTCTGTCCGGTAGGTGGTTCCAGCCTGCACGGCATGTGGTTCTGGTACGTCTCAGAGGTGGTTGCGCATGCCCAACAGGTGATTCCGGACTTTCCGCCACATGGTTCTGGCCTGTCTGAGAGGTGGTTCCGGCATGCCCGGCAGGTCATCCCAGAGAGTCCTCAAAGTGGTTCTGGCATAACACGCAGGTGATTTTGGCGTGTCTGGCAGGTTGTTCCGTTGTGCTTGGCAGGTGGTTCAGGCTTGGCCGGCAGGTGGTTCCAGACTGTCCAGGACGTGTTTCCAGCTTCTCCGGCAGGTGGTTCTGGTACGTCTGAGAGGTGGTTCCGCCATGGCTGGCAGGTGATTCCGGACCGTCCCCCAGGTGGTTCTGGCATAGCCAGCAGTTGATATTGGCCTGTCCGGCAGGTGGTTCCAGCGAGTCGAACAGGTGGCTCCGGCGTGCTCGGCAGGTGGTTCCGGTCTTTCCGGTAGGTGATTCCGGCGTGTCCGGCACGTGCTTCCGGCACGTCTGAGAGGTGGTTCCGGCATGCGCGACAGGTGATTTCGGAGTGTCCGCCAGGTGGTTCTGGCGTATCCGGCAGGTGATTCTGGCGTGTCCGGCAGGTGTTTCTGGCGAGTCGAGCAGGTGGCTCCGGCATGCTCGGCAGGTGCTTGCGGCGTCTCCGGCACGTGGTTCTGGTGTGTCTGAGAGCTGGTTCCGGCATGTCCGGCAGATGATTCCGGAGTGCCCGCCAAGTGGTTCTGGCATACCCGGCTGGTGATTTGGGCATGTCAGGTAGGTGGTTCCGGCGAGTCGAGCAGGTGGCTCCGGCGTGCTCGGCAGGTTGTTCAGACGGGTCTGGCAGGTGTTTTCCGTCTGTTCGGGGTGTGGTTCCAGCATCTCATGCACATGGTTCTGGCACGTCTGAGATGTGATTCCGGCCGGCCCGACAGGTGTTTCCACAGTGTCCGCCAAGTGGTACTGGCGTAGTTGGCAGGTGATTTTGGCATGACCGGCAGGTGGTTCCAGCAAGCCCGGCAGGTGATTCCGAAGTGTTCCCCAACTGGTTGTGGCGTAGCCGGCAGGTGATTTCTGCGTCTCCGGCAGGTGGTTCTGGCGAGTCGAGCAGGTGGTTCCGGCGCGCTCGGTAGGTGCTTCCGGGGTCATTGTGACCTGGTTCTGGCATATCTGAGAGGTGGTTCCGGCATCCCCGGCAGGTGATTCCGGAGTGTTCGCCAAGTGTTTCCGGGGTAGCCGGCAGGTGATTTTGCACGTCCAGCGGTCGTTCCGGCGGGTCGAGCCGGTGGTTCCGGCGTGTCCGGCAGGTGGTTCCGGTGTGTCCGGCAGGTGGTTCTTTGGTGTCCGGCACGAGGTTCAGTCTGAGATGCTGTGCCGGCATGCCCCTCACGTGATTCCGGCTTGTCCCCGAAGTGGTGCTGGTGTAGCGGGCAGGTGATTTTGGCGTGTCCGGCAGGTGGTTCAGGCGAGTTGAGCAGGTGGTTGCGACGTCCTCGGCAGTTGCTTCCGGCGTCTCCGGCACGTGTTTCTGGCACATCTGACTGGTGGTTCCGGCATGCCCAAAAGTTGATTCCGGTCTGTCCGGTAGGTGGTTCCGGCGTGCACGGCACGTGGTTCTGGTACGCGTCAGAGGTGGTTGCCTATGCCCAACAGGTGATTCCGGACTGTCCGCCATGTGCTTCTGGCATGTCTGAGAGGTGGTTCCAACATGCCCGGCAGGTCATTTCGGAGAGTCGTCCAAGTGGTTCTGGCGTAGCCCGCAGGTGATTTTGGCGTGTCCGGCAGGTGGTTCCGCCGTGCTCGGCAGGTGGTTCAGGCATGGCCGTCACGTGGTTCCAGTCTGTCCAGGACGTGTTTCCAGCTTCTCCGGCAGGTGGTTCTGGTACGTCTGAGAGGTGGTTCCGCCATGGCTGGCAGGTGATCCCGGACTGTCCCCCAGGTGGTTCTAGCATAGCCAGCAGTTGATACTGGCCTGTCCGGCAGGTGGTTCCAGCGAGTCGAACAGGTGGCTCCGGCGTTCTTGGCAGGTGGTTCCGGTCTGTCCGGTAGGTGTTTCCGGCGTGTCTGGCACGTGCTTCCGGCACGTCTGAGAGGTGGTTCCGGCATGCGCGGCAGGTGATTCCGCAGTGTCCGCCAGGTGGTTCTGGCGTACCGGGCAGCTGATTTTGGCGTGTCCGGCAGGTGTTTCTGGCGAGTTGAGCAGTTGGCTCCGGCAGGCTCGGCAGGTGCTTCCGGCGTCTCCGGCACTTGGTTCTGGTGTGTCTGAGAGCTGGTTCCGGCATGTCCGGCAGATGATTCCGGAGTGTGCGCCAAGTGGTTCTGGCATACCCAGCTGGTGATTTTGGCATGTCAGGTAGGAGGTTCCGGCGAGTCGAGCAGGTGGCTCCGGCGTGCTCGGTAGTTTGTTCAGACGGGTCTGGCAGGTGTTTTCCGTCTGTTCGGGGTGTGGTTCCAGCATCTCATGCACATGGTTCTGGCACGTCTGAGATGTGGTTCCAGCCGGCCCGACAGGTATATCCATAGTGTCCGCCAAGTGGTACTGGCGTAGTTGGCAGGTGATTTTGGCATGACCGGCAGGTGGTTCCAACAAGCCCGGCAGGTGATTCCGAAGTGTTCCCCAACTGGTTGTGGCGTAGCCGGCAGGTGATTTTGGCGTGTCCGGCAGGTGGTTCTGGCGAGTCGAGCAGGTGGTTCCGGCGTGCTCGGCAGGTGCTTCCGGGGTCATTGGCACGTGGTTCTGGCATATCTGAGAGGTGTTTCCGGCATGCCCGTCAGGTGATTCCGGAGTGTTCGCCAAGTGTTTCCGGCGTAGCCGGCAGGTGACTTTGCATGTCCAGCGGTCGTTCCGGCGGGTCGAGCGGTGGTTCCGGCGTGTCCGGCAGGTGGTTCCGCCGTGCTCGGCAGGTGGTTCAGGCATGGCCGTCACGTGGTTCCAGTCTGTCCAGGACGTGTTTCCAGCTTCTCTGGCAGGTGGTTCTGGTACGTCTGAGAGGTGGTTCCGCCATGGCTGGCAGGTGATCCCGGACTGTCCCCCAGGTGGTTCTGGCATAGCCAGCAGTTGATATTGTCCTGTCCGGCAGGTGGTTCCAGCGAGTCGAACAGGTGGCTCCGGCGTTCTTGGCAGGTGGTTCCGGTATGTCCGGTAGGTGATTCCGGCGTGTCCGGCACGTGCTTCCGGCACGTCTGAGAGGTGGTTCCGCCATGCGCGACAGGTGGTTTCGGAGTGTCCGCCAGGTGGTTCTGGCGTACCCGGCACGTGATTTTGGCGTGTCCGGCAGGTGTTTCTGGCGAGTCGAGCAGGTGGCTCCGGCATGCTCGGCAGGTGCTTCCGGCGTGTCCGGCACGTGGTTGTGGTGTGTCTGAGAGCTGGTTCCGGCATGTCCGGAAGATGATTCTGGAGTGTCCGCCAAGTGGTTCTGGCATACCCGGCTGGTGATTTTGGCATGTCAGGTAGGTGGTTCCGGCGAGTCGAGCAGGTGGCTCCGGCGTGCTCGTCAGGTTGTTCAGACGGGTCTGGCAGGTGTTTTCCGTCTGTTCGGGGTGTGGTTCCAGCATCTCATGCACATGGTTCTGGCACGTCTGAGATGTGGTTCCGGCCGGCCCGACAGGTGTTTCCACAGTGTCCGCCAAGTGGTACTGGCGTAGTTGGCAGGTGATTTTGGCATGACCGGCAGGTGGTTCCAGCAAGCCCGGCAGGTGATTCCGAAGTGTTCCCCAACTGGTTGTGGCGTAGCCGGCAGGTGATTTCTGCGTGTCCGGCAGGTGTTCCTGGCGAGTCAAGCAGGTTTCTCCGGCATGCTCGGCAGGTGCTTCCGGGGTCATTGGCACGTGGTTCTGGCATATCTGAGAGGTGGTTCCGGCATGCCCGGCAGGTGATTCCGGAGTGTTCGCCAAGTGTTTCCGGCGTAGCCGGCAGGTGATTTTGCATGTCCAGCGGTCGTTCCGGCAGGTCGAGCCGATGGTTCCGGCGTGTCCAGCAGGTGGTTCCGGTCTGTCCGGCAGTTGGTTCTGTGGTGTCCGCCACGAGGTTCAGTCTGAGAGGCTGTGCCGGCATGCCCCTCACGTGATTCCGGCTTGTCCCCGAAGTGGTGCTGGTGTAGCGGGCAGGTGATTTTGGCGTGTCCGGCAGGTGGTTCAGGCGAGTTGAGCAGGTGGTTGCGACGTGCTCGGCAGGTGCTTCCGGCGTCTCCGGCACGTGTTTCTGGCACATCTGACTGGTGGTTCCGGCATGCCCAAAAGTTGATTCCGGTCTGTCCGGTAGGTGGTTCCGGCGTGCACGGCACGTGGTTCTGGTACGTCTCAGAGGTGGTTGCGTATGCCCAACAGGTGATTCCGGACTGTCCGCCACGTGCTTCTGGCACGTCTGAGAGGTGGTTCCAACATGCCCGGCAGGTCATTTCGGAGAGTCGACCAAGTGGTTCTGGCATAGCCCGCAGGTGATTTTGGCGTGTCCGACAGGTGGTTCCGCCGTGCTCGGCAGGTGGTTCAGGCATGGGCGTCACGTGGTTTCAGTTTGTCCAGGACGTGTTTCCAGCTTCTCCGGCAGGTGGTTCTGGTACGTCTGAGAGGTGGTTCCGCCATGGCTGGCAGGTGATCCCGGACTGTCCCCCAGGTGGTTCTGGCATAGCCAGCAGTTGATATTGGCCTGTCCGGCAGGTGGTTCCAGCGAGTCGAACAGGTGGCTCCGGCGTTCTTGGCAGGTGGTTCCGGTCTGTCCGGTACGTGTTTCCGGCGTGTCTGGCACGTGCTTCCGGCACGTCTGAGAGGTGGTTCCGGCATGCGCGGCAGGTGATTCCGTAGTGTCCGCCAGGTGGTTCTGGCATACCCGGCAGGTGATTTTGGCGTGTCCGGCAGGTGTTTCTGGCGAGTCGAGCAGGTGGCTCCGGCATGCTCGGCAGGTGCTTCCGGCGTCTCCGGCACTTGGTTCTGGTGTGTCTGAGAGCTGGTTCCGGCATGTCCGGCAAATGACTCCGGAGTGTCCGCCAAGTGGTTCTGGCATACCCAGCAGGTGATTTTGGCGTGTCAGGTAGGTGGTACAGGTGAGTCGAGCAGGTGGTTCCGGCGTGCTCAGCAGGTGGTTCAGGCGGTTCTGGCAGGTGGTATCCGTCTGTTCAGGGTGTGGTTCCTGCATCTCATGAACACGTTTCTGGCACGTCTGAGATGTGGTTCCAGCCGGCCCGACAGGTCTTTCCGCAGTGTCCGCCAAGCGGGTCTGGCGTAGTTGGCAGGTGATTTTGGCATTAATGGCAGGTGGTTCCAGCAAGCCTGGCAGGTGATTCCGAAGTGTTCCCCAACTGGTTGTGGCGTAGCCGGCAGGTGATTTTTGCGTGTCCGGCAGGTGGTTCTGGCGAGTCGAGCAGGTGTTTCCGGCGTGCTCGGCAGGTGCTTCCGGGGTCATTGGCACTTGGTTCTGGCATATCTGAGAGGTGGTTCCGGCATGCCCGGCAGGTGATTCCGGAGTGTTCGCCAAGTGTTTCCGGCGTAGCCGGCAGGTGATTTTGCATGTCCAGCGGTCGTTCCGGCGGGTCGAGCCGGTGGTTCCGGCGTGTCCGGCAGGTGGTTCCGGTCTGTCCGGTAGGTGTTTCTGTGGTGTCCGGCACGAGGTTCAGTCTGAGAGGCTGTGCCGGCATGCCCCTCACGTGATTCCGGCTTGTCCCCGAAGTGGTGCTGGTGTAGCGCCAGGTGATTTTGGCGTGTCCGGCAGCTGGTTCAGGCGATTTGAGCAGGTGGTTCCGGCGTGCTATGCTGGTGCTTCCAGGGTCATTGGCACGGGGTTCTGGCATGTTTGAGAGGTGGTTCCTGCATGCCCGGCAAGTGATTCCGGAGTGTTCGCCAAGTGGTTCTGGCATAGTCGGCAGGTGAGTTTGGCATGTCCGGCAGGTGGTTCAGGCGAGTTGAGCAGGCGGTTCCAACGTGCTTGGCAGGTGCTTCCGGCGTCTCCGGCACGTGTTTCTGGCACATCTGACAGGTGGTTCCGGCATGCCCGAAAGGTGATTCCGGTCTGTCCGGTAGGTGGTTCCAGCCGGCACGGCATGTGGTTCTGGTACGTCTCGGAGGTGGTTGCGCATGCCCAACAGGTGATTCCGGACTGTCCGCCACATGGTTCTGGAACGTCTGAGAGGTGGTTCCGGCATGCCCGGCAGGTCATCCCAGAGAGTCCTCCAATTGGTTCTGGCATAACACGCAGGTGATTTTGGCGTGTCTGGCAGGTTGTTCCGTTGTGCTTGGCAGGTGGTTCAGGTTTGGCCGGCAGGTGGTTCCAGACTGTCCAGGACGTGTTTCCAGCTTCTCCGGCAGGTGGTTCTGGTACGTCTGAGAGGTGGTTCCGCCATGGCTGGCAGGTGATTCCAGACCATACCCCAGGTGGTTCTGGCATAGCCAGCAGTTGATATTGGCCTGTCCGGCATGTGGCTCGAGCGAGTCGAACAGGTGGCTCCGGCGTGCTCGGCAGGTGGTTCTGGTCTGTCCGGTAGGTGATTCCGGCGTGTCCGGCACATGCTTCCGGCACGTCTGAGAGGTGGTTCCGGCATGCACGACAGGTGATTTCGGAGTGTCCGCCAGGTGGTTCTGGCGTACCCGGCAGGTGATTTTGGCGTGTCCGGCAGGTGGTTCTGGCGAGTCGAGCAGGTGGCTCCGGCATGCTCGGCAGGTGCTTGCGGCGTCTCCGGCACGTGGTTCTGGTGTGTCTGAGAGCTGGTTCCGGCATGTCCGGCAGATGATTCCGGAGTGTCCGCCAAGTGGTTCTGGCATACCCGGCTGGAGATTTGGGCATGTCAGGTAGGTGGTTCCGGCGAGTCGAGCAGGTGGCTCCGGCGTGCTCGGCAGGTTGTTCAGACGGGTCTGGCAGGTGTTTTCCGTCTGTTCGGGGTGTGGTTCCAGCATCTCATGCACATGGTTCTGGCACGTCTGAGATGTGGTTCCAGCCGGCCCGACAGGTGTTTCCACAGTGTCCGCCAAGTGGTACTGGCGTAGTTGGCAGGTGATTTTGGCATGACCGGCAGGTGGTTCCAGCAAGCCCGGCAGGTGATTCCGAAGTGTTCCCCAACTGGTTGTGGCGTAGCCGGCAGGTGATTTCTGCGTGTCCGGCAGGTGTTCCTGGCGAGTCAAGCAGGTGTCTCCGGCATGCTCGGCAGGTGCTTCTGGGGTCATTGGCACGTGGTTCTGGCATATCTGAGAGGTGGTTCCGGCATGCCCGGCAGGTGATTCCGGAGTGTTCGCCAAGTGTTTCCGGCGTAGCCGGCAGGTGATTTTGCATGTCCAGCGGTCGTTCCGGCAGGTCGAGCCGATGGTTCCGGCGTGTCCGGCAGGTGGTTCCGGTCTGTCCGGCAGGTGGTTCTGTGGTGTCCGCCTCGAGGTTCAGTCTGAGAGGCTGTGCCGGCATGCCCCTCACGTGATTCCGGCTTGTCCCCGAAGTGGTGCTGGTGTAGCGGGCAGGTGATTTTGGCGTGTCCGGCAGGTGGTTCAGGCGAGTTGAGCAGGTGGTTGCGACGTGCTCGGCAGGTGCTTCCGGCATCTCCGGCACGTGTTTCTGGCACATCTGACTGGTGGTTCCGGCATGCCCAAAAGTTGATTCCGGTCTGTCCGGTAGGTGGTTCCGGCGTGCACGGCACGTGGTTCTGGTACGTCTCAGAGGTGGTTGCGTATGCCCAACAGGTGATTCCGGACTGTCCGCCACGTGCTTCTGGCACGTCTGAGAGGTGGTTCCAACATGCCCGGCAGGTCATTTCGGAGAGTCGACCAAGTGGTTCTGGCATAGCCCGCAGGTGATTTTGGCGTGTCCGACAGGTGGTTCCGCCGTGCTCGGCAGGTGGTTCAGGCATGGCCGTCACGTGGTTCCAGTCTGTCCAGGACGTGTTTCCAGCTTCTCCGGCAGGTGGTTCTGGTACGTCTGAGAGGTGGTTCCGCCATGGCTGGCAGGTGATCCCGGACTGTCCCCCAGGTGGTTGTGGCATAGCCAGAAGTTGATATTGGCCTGTCCGGCAGGTGGTTCCAGCGAGTCGAACAGGTGGCTCCGGCATACTTGGCAGGTGGTTTCGGTCTGTCCGGTAGGTGTTTCCGGTGTGTCTGGCACGTGCTTCCGGCACGTCTGAGAGGTGGTTCCGGCATGCGCGTCAGGTGCTTCCGTAGTGTCCGCCAGGTGGTTCTGGCATACCCGGCAGGTGATTTTGGCGTGTCCGGCAGGTGTTTCTGGCGAGTCGAGCAGGTGGCTCCGGCATGCTCGGCAGGTGCTTCCGGCATCTCCGGCACTTGGTTCTGGTGTGTCTGAGAGCTGGTTCCGGCATGTCCGGCAGATGATTCCGGAGTGTCCGACAAGTGGTTCAGGCATGCCCAGCAGGTGATTTTGGCGTGTCAGGGAGGTGGTACCGGTGAGTCGAGCAGATGGTTCCGGCGTGCTCAGCAGGTGGTTCAGGCGGTTCTGGCACGTGGTATCCGTCTGTTCGGGGTGTGGTTCCAGCATCTCATGAACACGTTTCTGGTACATCTGAGATGTGGTTCCAGCCGGCCCGACAGGTGTTTCCGCAGTGTCCGCCAAGCGGTTCTGGCGTAGGTGGCAGGTGATTTTGGCATGACTGGCAGGTGGTTCCATCAAGCCTGGCAGTTGATTCCAAAGTATTCCCCACCTGGTTGTGGTGTAGCCGGCAGGTGATCTTTGCGTGATCGGCAGGAGGTTCTGGCGAGTCGAGCATGTGGTTCCGGCGTGCTCGGCTGGTGCTTCCGGGGTCATTGGCACGGGGTTCTGGCATGTCTGAGAGGTGGTTCCTGCATGCCCGGCAAGTGATTCCGGAGTGTTCGCCAAGTGGTTCTGGCATAGTCGGCAGGTGATTTTGGCATGTCCGGCAGGTGGTTCAGGCGAGTTGAGCAGGTGGTTCCAACGTGCTTGGCAGGTGCTTCCGGCGTCTCCGGCACGTGTTTCTGGCACATCTGACAGGTGGTTCCAGCATGCCCGAAAGGTGATTCCGGTCTGTCCGGTAGGTGGTTCCAGCCTGCACGGCATGTGGTTCTGGTACGTCTCAGAGGTGGTTGCGCATGCCCAACAGGTGATTCCGGACTGTCCGCCACATGGTTCTGGCACGTCTGAGAGGTGGTTCCGGCATGCCCGGCAGGTCATCCCAGAGAGTCCTCCAAGTGGTTCTGGCATAACACGCAGGTGATTTTGGCGTGTCTGGCAGGTTGTTCCGTTGTGCTTGTCAGGTGGTTCAGGCTTGGCCGGCAGGTGGTTCCAGACTTTCCAGGACGTGTTTCCAGCTTCTCCGGCAGGTGGTTCTGGTACGTCTGAGAGGTGGTTCCGCCATGGCTGGCAGGTGATTCCGGACCGTCCCCCAGGTGGTTCTGGCATAGCCAGCAGTTGATATTGGCCTGTCCGGCAGGTGGTTCCAGCGAGTCGAACAGGTGGCTCCGGCGTGCTCGGCAGGTGGTTCCGGTCTGTCTGCTAGGTGATTCCGGCGTGTTCGGCACGTGCTTCCGGCACGTCTGAGAGGTGGTTCCGGCATGCGCGACAGGTGATTTCGGAGTGTCCGCCAGGTGGTTCTGGCGTATCCGGCAGGTGATTCTGGCGTTTCCGGCAGGTGTTTCTGGCGAGTCGAGCAGGTGGCTCCGGCATGCTCGGCAGGTGCTTGCGGCGTCTCCGGCACGTGGTTCTGGTGTGTCTGAGAGCTGGTTCCGGCATGTCCGGCAGATGATTCCGGAGTGTCCGCCAAGTGGTTCTGGCATACCCGGCTGGTGATTTGGGCATGTCAGGTAGGTGGTTCCGGCGAGTCGAGCAGGTGGCTCCGGCGTGCTCGGCAGGTTGTTCAGACGGGTCTGGCAGGTGTTTTCCGTCTGTTCGGGGTGTGGTTCCAGCATCTCATGCACATGGTTCTGGCACGTCTGAGATGTGGTTCCGGCCGGCCCGACAGGTGTTTCCACAGTGTCCGCCAAGTGGTACTGGCGTAGTTGGCAGGTGATTTTGGCATGACCGGCAGGTGGTTCCAGCAAGCCCGGCAGGTGATTCCGAAGTGTTCCCCAACTGGTTGTGGCGTAGCCGGCAGGTGATTTTTGCGTGTCCGGCAGGTGGTTCTGGCGAGTCGAGCAGGTGGTTCCGGCGTGCTCGGCAGGTGCTTCCGGGGTCATTGGCACGTGGTTCTGGCATATCTGAGAGGTGGTTCCGGCATGCCCGGCAGGTGATTCCGGAGTGTTCGCCAAGTGCTTCCGGCGTAGCCGGCAGGTGATTTTGCACGTCCAGCGGTCGTTCCGGCGGGTCGAGCCGGTGGTTCCGGCGTGTCCGGCAGGTGGTTCCGGTCTGTCCGGCAGGTGGTTCTGTGGTGTCCGGCACGAGGTTCAGTCTGAGAGGCTGTGCCGGCATGCCCCTCACGTGATTCCGGCTTGTCCCCGAAGTGGTGCTGGTGTAGCGGGCAGGTGATTTTGGCGTGTCCGGCAGGTGGTTCTGGCGAGTCGAGCAGGTGGTTCCGGCGTGCTCGGCTACTGCTTCCGGGGTCACTGGCACGTGGTTCTGGCATATCTGAGAGGTGGTTCCGGCATGCCCGGCAGGTGATTCCGGAGTGCTCGCCAAGTGTTTCCGGCGTAGCCGGCAGGTGATTTTGCATGTCCAGCGGTCGTTCAGGAGGGCCGAGCCGGTGGTTCCGGCGTGTCCGGCAGGTGGTTCCGGTCTGTCCGGCAGGTGGTTCTGTGGTGTCCGGCACGAGGTTCAGTCTGAGAGGCTGTGCCGGCATGCCCCTCACGTGATTCCGGCTTGTCCCAGAACTGGTTCTGGCATACCCGGCAGGTGATTTTGGCGTGTCCGGCAGGTGTTTCTGGCGAGTCGAGCAGGTGGCTCCGGCATGCTTGGCAGGTGCTTCCGGCGTCTCCGGCACTTGGTTCTGGTGTGTCTGAGAGCTGGTTCCGGCATGTCTGGCAGATGATTCCGGAGTGTGCGCCAAGTGGTTCTGGCATACCCAGCAGGTGATTTTGGCGTGTCAGGGAGGTGGTACCGGTGAGTCGAGCATTTGGTTCTGGCGTGCTCAGCAGGTGGTTCAGGCGGTTCTGGCAGGTGGTATCCGTCTGTTCGGGGTGTGGTTCCAGCATCTCATGAACACGTTTCTGGCACGTCTGAGATGTGGTTCCAGCCGGCCCGACAGGTGTTTCCGCAGTGTCCGCCAAGCGGTTCTGGCGTAGTTGGCAGGTGATTTTGGCATGACTGGCAGGTGGTTCCAGCAAGCCTGGCAGGTGATTCCAAAGTGTTCACCAACTGGTTGTGGCGTAGCCGGCAGGTGATTTTTGCGTGATCGGCAGGTGGTTCTGGCGAGTCGAGCAGGTGGTTCCCGCGTGCTCGGCTGGTGCTTCCGGGGTCATTGGCACGGGGTTCTGGCATGTCTGAGAGGTGGTTCCTGCATGCCCGGCAAGTGATTCCGGAGTGTTCGCCAAGTGGTTCTGGCATAGTCGGCAGGTGATTTTGGCATGTCCGGCAGGTGGTTCAGGCGAGTTGAGCAGTTGGTTCCGACGTGCTTGGCAGGTGCTTCCGGCGTCTCCGGCACGTGTTTCTGGCACATCTGACAGGTGGTTCCGGCATGCCCGAAAGGTGATTCCGGTCTGTCCGGTAGGTGGTTCCAGCCTGCACGGCATGTGGTTCTGGTACGTCTCAGAGGTGGTTGCGCATGCCCAACAGGTGATTCCGGACTGTCCGCCACATGGTTCTGGCACGTCTGAGAGGTGGTTCCGGCATGCCCGGCAGGTCATCCCAGAGAGTCCTCCAAGTGGTTCTGGCATAACACGCAGGTGATTTTGGCGTGTCTGGCAGGTTGTTCCGTTGTGCTTGGCAGGTGGTTCAGGCTTGGCCGGCAGGTGGTTCCAGACTCTCCAGGACGTGTTTCCAGCTTCTCCGGCAGGTGGTTCTGCTACGTCTGAGAGGTGGTTCCGCCATGGCTGGCAGGTGATTCCGGACCGTCCCCCAGGTGGTTCTGGCATAGCCAGCAGTTGATATTGGCCTGTCCGGCAGGTGGTTCCAGCGAGTCGAACAGGTGGCTCCGGCGTGCTCGGCAGGTGGTTCCGGTCTGTCTGGTAGGTGATTCCGGCGTGTCCGGCACGTGCTTCCGGCACGTCTGAGAGGTGGTTCCGGCATGCGCGACAGGTCATTTCGTAGTGTCCGCCAGGTGGTTCTGGCGTACCCGGCAGGTGATTTTGGCGTGTCCGACAGGTGTTTCTGGCGAGTCGAGCAGGTGGCTCCGGCATGCTCGGCAGGTGCTTCCGGCGTCTCCGGCACGTGGTTCTGGTGTGTCTGAGAGCTGCTTCCGGCATGTCCGGCAGATGATTCCGGAGTGTGCGCCAAGTGGTTCTGGCATACCCGGCTGGTGATTTGGGCATGTCAGGTAGGTGGTTCCGGCGAGTCGAGCAGTTGGCTCCGGCGTGCTCGGCAGGTTGTTCAGACGGGTCTGGCAGGTGTTTTCCGTCTGTTCAGGGTGTGGTTCCAGCATCTCATGCACATGGTTCTGGCACGTCTGAGATGTGGTTCCGGCCGGCCCGACAGGTGTTTCCACAGTGTCCGCCAAGTGGTACTGGCGTAGTTGGCAGGTGATTTTGGCATGACCGGCAGGTGGTTCCAGCAAGCCCGGCAGGTGATTCCGAAGTTTTCCCCAACTGGTTGTGGCGTAGCCGGCAGGTGATTTTGGCGTGTCCGGCAGGTGGTTCTGGCGAGTCGAGCAGGTGGTTCCGGCGTGCTCGGCAGGTGCTTCCGGGGTCATTGGCACGTGGTTCTGGCATATCTGAGAGGTGGTTCCGGCATGCCCGGCAGGTGATTCCGGAGTGTTCGCCAAGTGTTTCCGGCATAGCCGGCAGGTGATTTTGCATGTCCAGCGGTCGTTCCGGCGGGTCGAGCCGGTGGTTCCGGCGTGTCCGGCAGGTGGTTCCGGTCTGTCCGGCAGGTGGTTCTGTGGTGTCCGGCACGAGGTTCAGTCTGAGAGGCTGTGCCGGCATGCCCCTCACGTGATTCCGGCTTGTCCCCGAAGTGGTGCTGGTGTAGCGGGCAGGTGATTTTGGCGTGTCCGGCAGGTGGTTCAGGCGAGTTGAGCAGGTGGTTGCGACGTGCTCGGCAGGTGCTTCCGGCGTCTCCGGCACGTGTTTCTGGCACATCTGACAGGTGGTTCCGGCATGCCCGAAAGGTGATTCCGGTCTGTCCGGTAGGTGGTTCCAGCGAGTCAAACAGGTGGCTCCGGCGTTCTTGGCAGGTGGTTCCGGTCTGTCCGGTAGGTGTTTCCGGCGTGTCTGGCACGTGCTTCCGGCACGTCTGAGAGGTGGTTCCGGTATGCGCGGCAGGTGATTCCGTAGTGTCCGACAGGTCGTTCTGGCATACCCGGCAGGTGATTTTGGCGTGTCCGGCAGGTGTTTCTGGCGAGTCGAGCAGGTGGCTCCGGCATGCTCGGCAGGTGCTTCCGGCGTCTCCGGCACTTGGTTCTGGTGTGTCTGAGAGCTGGTTCCGGCATGTCCGGCAGATGATTCCGGAGTGTCCGCCAAGTGGTTCTGGCATACCCAGCAGGTGATTTTCGCATGACCGGCAGTTGGTTCCAGCAAGCCCGGCAGGTGATTCCGAAGTGTTCCCCAACTGGTTGTGGCGTAGCCGGCAGGTGATTTTGGCGTGTCCGGCAGGTGGTTCCGCCGTGCTCGGCAGGTGGTTCAGGCATGGCCGTCACGTGGTTTCAGTCTGTCCAGGACGTGTTTCCAGCTTCTCCGGCAGGTGGTTCTGGTACGTCTGAGAGGTGGTTCCGCCATGGCTGGCAGGTGATCCCGGACTGTCCCCCAGGTGGTTCTGGCATAGCCAGCAGTTGATATTGGCCTGTCCGGCAGGTGGTTCCAGCGAGTCGAACAGGTGGCTCCGGCGTGCTCGGCAGGTGGTTCCGGTCTGTCCGGTACGAGATTCCGGCGTTTCCGGCACGTGCTTCCGGCACGTCTGAGAGGTGGTTCCGGCATGCGCGACAGGTGGTTTCGGAGTGTCCGCCAGGTGGTTCTGGCGTATCCGGCAGGTGATTTTGGCGTGTCCTACAGGTGTTTCTGGCGAGTCGAGCAGGTGGCTCCGGCATGCTCGGCAGGTGCTTCCGGCGTCTCCGGCACTTGGTTCTGGTGTGTCTGAGAGCTGGTTCCGGCATGTCCGGCAGATGATTCCGGAGTGTCCGCCAAGTGGTTCTGGCATACCCAGCAGGTGATTTTGGCGTGTCAGGGAGGTGGTACCGGTGAGTCGAGCAGATGTTTCCGGCGTGCTCAGCAGGTGGTTCAGGCGGTTCTGGCAGGTGGTATCCGTCTGTTCGGGGTGTGGTTCCAGCATCTCATGAACACATTTCTGGCACGTCTGAGATGTGGTTCCAGCCGGCCCGACAGGTGTTTCCGCAGTGTCCGCCAAGCGGTTCTGGCACAGTTGGCAGGTGATTTTGGCATGACTGGCAGGTGGTTCCAGCAAGCCTGGCAGGTGATTGCAAAGTGTTCACCATCTGGTTGTGGCGTAGCCGGCAGGTGATTTTTGCGTGATCGGCAGGTGGTTCTGGCGAGTCGAGCAGGTGGTTCCGGCGTGCTCAGCTGGTGCTTCCGGGGTCATTGGCACGGGGTTCTGGCATGTCTGAGAGGTGGTTCCTGCATGCCCGGCAAGTGATTCCGGAGTGTTCGCCAAGTGGTTCTGGCATAGTCGGCAGGTGATTTTGGCATGTCCGGCAGGTGGTTCAGGCGAGTTGAGCAGGTGGTTCCAACGTGCTTGGCAGTTGCTTCCGGCGTCTCCGGCACGTGTTTCTGGCACATCTGACAGGTGGTTCCGGCATGCCCGAAAGGTGATTCCGGTCTGTCCGGTAGGTGGTTCCAGCCTGCACGGCATGTGGTTCTGGTACGTCTCAGAGGTGGTTGCGCATGCCCAACAGGTGATTCCGGACTGTCCGCCACATGGTTCTGGCACGTCTGAGAGGTGGTTCCGGCATGCCCGGCAGGTCATCCCAGAGAGTCCTCCAAGTGGTTCTGGCATAACACGCAGGTGATTTTGGCGTGTCTGGCAGGTTGTTCCGCCGTGCTCGGCAGGTGGTTCAGGCATGGGCGTCACGTGGTTCCAGTCTGTCCAGGACGTGTTTCCAGCTTCTCCGGCAGGTGGTTCTGGTACGTCTGAGAGGTGGTTCCGCCATGGCTGGCAGGTGATTCCGGACCGTCCCCCAGGTGGTTCTGGCATAGCCAGCAGTTGATATTGGCCTGTCCGGCAGGTGGTTCCAGCGAGTCGGGCAGGTGGCTCCGGCATGCTCGGCAGGTGCTTCCGGCGTCTCCGGCACTTGGTTCTGGTGTATCTGAGAGCTGGTTCCGGCATGTCCGGCAGATGATTCCGGAGTGTCCGCCAAGTGGTTCTGGCATACCCAGCAGGTGATATTCGCATGACCGGAAGGTGGTTCCAGCAAGCCCGGCAGGTGATTCCGAAGTGTTCCCCAACTGGTTGTGGCGTAGCCGGCAGGTGATTTTGGCGTGTCCGGCAGGTGGTTCTGGCGAGTCGAGCAGGTGGTTCCGGCGTGCTCGGCAGGTGCTTCCGGGGTCATTGGCACGTGGTTCTGGCATATCTGAGAGGTGGTTCCGGCATGCCCGGCAGGTGTTTCCGGAGTGTTCGCCAAGTGTTTCCGGCATAGCCGGCAAGTGATTTTGCATGTCCAGCGGTCGTTCCGGCGGGTCGAGCCGGTGGTACCGGCGTGTCCGGCAGGTGGTTCCGGTCTGTCCGGCAGGTGGTTCTGTGGTGTCCGGCACGAGGTTCAGTCTGAGAGGCTGTGCCGGCATGCCCCTCACGTGATTCCGGCTTTCCCCGAAGTGGTTCTGGCATACCCGGCAGGTGATTTTGGCGTGTCCGGCAGGTGTTTCTGGCGAGTCGAGCAGCTGGCTCCGGCATGCTCGGCAGGTGCTTCCGGCGTCTCCGGCACTTGGTTCTGGTGTGTCTGAGAGCTGGTTCCGGCATGTCCGGCAGATGATTCCGGAGTGTCCGCCAAGTGGTTCTGGCATACCCAGCAGGTGATTTTGGCCTGTCAGGGAGGTGGTACCGGTGAGTCGAGCAGGTGGTTCCGGCGTGCTCAGCAGGTGGTTCAGGCGGTTCTGGCAGGTGGTATCCGTCTGTTCGGGGTGTGGTTCCAGCATCTCATGAACACGTTTCTCTCTCGTCTGAGATGTGGTTCCAGCCGGCCCGACAGGTGTTTCCGCAGTGTCCGCCAAGCGGTTCTGGCGTAGTTGGCAGGTGATTTTGGCATGACTGGCAGGTGGTTCCAGCAAGCCTGGCAGGTGATTCCAAAGTGTTCACCAACTGGTTGTGGCGTAGCCGGCAGGTGATTTTTGCGTGATCGGCAGGTGGTTCTGGCGAGTCGAGCAGGTGGTTCCGGCGTGCTCGGCTGGTGCTTCCGGGGTCATTGGCACGGGGTTCTGGCATGTCTGAGAGGTGGTTCCTGCATGCCCGGCAAGTGATTCCGGAGTGTTCGCCAAGTGGTTCTGGCATAGTCGGCAGGTGATTTTGGCATGTCCGGCAGGTGGTTCAGGCGAGTTGAGCAGGTGGTTCCGACGAGCTTGGCAGGTGCTTCCGGCGTCTCCGGCACGTGTTTCTGGCACATCTGACAGGTGGTTCCGGCATGCCCGAAAGGTGATTCCGGTCTGTCCGGTAGGTGGTTCCAGCCTGCACGGCATGTGGTTCTGGTACGTGTCAGAGGTGGTTGCGCATGCCCAACAGGTGATTCCGGACTGTCCGCCACATGGTTCTGGCACGTCTGAGAGGTGGTTCCGGCATGCCCGGCAGGTCATCCCAGAGAGTCCTCCAAGTGGTTCTGGCATAACACGCAGGTGATTTTGGCGTGTCTGGCAGGTTGTTCCGTTGTGCTTGGCAGGTGGTTCAGGCTTGGCCGGCAGGTGGTTCCAGACTGTCCAGGACGTGTTTCCAGCTTCTCCGGCAGGTGGTTCTGCTACGTCTGAGAGGTGGTTCCGCCATGGCTGGCAGGTGATTCCGGACCGTCCCCCAGGTGGTTCTGGCATAGCCAGCAGTTGATATTGGCCTGTCCGGCAGGTGGTTCCAGCGAGTCGAACAGGTGGCTCCGGCGTGCTCGGCAGGTGGTTCCGGTCTGTCCGGTAGGTGATTCCGGCGTGTCCGGCACGCGCTTCCGGCACGTCTGAGAGGTGGTTCCGGCATGCGCGACAGGTGATTTCGGAGTGTCCGCCAGGTGGTTTTGGCGTACCCGGCAGGTGATTTTGGCGTGTCATACAGGTGTTTCTGGCGAGTCGAGCAGGTGGCTCCGGCATGCTCTGCAGGTGCTTCCAGCGTCTCCGGCACGTGGTTCTGGTGTGTCTGAGAGCTGGTTCCGGCATGTCCGGCAGATGATTCCGGAGTGTCCGCCAAGTGGTTCTGGCATACCCGCCTGGTGATTTGGGCATGTCAGGTAGGTGGTTCCGGCGAGTCGAGCAGGTGGCTCCGGCGTGCTCGGCAGGTTTTTCAGACGGGTGTGGCAGGTGTTTTCCGTCTGTTCAGGGTGTGGTTCCAGCATCTCATGCACATGGTTCTGGCACGTCTGAGTTGTGGTTCCGGCCGGCCAGACAGGTGTTTCCACAGTGTCCGCCAAGTGGTACTGGCGTAGTTGGCAGGTGATTTTGGCATGACCGGCAGGTGGTTCCAGCAAGCCCGGCAGGTGATTCCGAAGTTTTCCCCAACTGGTTATGGCATAGCCGGCAGGTGATTTTTGCGTGTCCGGCAGGTGGTTCTGGCGAGTCGAGCAGGTGGTTCCGGCGTGCTCAGCAGGTGCTTCCGGGGTCATTGGCACGTGGTTCTGGCATATCTGAGAGGTGGTTCCGGCATGCCCGGCAGGTGATTCTGGAGTGTTCGCCAAGTGTTTCCGGCGTAGCCGGCAGGTGATTTTGCATGTCCAGCGGTCGTTCCGGCGGGTCGAGCCGGTGGTTCCGGCGTGTCCGGCAGGTGGTTCCGGTCTGTCCGGCAGGTGGTTCTGTGGTGTCCGGCACGAGGTTCAGTCTGAGAGGCTGTGCCGGCATGCCCCTCACGTGATTCCGGCTTGTCCCCGAAGTGGTGCTGGTGTAGCGGGCAGGTGATTTTGGCGTGTCCGGCAGGTGGTTCAGGCGAGTTGAGCAGGTGGTTCCGACGTGCTCGGCAGGTGCTTCCGGCGTCTCCGGAACGTGTTTCTGGCACATCTGACTGGTGGTTCCGGCATGCCCAAAAGTTGATTCCGGTCTGTCCGGTAGGTGGTTCCGGCGTGCATGGCACGTGGTTCTGGTACGTCTCAGAGGTGGTTGCGTATGCCCAACAGGTGATTCCGGACTGTCCGCCACATGGTTCTGGCACGTCTGAGAGGTGGTTCCGGCATGCCCGGCAGGTCATCCCAGAGAGTCCTCCAAGTGGTTCTGGCATAACACGCAGGAGATTTTGGCGTGTCTGGCAAGTTGTTCCGTTGTGCTTGGCAGGTGGTTCAGGCTTGGCCGGCAGGTGGTTCCAGACTGTCCAGGACGTGTTTCCAGCTTCTCCGGCAGGTGGTTCTGCTACGTCTGAGAGGTGGTTCCGCCATGGCTGGCAGGTGACTCCGGACCGTCCCCCAGGTGGTTCTGGCATAGCCAGCAGTTGATATTGGCCTGTCCGGCAGGTGGTTCCAGCGAGTCGAACAGGTGGCTCCGGCGTGCTCGGCAGGTGGTTCCAGTCTGTCTGGTAGGTGATTCCGGCGTGTCCGGCACGTGCTTCCGGCACGTCTGAGAGGTGGTTCCGGCATGCGCGACAGGTCATTTCGTAGTGTCCGCCAGGTGGTTCTGGCGTACCCGGCAGGTGATTTTGGCGTGTCCGACAGGTGTTTCTGGCGAGTCGAGCAGGTGGCTCCGGCATGCTCGGCAGGTGCTTCCGGCGTCTCCGGCACGTGGTTCTGTTGTGTCTGAGAGGTGGTTCCGGCATGTCCGGCAGATGATTCCGGAGTGTCCGCCAAGTGGTTCTGGCATACCCGGCTGGTGATTTGGGCATGTCAGGTAGGTGGTTCCGGCGAGTCGAGCAGGTGGCTCCGGCGTGCTCGGCAGGTTGTTCAGACGGGTCTGGCAGGTGTTTTCCGTCTGTTCAGGGTGTGGTTCCAGCATCTCATGCACATGGTTCTGGCACGTCTGAGATGTGGTTCCGGCCGGCCCGACAGGTGTTTCCACAGTGTCCGCCAAGTGGTACTGGCGTAGTTGGCAGGTGATTTTGGCATGACCGGCAGGTGGTTCCAGCAAGCCCGGCAGGTGATTCCGAAGTTTTCCCCAACAGGTTGTGGCGTAGCCGGCAGGTGATTTTTGCGTGTCCGGCAGGTGGTTCTGGCGAGTCGAGCAGGTGGTTCCGGCGTGCTCGGCAGGTGCTTCCGGGGTCATTGGCACGTGGTTCTGGCATATCTGAGAGGTGGTTCCGGCATGCCCGGCAGGTGATTCCGGAGTGTTCGCGAAGTGTTTCCGGCGTAGCCGGCAGGTGATTTTGCATGTCCAGCGGTCGTTCCGGCGGGTCGAGCTGGTGGTTCCGGCGTGTCCGGCAGGTGGTTCCGGTCTGTCCGGCAGGTGGTTCTGTGGTGTCCGGCACGAGGTTCAGTCTGAGAGGCTGTGCCGGCATGACCCTCACGTGATTCCGGCTTGTCCCCGAAGTGGTGCTGGTGTAGCGGGCAGGTGATTTTGGCGTGTCCGGCAGGTGGTTCTGGCGAGTCGAGCAGGTGGTTCCGGCGTGCTCGGCAGGTGCTTCCGGGGTCATTGGCACGTGGTTCTGGCATATCTGAGAGGTGGTTCCGGCATGCCCGGCAGGTGATTCCGGAGTGCTCGCCAAGTGTTTCCGGCGTAGCCGGCAGGTGATTTTGCATGTCCAGCGGTCGTTCCGGAGGGTCGAGCCGGTGGTTCCGGCGTGTCCGGCAGGTGGTTCCGGTCTGTCCGGCAGGTGGTTCTGTGGTGTCCGGCACGAGGTTCAGTCTGAGAGGCTGTGCCGGCATGCCCCTCACGTGATTCCGGCTTGTCCCCGAAGTGGTTCTGGCATACCCGGCAGGTGATTTTGGCGTGTCCGGCAGGTGTTTCTGGCGAGTCGAGCAGGTGGCTCCGGCATGCTTGGCAGGTGCTTCCGGCGTCTCCGGCACTTGGTTCTGGTGTGTCTGAGAGCTGGTTCCGGCATGTCCGGCAGATGATTCCGGAGTGTGCGCCAAGTGGTTCTGGCATACCCAGCAGGTGATTTTGGCGTGTCAGGGAGGTGGTACCGGTGAGTCGAGCATTTGGTTCTGGCGTGCTCAGCAGGTGGTTCAGGCGGGTCTGGCAGGTGGTATCCGTCTGTTCGGGGTGTGGTTCCAGCATCTCATGAACACGTTTCTGGCACGTCTGAGATGTGGTTCCAGCCGGCCCGACAGGTGTTTCCGCAGTGTCCGCCAAGCGGTTCTGGCGTAGTTGGCAGGTGATTTTGGCATGACTGGCAGGTGGTTCCAGCAAGTCTGGCAGGTGATTCCAAAGTGTTCACCAACTGGTTGTGGCGTAGCCGGCAGGTGATTTTTGCGTGATCGGCAGGTGGTTCTGGCGAGTCGAGCAGGTGGTTCCCGCGTGCTCGGCTGGTGCTTCCGGGGTCATTGGCACGGGGTTCTGGCATGTCTGAGAGGTGGTTCCTGCATGCCCGGCAAGTGATTCCGGAGTGTTCGCCAAGTGGTTCTGGCATAGTCGGCAGGTGATTTTGGCATGTCCGGCAGGTGGTTCAGGCGAGTTGAGCAGTTGGTTCCGACGTGCTTGGCAGGTGCTTCCGGCGTCTCCGGCACGTGTTTCTGGCACATCTGACAGGTGGTTCCGGCATGCCCGAAAGGTGATTCCGGTCTGTCCGGTAGGTGGTTCCAGCCTGCACGGCATGTGGTTCTGGTACGTCTCAGAGGTGGTTGCGCATGCCCAACAGGTGATTCCGGACTGTCCGCCACATGGTTCTGGCACGTCTGAGAGGTGGTTCCGGCATGCCCGGCAGGTCATCCCAGAGAGTCCTCCAAGTGGTTCTGGCATAACACGCAGGTGATTTTGGCGTGTCTGGCAGGTTGTTCCGTTGTGCTTGGCAGGTGGTTCAGGCTTGGCCGGCAGGTGGTTCCAGACTGTCCAGGACGTGTTTCCAGCTTCTCCGGCAGGTGGTTCTGCTACGTCTGAGAGGTGGTTCCGCCATGGCTGGCAGGTGATTCCGGACCGTCCCCCAGGTGGTTCTGGCATAGCCAGCAGTTGATATTGGCCTGTCCGGCAGGTGGTTCCAGCGAGTCGAACAGGTGGCTCCGGCGTGCTCGGCAGGTGGTTCCGGTCTGTCTGGTAGGTGATTTCGGCGTGTCCGGCACGTGCTTCAGGCACGTCTGAGAGGTGGTTCCGGCATGCGCGACAGGTGATTTCGGAGTGTCCGCCAGGTGGTTCTGGCGTACCCGGCAGGTGATTTTGGCGTGTCCGACAGGTGTTTCTGACGAGTCGAGCAGGTGGCTCCGGCATGCTCGGCAGGTGCTTCCGGCGTCTCCGGCACGTGGTTCTGTTGTGTCTGAGAGGTGGTTCCGGCATGTCCGGCAGATGATTCCGGAGTGTCCGCCAAGTGGTTCTGGCATACCCGCCTGGTGATTTGGGCATGTCAGGTAGGTGGTTCCGGCGAGTCGAGCAGGTGGCTCCGGCGTGCTCGGCAGGTTGTTCAGACGGGTCTGGCAGGTGTTTTCCGTCTGTTCAGGGTGTGGTTCCAGCATCTCATGCACATGGTTCTGGCACGTCTGAGATGTGGTTCCGGCCGGCCCGACAGGTGTTTCCACAGTGTCCGCCAAGTGGTACTGGCGTAGTTGGCAGGTGATTTTGGCATGACCGGCAGGTGGTTCCAGCAAGCCCGGCAGGTGATTCTGAAGTTTTCCCCAACTGGTTGTGGCGTAGCCGGCAGGTGATTTTTGCGTGTCCGGCAGGTGGTTCTGGCGAGTCGAGCAGGTGGTTCCGGCGTGCTCGGCAGGTGCTTCCGGGGTCATTGGCACGTGGTTCTGGCATATCTGAGAGGTGGTTCCAGCATGCCCGGCAGGTGATTCCGGAGTGTTCGCCAAGTGTTTCCGGCATAGCCGGCAGGTGATTTTGCATGTCCAGCGGTCGTTCCGGCGGGTCGAGCCGGTGGTTCCGGCGTGTCCGGCAGGTGGTTCCGGTCTGTCCGGCAGGTGGTTCTGTGTTGTCCGGCACGAGGTTCAGTCTGAGAGGCTGTGCCGGCATGCCCCTCACGTGATTCCGGCTTGTCCCCGAAGTGGTGCTGGTGTAGCGGGCAGGTGATTTTGGCGTGTCCGGCAGGTGGTTCAGGCGAGTTGAGCAGGTGGTTGCGACGTGCTCGGCAGGTGCTTCCGGCGTCTCCGGCACGTGTTTCTGGCACGTCTGAGAGGTGGTTCCGGTATGCGCGGCAGGTGATTCCGTAGTGTCCGACAGGTGGTTCTGGCATACCCAGCAGGTGATATTCGCATGACCGGAAGGTGGTTCCAGCGAGCCCGGCAGGTGATTCCGAAGTGTTCCCCAACTGGTTGTGGCGTAGCCGGCAGGTGATTTTGGCGTGTCCGGCAGGTGGTTCTGGCGAGTCGAGCAGGTGGTTCCGGCGTGCTCGGCAGGTGCTTCCGGGGTCATTGGCACGTGGTTCTGGCATATCTGAGAGGTGGTTCCGGCATGCCCGGCAGGTGTTTCCGGAGTGTTCGCCAAGTGTTTCCGGCGTAGCCGGCAGGTGATTTTGCATGTCCAGCGGTCGTTCCGGCGCGTCGAGCCGGTGGTTCCGGCGTGTCCGGCAGGTGGTTCCGGTCTGTCCGGCAGGTGGTTCTGTGGTGTCCGGCACGAGGTTCAGTCTGAGAGGCTGTGCCGGCATGCCCCTCACGTGATTCCGGCTTTTCCCCGAAGTGGTGCTGGTGTAGCGGGCAGGTGATTTTTGCGTGTCCGGCAGGTGGTTCTGGCGAGTCGAGCAGGTGGTTCCGGCGTGCTCGGCAGGTGCTTCCGGGGTCATTGGCACGTGGTTCTGGCATATCTGAGAGGTGGTTCCGGCATGCCCGGCAGGTGATTCCGGAGTGCTCGCCAAGTGTTTCCGGCGTAGCCGGCAGGTGATTTTGCATGTCCAGCGGTCGTTCCGGAGGGTCGAGCCGGTGGTTCCGGCGTGTCCGGCAGGTGGATCCGGTCTGTCCGGCAGGTGGTTCTGTGGTGTCCGGCACGAGGTTCAGTCTGAGAGGCTGTGCCGGCATGCCCCTCACGTGATTCCGGCTTGTCCCCGAAGTGGTTCTGGCATACCCGGCAGGTGATTTTGGCGTGTCCGGCAGGTGTTTCTGGCGAGTCGAGCAGGTGGCTCCGGCCTGCTCGGCAGGTGCTTCCGGCGTCTCCGGCACTTGGTTCTGGTGTGTCTGAGAGCTGGTTCCGGCATGTCCGGCAGATGATTCCGGAGTGTCCGCCAAGTGGTTCTGGCATACCCAGCAGGTGATTTTGGTGTGCTAGGGATTTGTTACCCGTGAGTAGAGCAGGTGGTTCCGGCGTGCTCAGCAGGTGGTTCAGGCGGTTCTGGCAGGTGGTATCCGTCTGTTCGGGGTGTGGTTCCAGCATCTCATGAACACGTTTCTGGCACGTCTGAGAAGTGGTTCCGGCCGGCCCGACAGGTGTTTCCACAGTGTCCGCCAAGTGGTACTGGCGTAGTTGGCAGGTGATTTTGGCATGACCGGCAGGTGGTTCCAGCAAGCCCGGCAGGTGATTCCGAAGTGTTCCCCAACTGGTTGTGGCGTAGCCGGCAGGTGATTTTTGCGTGTCCGGCAGGTGGTTCTGGCGAGTCGAGCAGGTGGTTCCGGCGTGCTCGGCAGGTGCTTCCGGGGTCATTGGCACGTGGTTCTGGCATATCTGAGAGGTGGTTCCGGCATGCCCGGCAGGTGATTCTGGAGTGTTCGCCAAGTGTTTCCGGCGTAGCCGGCAGGTGATTTTGCATGTCCAGCGGTCGTTCCGGCGGGTCGAGCCGGTGGTTCCGGCGTGTCCGGCAGGTGGTTCCGGTCTGTCCGGCAGGTGGTTCTGGGGTGTCCGGCACGAGGTTCAGTCTGTGAGGCTGTGCCGGCATGCCCCTCACGTGATTCCGGCTTGTCCCCGAAGTGGTGCTGGTGTAGCGGGCAGGTGATTTTGGCGTGTCTGGCAGGTGGTTCAGGCGAGTTGAGCAGGTGGTTGCGACGTGCTCGGCAGGTGCTTCCGGCGTCTCCGGCACGTGTTTCTGGCACATCTGACTGGTGGGTCCGGCATGCCCAAAAGTTGATTCCGGTCTGTCCGGTAGGTGGTTCCGGCGTGCACGGCACGTGGTTCTGGTACGTGTCAGAGGTGGTTGCGTATGCCCAACAGGTGATTCCGGACTGTCCGCCACGTGCTTCTGGCACGTCTGAGAGGTGGTTCCAACGTGCCCGGCAGGTCATTTCGGAGAGTCGTCCAAGTGGTTCTGGCGTAGCCCGCGGGTGATTTTGGCGTGTCCGGCAGGTGGTTCCGCCGTGCTCGGCAGGTGGTTCAGGCATGGCCGTCACGTGGTTCCAGTCTGTCCAGGACGTGTTTCCAGCTTCTCCGGCAGGTGGTTCTGGTACGTCTGAGAGGTGGTTCCGCCATGGCTGGCAGGTGATCCCGGACTGTCCCCCAGGTGGTTCTGGCATAGCCAGCAGTTGATATTGGCCTGTCCGGCAGGTGGTTCCAGCGAGTCGTACAGGTGGCTCCGGCGTTATTGGCAGGTGGTTCCGGTCTGTCCGGTAGGTGTTTCCGGCGTGTCTGGCACGTGCTTCCGGCACGTCTGAGAGGTGGTTCCGGCATGCACGGCAGGTGATTTCGTAGTGTCCGCCAGGTGGTTCTGGCGTACCCGGCAGGTGATTTTGGCGTGTCCAGCAGGTGTTTCTGGCGAGTCGAGCAGGTGGCTCCGGCATGCTCGGCAGGTGCTTCCGGCGTCTTCGGCACTTGGTTCTGGTGTGTCTGAGAGCTGGTTCCGGCATGTCCGGCAGATGATTCCGGAGTGTCCGCCAAGTGGTTCTGGCATACCCAGCAGGTGATTTTCGCATGACCGGCAGGTGGTTCCAGCAAGCCCGGCAGGTGATTCCGAAGTGTTCCCCAACTGGTTGTGGCGTAGCCGGCAGGTGATTTTTGCGTGTCCGGCAGGTGGTTCTGGCGAGTCGAGCAGGTGGTTCCGGCGTGCTCGGCAGGTGCTTCCGGAGTCATTGGCACGTGGTTCTGGCATATCTGAGAGGTGGTTCCGGCATGCCCGGCAGGTGATTCCGGAGTGCTCGCCAAGTGTTTCCGGCGTAGCCGGCAGGTGATTTTGCATGTCCAGCGGTCGTTCCGGAGGGTCGAGCCGGTGGTTCCGGCGTGTCCGGCAGGTGGTTCCGGTCTGTCCGGCAGGTGGTTCTGTGGTGTCCGGCACGAGGTTCAGTCTGAGAGGCTGTGCCGGCATGCCCCTCACGTGATTCCGTCTTGTCCCCGATGTGGTTCTGGCATACCCGGCAGGTGATTTTGGCGTGTCCGGCAGGTGTTTCTGGAGAGTCGAGCAGGTGGCTCCGGCATGCTCGGCAGGTGCTTCCGGCGTCTCCGGCACTTGGTTCTGGTGTGTCTGAGAGCTGGTTCCGGCATGTCCGGCAGATGATTCCGGAGTGTCCGCCAAGTGGTTCTGGCATACCCAGCAGGTGATTTTGGCGTGTCAGGGAGGTGGTACCGGTGAGTCAAGCAGGTGGTTCCGGCGTGCTCAGCAGGTGGTTCAGGCGGTTCTGGCAGGTGGTATCCGTCTGTTCGGCGTGTGGTTCCAGCATCTCATGAACACGTTTCTGGCACGTCTGAGATGTGGTTCCAGCCGGCCCGACAGGTGTTTCCGCAGTGTCCGCCAAGCGGTTCTGGCGTAGTTGGCAGGTGATTTTGCATGTCCAGCGGTCGTTCCGGCGGGTCGAGCCGGTGGTTCCGGCGTGTCCGGCAGGTGGTTCCGGTCTGTCCGGCAGGTGGTTCTGTGGTGTCCGGCACGAGGTTCAGTCTGAGAGGCTGTGCCGGCATGCCCCTCACGTGATTCCGGCTTGTCCCCGAAGTGGTGCTGGTGTAGCGGGCAGGTGATTTTGGCGTGTCCGGCAGGTGGTTCAGGCGAGTTGATCAGGTGGTTGCGACGTGCTCCGCAGGTGCTTCCGGCGTCTCCGGCACGTGTTTCTGGCACATCTGACTGGTGGTTCCGGCATGCCCAAAAGTGGATTCCGGTCTGTCCGGTAGGTGGTTCCGGCGTGCACGGCACGTGGTTCTGGTACGTGTCAGAGGTGGTTGCGTATGCCCAACAGGTGATTCCGGACTGTCCGCCACGTGCTTCTGGCATGTCTGAGAGGTGGTTCCAACATGCCCGGCAGGTCATTTCGGAGAGTCGTCCAAGTGGTTCTGGCGTAGCCCGCAGGTGATTTTGGCGTGTCCGGCAGGTGGTTCCGCCGTGCTCGGCAGGTGGTTCAGGCATGGCCGTCACGTGGTTCCAGTCTGTCCAGGACGTGTTTCCAGCTTCTCCGGCAGGCGGTTCTGGTACGTCTGAGAGGTGGTTCCGCCATGGCTGGCAGGTGATCCCGGACTGTCCCCCAGGTGGTTCTGGCATAGCCAGCAGTTGATATTGGCCTGTCTGGCAGGTTGTTCCAGCGAGTCAAACAGGTGGCTCTGGCGTTCTTGGCAGGTGGTTCCGGTCTGTCCGGTAGGTGTTTCCAGCGTGTCTGGCACGTGCTTCCGGCACGTCTGAGAGGTGGTTCCGGCATGCGCGGCAGGTGATTCCGTAGTGTCCGACAGGTGGTTCTGGCATACCCGGCAGGTGATTTTGGCGTGTCCGGCAGGTGTTTCTGGCGAGTCGAGCAGGTGGCTCCGGCATGCTCGGCAGGTGCTTCCGGCGTCTCCGGCACTTGGTTCTGGTGTGTCTGAGAGCTGGTTCCGGCATGTCCGGCAGATGATTCCGGAGTGTCCGCCAAGTGGTTCTGGCATACCCAGCAGGTGATTTTGGCGTGTCAGGGAGGTGGTACCGGTGAGTCGAGCAGGTGGTTCCGGCGTGCTCAGCAGGTGGTTCAGGCGGTTCTGGCAGGTGGTATCCGTCTGTTCGGGGTGTGGTTCCAGCATCTCATGAACACGTTTCTGGCACGTCTGAGATGTGGTTCCAGCCGGCCCGACAGGTGTTTCCGCAGTGTCCGCCAAGCGGTTCTGGCGTAGTTGGCAGGTGATTTTGGCATGACTGGCAGGTGGTTCCAGCAAGCCTGGCAGGTGATTCCAAAGTGTTCCCCAACTGGTTGTGGCGTAACCGGCAGGTGATTTTTGCGTGTCCGGCAGGTGGTTCTGGCGAGTCGAGCAGGTGGTTCCCGCGTGCTCGGCAGGTGCTTCCGTGGTCATTGGCACGTGGTTCTGGCATATCTGAGAGGTGGTTCCGGCATGCCCGGCAGGTGATTCCGGAGTGTTCGCCAAGTGTTTCCGGCGTAGCCGGCAGGTGATTTTGCATGTCCAGCGGTCGTTCCGGCGGGTCGAGCCGGTGGTTCCGGCGTGTCCGGCAGGTGGTTCCGGTCTGTCCGGCAGGTGGTTCTGTGGTGTCCGGCACGAGGTTCAGTCTGAGAGGCTGTGCCGGCATGCCCCTCACGTGATTCCGGCTTGTCCCCGAAGTGGTGCTGGTGTAGCGGGCAGGTGATTTTGGCGTGTCCGGCAGGTGGTTCAGACGAGTTGATCAGGTGGTTGCGACGTGCTCCGCAGGTGCTTCCGGCGTCTCCGGCACGTGTTTCTGGCGCATCTGACTGGTGGTTCCGGCATGCCCAAAAGTGGATTCCGGTCTGTCGGTAGGTGGTTCCGGCGTGCACGGCACGTGGTTCTGGTACGTGTCAGAGGTGGTTGCGTATGCCCAACAGGTGATTCCGGACTGTCCGCCACGTGCTTCTGGCATGTCTGAGAGGTGGTTCCAACATGCCCGGCAGGTCATTTCGGAGAGTCGTCCAAGTGGTTCTGGCGTAGCCCGCAGGTGATTTTGGCGTGTCCGGCAGGTGGTTCCGCCGTGCTCGGCAGGTGGTTCAGGCATGGCCGTCACGTGGTTCCAGTCTGTCCAGGACGTGTTTCCAGCTTCTCCGGCAGGTGGTTCTGGTACGTGTGAGAGCTGGTTCCGCCATGGCTGGCAGGTGATCCCGGACTGTCCCCCAGGTGGTTCTGGCATAGCCAGCAGTTGATATTGGTCTGTCCGGGAGGTGGTTCCAGCGAGTCAAACAGGTGGCTCCGGCGTTCTTGGCAGGTGGTTCCGGTCTGTCCGGTAGGTGTTTCCGGCGTGTCTGGCACGTGCTTCCGGCACGTCTGAGAGGTGGTTCCGGCATGCGCGGCAGGTGATTCCGTAGTGTCCGACAGGTGGTTCTGGCATACCCGGCAGGTGATTTTGGCGTGTCCGGCAGGTGTTTCTGGCGAGTCGAGCAGGTGGCTCCGGCATGCTCGGCAGGTGCTTCCGGCGTCTCCGGCACGTGGTTCTGGTGTGTCTGAGAGCTGGTTCCGGCATGTCCGGCAGATGATTCCGGAGTGTCCGCCAAGTGGTTCTGGCATACCCGGCTGTTGATTTGGGCATGTCAGGTAGGTGGTTCCGGCGAGTCGAGCAGGTGGCTCCGGCGTGCTCGGCAGGTTGTTCAGACGGGTCTGGCAGGTGTTTTCCGTCTGTTCAGGGTGTGGTTCCAGCATCTCATGCACATGGTTCTGGCACGTCTGAGATGTGGTTCCGGCCGGCCCGACAGGTGTTTCCACAGTGTCCGCCAAGTGGTACTGGCGTAGTTGGCAGGTGATTTTGGCATGACCGGCAGGTGATTCCGAAGTTTTCCCCAACTGGTTGTGGCGTAGCCGGCAGGTGATTTTTGCGTGTCCGGCAGGTGGTTCTGGCGAGTCGAGCAGGTGGTTCCGGCGTGCTCGGCAGGTGCTTCCGGGGTCATTGGCACGTGGTTCTGGCATATCTGAGAGGTGGTTCCGGCATGCCCGGCAGGTGATTCCGGAGTGTTCGCCAAGTGTTTCCGGCGTAGCCGGCAGGTGATTTTGCATGTCCAGCGGTCGTTCCGGCGGGTCGAGCCGGTGGTTCCGGCGTGTCCGGCAGGTGGTTCCGGTCTGTCCGGCAGGTGGTTCTGTGGTGTCCGGCACGAGGTTCAGTCTGAGAGGCTGTGCCAGCATGCCCCTCACGTGATTCCGGCTTGTCCCCGAAGTGGTGCTGGTGTAGCGGGCAGGTGATTTTGGCGTGTCCGGCAGGTGGTTCAGGCGAGTTGATCAGGTGGTTGCGACGTGCTCCGCAGGTGCTTCCGGCGGCTCCGGCACGTGTTTCTGGCACATCTGACTGGTGGTTCCGGCATGCCCAAAAGTGGATTCCGGTCTGTCCGGTAGGTGGTTCCGGCGTGCACGGCACGTGGTTCTGGTACGTGTCAGAGGTGGTTGCGTATGCCCAACAGGTGATTCCGGACTGTCCGCCACGTGCTTCTGGCATGTCTGAGAGGTGGTTCCAACATGCCCGGCAGGTCATTTCGGAGAGTCGTCCAAGTGGTTCTGGCGTAGCCCGCAGGTGATTTTGGCGTGTCCGGCAGGTGGTTCCGCCGTGCTCGGCAGGTGGTTCAGGCATGGCCGTCACGTGGTTCCAGTCTGTCCAGGACGTGTTTCCAGCTTCTCCGGCAGGTGGTTCTGGTACGTCTGAGAGGTGGTTCCGCCATGGCTGGCAGGTGATCCCGGACTGTCCCCCAGGTGGTTCTGGCATAGCCAGCAGTTGATATTGGCCTGTCTGGCAGGTTGTTCCAGCGAGTCAAACAGGTGGCTCTGGCGTTCTTGGCAGGTGGTTCCGGTCTGTCCGGTAGGTGTTTCCAGCGTGTCTGGCACGTGCTTCCGGCACGTCTGAGAGGTGGTTCCGGCATGCGCGGCAGGTGATTTCGGAGTGTCCGACAGGTGGTTCTGGCATACCCGGCAGGTGATTTTGGCGTGTCCGGCAGGTGTTTCTGGCGAGTCGAGCAGGTGGCTCCGGCATGCTCGGCAGGTGCTTCCGGCGTCTCCGGCACTTGGTTCTGGTGTGTCTGAGAGCTGGTTCCGGCATGTCCGGCAGATGATTCCGGAGTGTCCGCCAAGTGGTTCTGGCATACCCAGCAGGTGATTTTGGCGTGTCAGGGAGGTGGTACCGGTGAGTCGAGCAGGTGGTTCCGGCGTGCTCAGCAGGTGGTTCAGGCGGTTCTGGCAGGTGGTATCCGTCTGTTCGGGGTGTGGTTCCAGCATCTCATGAACACGTTTCTGGCACGTCTGAGATGTGGTTCCAGCCGGCCCGACAGGTGTTTCCGCAGTGTCCGCCAAGCGGCTCTGGCGTAGTTGGCAGGTGATTTTGGCATGACTGGCAGGTGGTTCCAGCAAGCCTGGCAGGTGATTCCAAAGTGTTCCCCAACTGGTTGTGGCGTAACCGGCAGGTGATTTTTGCGTGTCCGGCAGGTGGTTCTGGCGAGTCGAGCAGGTGGTTCCCGCGTGCTCGGCAGGTGCTTCCGGGGTCATTGGCACGTGGTTCTGGCATATCTGAGAGGTGGTTCCGGCATGCCCGGCAGGTGATTCCGGAGTGTTCGCCAAGTGTTTCCGGCGTAGCCGGCAGGTGATTTTGCATGTCCAGCGGTCGTTCCGGCGGGTCGAGCCGGTGGTTCCGGCGTGTCCGGCAGGTGGTTCCGGTCTGTCCGGCAGGTGGTTCTGTGGTGTCCGGCACGAGGTTCAGTCTGAGAGGCTGTGCCGGCATGCCACTCACGTGATTCCGGCTTGTCCCCGAAGTGGTGCTGGTGTAGCGGGCAGGTGATTTTGGCGTGTCCGGCAGGTGGTTCAGGCGAGTTGATCAGGTGGTTGCGACGTGCTCCGCAGGTGCTTCCGGCGTCTCCGGCACGTGTTTCTGGCGCATCTGACTGGTGGTTCCGGCATGCCCAAAAGTGGATTCCGGTCTGTCCGGTAGGTGGTTCCGGCGTGCACGGCACGTGGTTCTGGTACGTGTCAGAGGTGGTTGCGTATGCCCAACAGGTGATTCCGGACTGTCCGCCACGTGCTTCTGGCATGTCTGAGAGGTGGTTCCAACATGCCCGGCAGGTCATTTCGGAGAGTCGTCCAAGTGGTTCTGGCGTAGCCCGCAGGTGATTTTGGCGTGTCCGGCAGGTGGTTCCGCCGTGCTCGGCAGGTGGTTCAGGCATGGCCGTCACGTGGTTCCAGTCTGTCCAGGACGTGTTTCCAGCTTCTCCGGCAGGTGGTTCTGGTACGTCTGAGAGGTGGTTCCGCCATGGCTGGCAGGTGATCCCGGACTGTCCCCCAGGTGGTTCTGGCATAGCCAGCAGTTGATATTGGTCTGTCCGGGAGGTGGTTCCAGCGAGTCAAACAGGTGGCTCCGGCGTTCTTGGCAGGTGGTTCCGGTCTGTCCGGTAGGTGTTTCCGGCGTGTCTGGCACGTGCTTCCGGCACGTCTGAGAGGTGGTTCCGGCATGCGCGGCAGGTGATTCCGTAGTGTCCGACAGGTGGTTCTGGCATACCCGGCAGGTGATTTTGGCGTGTCCGGCAGGTGTTTCTGGCGAGTCGAGCAGGTGGCTCCGGCATGCTCGGCAGGTGCTTCCGGCGTCTCCGGCACGTGGTTCTGGTGTGTCTGAGAGCTGGTTCCGGCATGTCCGGCAGATGATTCCGGACTGTCCGCCACGTGCTTCTGGCACGTCTGAGAGGTGGTTCCAACATGCCCGGCAGGTCATTTCGGAGAGTCGTCCAAGTGGTTCTGGCGTAGCCCGCAGGTGATTTTGGCGTGTCCGGCAGGTGGTTCCGCCGTGCTCGGCAGGTGGTTCAGGCATGGCCGTCACGTGGTTCCAGTCTGTCCAGGACGTGTTTCCAGCTTCTCCGGCAGGTGGTTCTGCTACGTCTGAGAGGTGGTTCCGCCATGGCTGGCAGGTGATCCCGGACTGTCCCCCAGGTGGTTCTGGCATAGCCAGCAGTTGATATTGGCCTATCCGGCAGGTGGTTCCAGCGAGTCAAACAGGTGGCTCCGGCGTCCTTGGCAGGTGGTTCCGGTCTGTCCGGTAGGTGTTTCCGGCGTGTCTGGCACGTGCTTCCGGCACGTCTGAGAGGTGGTTCTGGCATGCGCGGCAGGTGATTCCGTAGTGTCCGACAGGTGGTTCTGGCATACCCGGCAGGTGATTTTGGCGTGTCCGGCAGGTGTTTCTGGCGAGTCGAGCAGGTGGCTCCGGCATGCTCGGCAGGTGCTTCCGGCGTCTCCGGCACTTGGTTCTGGTGTGTCTGAGAGCTGGTTCCGGCATGTCCGGCAGATGATTCCGGAGTGTCCGCCAAGTGGTTCTGGCATACCCAGCAGGTGATTTTCGCATGACCGGCAGGTGGTTCCAGCAAGCCCGGCAGGTGATTCCGAAGTGTTCCCCAACTGGTTGTGGCCTAGCCGGCAGGTGATTTTTGCGTGTCCGGCAGGTGGTTCTGGCGAGTCGAGCAGGTGGTTCCGGCGTGCTCGGCAGGTGCTTCCGGAGTCATTGGCACGTGGTTCTGGCATATCTGAGAGGTGGTTCCGGCATGCCCGGCAGGTGATTCCGGAGTGCTCGCCAAGTGTTTCCGGCGTAGCCAGCAGGTGATTTTGCATGTCCAGCGGTCGTTCCGGAGGGTCGAGCCGGTGGTTCCGGCGTGTCCGGCAGGTGGTTCCGGTCTGTCCGGCAGGTGGTTCTGTGGTGTCCGGCACGAGGTTCAGTCTGAGAGGCTGTGCCGGCATGCCCCTCACGTGATTCCGGCTTGTCCCCGAAGTGGTTCTGGCATACCCGGCAGGTGATTTTGGCGTGTCCGGCAGGTGTTTCTGGCGAGTCGAGCAGGTGGCTCCGGCATGCTCGGCAGGTGCTTCCGGCGTCTCCGGCACTTGGTTCTGGTGTGTCTGAGAGCTGGTTCCGGCATGTCCGGCAGATGATTCCGGAGTGTGCGCCAAGTGGTTCTGGCATGCCCAGCAGGTGATTTTGGCGTGTCAGGGAGGTGGTACCGGTGAGTCGAGCAGGTGGTTCCGGCGTGCTCAGCAGGTGGTTCAGGCGGTTCTGGCAGGTGGTATCCGTCTGTTCGGGGTGTGGTTCCAGCATCTCATGAACACGTTTCTGGCACGTCTGAGATGCGGTTCCAGCCGGCCTGACAGGTGTTTCCGCAGTGTCCGCCAAGCGGTTCTGGCGTAGTTGGCAGGTGATTTTGGCATGACTGGCAGGTGGTTCCAGCGAGCCTGGCAGGTGATTCCAAAGTGTTCACCAACTGGTTGTGGCGTAGGCGGCAGGTGATTTTTGCGTGATCGGCAGGTGGTTCTGGCGAGTCGAGCAGGTGGTTCCGGCGTGCTCGGCTGGTGCTTCCGGGGTCATTGGCACGGGGTTCTGGCATGTCTGAGAGGTGGTTCCTGCATGCCCGGCAAGTGATTCCGGAGTGTTCGCCAAGTGGTTCTGGCATAGTCGGCAGGTGATTTTGGCATGTCCGGCAGGTGGTTCAGGCGAGTTGAGCAGGTGGTTCCAACGTGCTTGGCAGGTGCTTCCGGCGTCTCCGGCACGTGTTTCTGGCACATCTGACAGGTGGTTCCGGCATGCCCGAAAGGTGATTCCGGTCTGTCCGGTAGGTGGTTCCAGCCTGCACAGCATGTGGTTCTGGTACGTGTCAGAGGTGGTTGCGCATGCCCAACAGGTGATTCCGGACTGTCCGCCACATGGTTCTGGCACGTCTGAGAGGTGGTTCCGGCATGCCCGGCAGGTCATCCCAGAGAGTCCTCCAAGTGGTTCTGGCATAACACGCAGGTGATTTTGGCGTGTCTGGCAGGTTGTTCCGTTGTGCTTGGCAGGTGGTTCAGGCTTGGCCGGCAGGTGGTTCCAGACTGTCCAGGACGTGTTTCCAGCTTCTCCGGCAGGTGGTTCTGCTACGTCTGAGAGGTGGTTCCGCCATGGCTGGCAGGTGATTCCGGACCGTCCCCCAGGTGGTTCTGGCATAGCCAGCAGTTGATATTGGCCTGTCCGGCAGGTGGTTCCAGCGAGTCGAACAGGTGGCTCCGGCGTGCTTGGCAGGTGGTTCCGGTCTGTCCGGTAGGTGATTCCGGCGTGTCCGGCACTTGCTTCCGGCACGTCTGAGAGGTGGTTCCGGCATGCGCGACAGGTGATTTCGGAGTGTCCGCCAGGTGATTCTGGCGTACCCGGCAGGTGATTTTGGCGTGTCCGACAGGTGTTTCTGGCGAGTCGAGCAGGTGGCTCCGGCATGCTCGGCAGGTGCTTCCGGCGTCTCCGGCACGTGGTTCTGGTGTGTCTGAGAGCTGGTTCCGGCATGTCCGGCAGATGATTCCGGAGTGTCCGCCAAGTGGTTCTGGCATACCCGGCTGGTGATTTGGGCATGTCAGGTAGGTGGTTCCGGCGAGTCGAGCAGGTGGCTCCGGCGTGCTCGGCAGGTTGTTCAGACGGGTCTGGCAGGTGTTTTCCGTCTGTTCGGGGTGTGGTTCCAGCATCTCATGCACATGGTTCTGGCACGTCTGAGATGTGGTTCTGGCCGGCCCGACAGGTGTTTCCACAGTGTCCGCCAAGTGGTACTGGCGTAGTTGGCAGGTGATTTTGGCATGACCGGCAGGTGGTTCCAGCAAGCCCGGCAGGTGATTCCGAAGTTTTCCCCAACTGGTTGTGGCGTAGCCGGCAGGTGATTTTTGCGTGTCCGGCAGGTGGTTCTGGCGAGTCGAGCAGGTGGTTCCGGCGTGCTCGGCAGGTGCTTCCGGGGTCATTGGCACGTGGTTCTGGCATATCTGAGAGGTGGTTCCGGCATGCCCGGCAGGTGATTCTGGAGTGTTCGCGAAGTGTTTCCGGCGTAGCCGGCAGGTGATTTTGCATGTCCAGCGGTCGTTCTGGCGGGTCGAGCCGGTGGTTCCGGCGTGTCCGGCAGGTGGTTCCGGTCTGTCCGGCAGGTGGTTCTGTGGTGTCCGGCACGAGGTTCAGTCTGAGAGGCTGTGCCGGCATGCCCCTCACGTGATTCCGGCTTGTCCCCGAAGTGGTGCTGGTGTAGCGGGCAGGTGATTTTGGCGTGTCCGGCAGGTGGTTCAGGCGAGTTGAGCAGGTGGTTGCGACGTGCTCGGCAGGTGCTTCCGGCGTCTCCGGCACGTGTTTCTGGCACATCTGACTGGTGGTTCCGGCATGCCCAAAAGTTGATTCCGGTCTGTCCGGTAGGTGGTTCCGGCGTGCACGGCACGTGGTTCTGGTACGTGTCAGAGGTGGTTGCGTATGCCCAACAGGTGATTCCGGACTGTCCGCCACGTACTTCTGGCACGTCTGAGAGGTGGTTCCAACATGCCCGGCAGGTCATTTCGGAGAGTCGTCCAAGTGGTTCTGGCGTAGCCCGCAGGTGATTTTGGCGTGTCCGGCAGGTGGTTCCGCCGTGTTCGGCAGGTGGTTCAGGCATGGCCGTCACGTGGTTCCAGTCTGTCCAGGACGTGTTTCCAGCTTCTCCGGCAGGCGGTTCTGGTACGTCTGAGAGGTGGTTCCGCCATGGCTGGCAGGTGATCCCGGACTGTCCCCCAGGTGGTTCTGGCATAGCCAGCAGTTGATATTGGCCTGTCCGGCAGGTGGTTCCAGCGAGTCGAACAGGTGGCTCCGGCGTTCTTGGCAGGTGGTTCCGGTCTGTCCGGTAGGTGTTTCCGGCGTGTCTGGCACGTGCTTCCGGCACGTCTGAGAGGTGGTTCCTGCATGCGCGGCAGTTGATTCCGTAGTGTCCGCCAGGTGGTTCTGGCATACCCGGCAGGTGATTTTGGCGTGTCCGGCAGGTGTTTCTGGCGAGTCGAGCAGGTGGCTCCGGCATGCTCGGCAGGTGCTTCCGGCGTCTCCGGCACTTGGTTCTGGTGTGTCTGAGAGCTGGTTCCGGCATGTCTGGCAGATGATTCCGGAGTGTCCGCCAAGTGGTTCTGGCATACCCAGCAGGTGATTTTGGCGTGTCAGGGAGGTGGTACCGGTGAGTCGAGCAGGTGGTTCCGGCGTGCTCAGCAGGTGGTTCAGGCGGTTCTGGCAGGTGGTATCCGTCTGTTCGGGGTGTGGTTCCAGCATCTCATGAACACGTTTCTGGCACGTCTGAGATGTGGTTCCAGCCGGCCCGACAGGTGTTTCCGCAGTGTCCGCCAAGCGGTTCTGGCGTAGTTGGCAGGTGATTTTGGCATGACTGGCAGGTGGTTCCAGCAAGCCTGGCAGGTGATTCCAAAGTGTTCACCAACTGGTTGTGGCGTAGCCGGCAGGTGATTTTTGCGTGATCGGCAGGTGGTTCTGGCGAGTCGAGCAGGTGGTTCCGGCGTGCTCGGCTGGTGCTTCCGGGGTCATTGGCACGGGGTTCTGGCATGTCTGAGAGGTGGTTCCTGCATGCCCGGCAAGTGATTCCGGAGTGTTCGCCAAGTGGTTCTGGCATAGTCGGCAGGTGATTTTGGCATGTCCGGCAGGTGGTTCAGGCGAGTTGAGCAGGTGGTTCCAACGTGCTTGGCAGGTGCTTCTGGCGTCTCCGGCACGTGTTTCTGGCACATCTGACAGGTGGTTCCGGCATGCCCGAAAGGTGATTCCGGTCTGTCCGGTAGGTGGTTCCAGCCTGCACGGCATGTGGTTCTGGTACGTCTCAGAGGTGGTTGCGCATGCCCAACAGGTGATTCCGGACTGTCCGCCACATGGTTCTGGCACGTCTGAGAGGTGGTTCCGGCATGCCCGGCAGGTCATCCCAGAGAGTCCTCCAAGTGGTTCTGGCATAACACGCAGGTGATTTTGGCGTGTCTGGCAGGTTGTTCCGTTGTGCTTGGCAGGTGGTTCAGGCTTGGCCGGCAGGTGGTTCCAGACTGTCCAGGACGTGTTTCCAGCTTCTCCGGCAGGTGGTTCTGGTACGTCTGAGAGGTGGTTCCGCCATGGCTGGCAGGTGATTCCGGACCGTCCCCCAGGTGGTTCTGGCATAGCCAGCAGTTGATATTGGCCTGTCCGGCAGGTGGTTCCAGCGAGTCGAACAGGTGGCTCCGGCGTGCTCGGCAGGTGGTTCCGGTCTGTCCGGTAGGTGATTCCGGCGTGTCCGGCACGTGCTTCCGGCACGTCTGAGAGGTGGTTCCGGCATGCGCGACAGGTGATTTCGGAGTGTCCGCCAGGTGGTTCTGGCGTACCCGGCAGGTGATTTTGGCGTGTCATACAGGTGTTTCTGGTGAGTCGAGCAGGTGGCTCCAGCATGCTCGGCAGGTGCTTCGGGCATCTCCGGCACGTGGTTCTGGTGTGTCTGAGAGCTGGTTCCGGCATGTCCGGCAGATGATTCCGGAGTGTCCGCCAAGTGGTTCTGGCATACCCGGCTGGTGATTTGGGCATGTCAGGTAGGTGGTTCCGGCGAGTCGAGCAGGTGGCTCCGGCGTGCTCGGCAGGTTGTTCAGACGGGTGTGGCAGGTGTTTTCCGTCTGTTCAGGGTGTGGTTCCAGCATCTCATGCACATGGTTCTGGCACGTCTGAGATGTGGTTCCGGCCGGCGCGACAGGTGTTTCAACAGTGTCCACCAAGTGGTACTGGCGTAGTTGGCAGGTGATTTTGGCATGACCGGCAGGTGGTTCCAGCAAGCCCGGCAGGTGATTCCGAAGTGTTCCCCAACTGGTTGTGGCGTAGCCGGCAGGTGATTTTTGCGTGTCCGGCAGGTGGTTCTGGCGAGTCGAGCAGGTGGTTCCGGGGTGCTCGGCAGGTGCTTCCGGAGTCATTGGCACGTGGTTCTGGCATATCTGAGAGGTGGTTCCGGCATGCCCGGCAGGTGATTCCGGAGTGCTTGCCAAGTGTTTCCGGCATAGCCGGCAGGTGATTTTGCATGTCCAGCGGTCGTTCCGGAGGGTCGACCCGTGGTTCCGGCGTGTCCGGCAGGTGGTTCCGGTCTGTCCGGCAGGTGGTTCTGTGGTGTCCGGCACGAGGTTCAGTCTGAGAGGCTGTGCCGGCATGCCCCTCACGTGATTCCGGCTTGTCCCCGAAGTGGTGCTGGTGTAGCGGGCAGGTGATTTTGGCGTGTCCGGCAGGTGGTTCAGGCGAGTTGAGCAGGTGGTTGCGACGTGCTCGGCAGGTGCTTCCGGCGTCTCCGGCACGTGTTTCTGGCACATCTGACTGGTGGTTCCGGCATGCCCAAAAGTTGATTCCAGTCTGTCCGGTAGGTGGTTCCGGCGTGCATGGCACGTGGTTCTTGTACGTGTCACAGGTGGTTGCGTATGCCCAACAGGTGATTCCGGACTGTCCGCCACGTGCTTTTGGCACGTCTGAGAGGTGGTTCCAACATGCCCGGCAGGTCATTTCGGAGAGTCGTCCAAGTGGTTCTGGCGTAGCCCGCAGGTGATTTTGGCGTGTCCGACAGGTGGTTCCGCCGTGCTCGGCAGGTGGTTCAGGCATGGCCGTCACGTGGTTCCAGTCTGTCCAGGACGTGTTTCCAGCTTCTCCGGCAGGTGGTTCTGCTACGTCTGAGAGGTGGTTCCGCCATGGCTGGCAGGTGATCCCGGACCGTCCCCCAGGTGGTTCTGGCATAGCCAGCAGTTGATATTGGCCTGTCCGGGAGGAGGTTCCAGCGAGTCGAACAGGTGGCTCCGGCGTTCTTGGCAGGTGGTTCCGGTCTGTCCGGTAGGTGTTTCCGGCGTGTCTGGCACGTGCTTCCGGCACATCTGAGAGGTGGCTCTGGCGTGCTCGGCAGGTGGTTCCGGTCTGTCCGGTAGGTGATTCCGGCGTGTCCGGCACGTGCTTCTGGCACGTCTGAGAGGTGGTTCCGTCATGCGCGACAGGTGGTTTCGGAGTGTCCGCCAGGTGGTTCTGGCGTACCCGGCAGGTGATTTTGGCGTGTCCGGCAGGTGTTTCTGGCGAGTCGAGCAGGTGGCTCCGGCATGCTCGGCAGGTGCTTCCGGAGTCTCCGGCACGTGGTTCTGGTGTGTATGAGAGCTGGTTCCGGCATGTCCGGCAGATGATTCCGGAGTGTCCGCCAAGTGGTTCTGGCATACCCGGCTGGTGATTTGGGCATGTCAGGTAGGTGGTTCCGGCGAGTCGAGCAGGTGGCTCCGGCGTGCTCGGCAGGTTGTTCAGACGGGTCTGGCAGGTGTTTTCCGTCTGTTCGGGGTGTGGTTCCAGCATCTCATGCACATGGTTCTGGCACGTCTGAGATGTGGTTCCGGCCGGCCCGACAGGTGTTTCCACAGTGTCCGCCAAGTGGTACTGGCGTAGTTGGCAGGTGATTTTGGCATGACCGGCAGGTGGTTCCAGCAAGCCCGGCAGGTGATTCCGCAGTTTTCCCCAACTGGTTGTGGCGTAGCCGGCAGGTGATTTTTGCGTGTCCGGCAGGTGGTTCTGGCGAGTCGAGCAGGTGGTTCCGGCGTGCTCGGCTGGTGCTTCCGGGGTCATTGGCATGGGGTTCTGGCATGTCTGAGAGGTGGTTCCTGCATGCCCGGCAAGTGATTCCGGAGTGTTCGCCAAGTGGTTCTGGCATAGTCGGCAGGTGATTTTGGCATGTCCGGCAGGTGGTTCAGGCGAGTTGAGCAGGTGGTTCCAACGTGCTTGGCAGGTGCTTCCGGCGTCTCCGGCACGTGTTTCTGGCACATCTGACAGGTGGTTCCGGCATGCCCGAAAGGTGATTCCGGTCTGTCCGGTAGGTGGTTCCAGCGAGTCAAACAGGTGGCTCCGGCGTTCTTGGCAGGTGGTTCCGGTCTGTCCGGTAGGTGTTTCCGGCGTGTCTGGCACGTGCTTCCGGCACGTCTGAGAGGTGGTTCCGGCATGCGCGGCAGGTGATTCCGTAGTGTCCGCCAGGTGGTTCTGGTATACCCGGCAGGTGATTTTGGCGTGTCCGGCAGGTGTTTCTGGCGAGTCGAGCAGGTGGCTCCGGCATGCTTGGCAGGTGCTTCCGGCGTGTCCGGCACTTGGTTCTGGTGTGTCTGAGAGCTGGTTCCGGCATGTCCGGCAGATGATTCCGGAGTGTCCGCCAAGTGGTTCCGGCATACCCAGCAGGTGATATTCGCATGACCGGAAGGTGGTTCCAGCAAGCCCGGCAGGTGATTCCGAAGTGTTCCCCAACTGGTTGTGGCGTAGCCGGCAGGTGATTTTTGCGTGTCCGGCAGGTGGTTCTGGCGAGTCGAGCAGGTGGTTCCGGCGTGCTCGGCAGGTGCTTCCGGGGTCATTGGCACGTGGTTGTGGCATATCTGAGAGGTGGTTCCGGCATGCCCGGCAGGTGATTCTGGAGTGTTCGCCAAGTGTTTCCGGCGTAGCCGGCAGGTGATTTTGCATGTCCAGCGGTCGTTCCGGCGGGTGGAGCCGGTGGTTCCGGCGTGTCCGGCAGGTGGTTCCGGTCTGTCCGGCAGGTGGTTCTGTGGTGTCCGGGACGAGGTTCAGTCTGAGAGGCTGTGCCGGCATGCCCCTCACGTGATTCCGGCTTGTCCCCGAAGTGGTGCTGGTGTAGCGGGCAGGTGATTTTGGCGTGTCCGGCAGGTGGTTCAGGCGAGTTGAGCAGGTGGTTGCGACGTGCTCGGCAGGTGCTTCCGGCGTCTCCGGCACGTGTTTCTGGCACATCTGACTGGTGGTTCCGGCATGCCCAAAAGTTGATTCCGGTCTGTCCGGTAGGTGGTTCCGGCGTGCATGGCACGTGGTTCTGGTACGTGTCAGAGGTGGTTGCGTATGCCCAACAGGTGATTCCGGACTGTCCGCCACGTGCTTCTGGCACGTCTGAGAGGTGGTTCCAACATGCCCGGCAGGTCATTTCGGAGAGTCGTCCAAGTGGTTCTGGCGTAGCCCGCAGGTGATTTTGGCGTGTCCGGCAGGTGGTTCCGCCGTGCTCGGCAGGTGGTTCAGGCATGGCCGTCACGTGGTTCCAGTCTGTCCAGGACGTGTTTCCAGCTTCTCCGGCAGGTGGTTCTGGTACGTCTGAGAGGTGGTTCCGCCATGGCTGGCAGGTGATCCCGGACTGTCCCCCAGGTGGTTCTGGCATAGCCAGCAGTTGATATTGGCCTGTCCGGCAGGTGGTTCCAGCGAGTCGAACAGGTGGCTCCGGCGTTCTTGGCAGGTGGTTCCGGTCTGTCCGGTTGGTGTTTCCGGCGTGTCTGGCACGTGCTTCCGGTACGTCTGAGAGGTGGTTCCGGCATGCGTGGCAGGTGATTCCGTAGTGTCCGCCAGGTGGTTCTGGCGTACCCGGCAGGTGATTTTGGCGTGTCCGGCAGGTGTTTCTGGCGAGTCGAGCAGGTGGCTCCGGCATGCTCGGCAGGTGCTTCCGGCATCTCCGGCACTTGGTTCTGGTGTGTCTGAGAGCTGGTTCCGGCATGTCCGGCAGATGATTCCGGAGTGTGCGCCAAGTGGTTCTGGCATGCCCAGCAGGTGATTTTGGCGTGTCAGGGAGGTGGTACCGGTGAGTCGAGCAGGTGGTTCCGGCGTGCTCAGCAGGTGGTTCAGGCGGTTCTGGCAGGTGGTATCCGTCTGTTCGGGGTGTGGTTCCAGCATCTCATGAACACGTTTCTGGCACGTCTGAGATGTGGTTCCAGCCGGCCCGACAGGTGTTTCCGCAGTGTCCGCCAAGCGGTTCTGGCGTAGTTGGCAGGTGATTTTGGCATGACTGGCAGGTGGTTCCAGCAAGCCTGGCAGGTGATTCCAAAGTGTTCACCAACTGGTTGTGGCGTAGCCGGCAGGTGATTTTTGCGTGATCGGCAGGTGGTTCTGGCGAGTCGAGCAGGTGGTTCCGGCGTGCTCGGCTGGTGCTTCCGGGGTCATTGGCACGGGGTTCTGGCATGTCTGAGAGGTGGTTCCTGCATGCCCGGCAAGTGATTCCGGAGTGTTCGCCAAGTGGTTCTGCCATAGTCGGCAGGTGATTTTGGCATGTCCGGCAGGTGGTTCAGGCGAGTTGAGCAGGTGGTTCCAACGTGCTTGGCAGGTGCTTCCGGCGTCTCCGGCACGTGTTTCTGGCACATCTGACAGGTGGTTCCGGCATGCCCGAAAGGTGATTCCGGTCTGTCCGGTAGGTGGTTCCAGCCTGCACGGCATGTGGTTCTGGTACGTCTCAGAGGTGGTTGCGCATGCCCAACAGGTGATTCCGGACTGTCCGCCACATGGTTCTGGCACGTCTGAGAGGTGGTTCCGGCATGCCCGGCAGGTCATCCCAGAGAGTCCTCCAAGTGGTTCTGGCATAACACGCAGGTGATTTTGGCGTGTCTGGCAGGTTGTTCCGTTGTGCTTGGCAGGTGGTTCAGGCTTGGCCGGCAGGTGGTTCCAGACTGTCCAGGACGTGTTTCCAGCTTCTCCGGCAGGTGGTTCTGGTACGTCTGAGAGGTGGTTCCGCCATGGCTGGCAGGTGATTCCGGACCGTCCCCCAGGTGGTTCTGGCATAGCCAGCAGTTGATATTGGCCTGTCCGGCAGGTGGTTCCAGCGAGTCGAACAGGTGGCTCCGGCGTGCTCGGCAGGTGGTTCCGGTCTGTCTGGTAGGTGATTCCGGCGTGTCCGGCACGTGCTTCCGGCACGTCTGAGAGGTGGTTCCGGCATGCGCGACAGGTGGTTTCGGAGTGTCCGCCAGGTGGTTCTGGCGTACCCGGCAGGTGATTTTGGCGTGTCCGACAGGTGTTTCTGGCGAGTCGAGCAGGTGGCTCCGGCATGCTCGGCAGGTGCTTCCGGCGTCTCCGGCACGTGGTTCTGGTGTGTCTGAGAGCTGGTTCCGGCATGTCGGGCAGATGATTCCGGAGTGTCCGCCAAGTGGTTCTGGCATACCCGGCTGGTGATTTGGGCATGTCAGGTAGGTGGTTCCGGCGAGTCGAGCAGGTCGCTCCGGCGTGCTCGGCAGGTTGTTCCGACGGGTCTGGCAGGTGTTTTCCGTCTGTTCAGGGTGTGGTTCCAGCATCTCATGCACATGGTTCTGGCACGTCTGAGATGTGGTTCCGGCCGGCCCGACAGGTGTTTCCACAGTGTCCGCCAAGTGGTACTGGCGTAGTTGGCAGGTGATTTTGGCATGACCGGCAGGTGGTTCCAGCAAGCCCGGCAGGTGATTCCAAAGTGTTCACCAACTGGTTGTGGCGTAGCCGGCAGGTGATTTTTGCGTGATCGGCAGGTGGTTCTGGCGAGTCAAGCAGGTGGTTCCGGCGTGCTCGGCTGGTGCTTCCGGGGTCATTGGCACAGGGTTCTGGCATGTCTGAGAGGTGGTTCCTGCATGCCCGGCAAGTGATTCCGGAGTGTTCGCCAAGTGGTTCTGGCATAGTCAGCAGGTGATTTTGGCATGTCCGGCAGGTGGTTCAGGCGAGTTGAGCAGGTGGTTCCAACGTGCTTGGCAGGTGCTTCCGGCGTCTCCGGCACGTGTTTCTGGCACATCTGACAGGTGGTTCCGGCATGCCCGAAAGGTGATTCCGGTCTGTCCGGTAGGTGGTTCCAGCCTGCACGGCATGTGGTTCTGGTACGTCTCAGAGGTGGTTGCGCATGCCCAACAGGTGATTCCGGACTGTCCGCCACATGGTTCTGGCACGTCTGAGAGGTGGTTCCGGCATGCCCGGCAGGTCATCCCAGAGAGTCCTCCAAGTGGTTCTGGCATAACACGCAGGTGATTTTGGCGTGTCTTGCAGGTTGTTCCGCCGTGCTCGGCAGGTGGTTCAGGCATGGCCGTCACGTGGTTCCAGTCTGTCAAGGACGTGTTTCCAGCTTCTCCGGCAGGTGGTTCTGGTACGTCTGAGAGGTGGTTCCGCCATGGCTGGCAGGTGATCCCGGACCGTCCCCCAGGTGGTTCTGGCATAGCCAGCAGTTGATATTGGCCTGTCCGGCAGGTGGTTCCAGCGAGTCGAACAGGTGGCTCCGGCGTGCTCGGCAGGTGGTTCCGGTCTGTCCGGTAGGTGATTCCGGCGTGTCCGGCACGTGCTTCCGGCACGTCTGATATTTGGTCCCGGCATGCGAGACAGGTGATTTCGGAGTGTCCGCCAGGTGGTTCTGGCGTACCCGGCAGGTGATTTTGGCGTGTCCGGCAGGTGTTCCTGGCGAGTCGAACAGGTGGCTCCGGCATTCTCGGCAGGTGCTTCGGGCGTCTCCGGCATTTGGTTGTGGTGTCTCTGAGAGCTGGTTCCGGCATGTCCATCAGATGATTCCGGAGTGTCCGCCAAGTGGTTCTGGCATACCCGGCTGGTGATTTGGGCATGTCAGGTAGGTGGTTCCGGCGAGTCGAGCAGGTGGCTCCGGCGTGCTCGGCAGGTTGTTCAGACGGGTCTGGCAGGTGTTTTCCATCTTTTCGGGGTGTGGTTCCAGCATCTCATGCACATGGTTCTGGCACGTCTGAGATGCGGTTCCGGCCGGCCCGACAGGTGTTTCCACAGTGTCTGCCAAGTGGTACTGGCGTAGTTGGCAGGTGATTTTGGCATGACCGGCAGGTGGTTCCAGCAAGCCCGGCAGGTGATTCCGAAGTGTTCCCCAACTGGTTGTGGCGTAGCCGGCAGGTGATTTTTGCGTGTCCGGCAGGTGGTTCTGGCGAGTCGAGCAGGTTGTTCCGGAGTGCTCGGCAGGTGCTTCCGGGGTCATTGGCACATGGTTCTGGCATATCTGAGAGGTGGTTCCGGCATGCCCGGCAGGTGATTCCGGAGTGTTCGGCAAGTTTTTCCGGCGTGGCCGACAGGTGATTTTGCATGTCCAGCGGTCGTTCCGGCGGGTCGAGCCGGTGGTTCCGGCGTGTCCGGCAGGTGGTTCCGGTCTGTCCGGCAGGTGGTTCTGTGGTGTCCGGCACGAGGTTCAGTCTGAGAGGCTGTGCCGGCATGCCCCTCACGTGATTCCGGCTTGTCCCCGAAGTGGTGCTGGTGTAGCGGGCAGGTGATTTTGGCGTGTCCGGCAGGTGGTTCAGGCGAGTTGAGCAGGTGGTTGCGACGTGCTCGGCAGGTGCTTCCGGCGTCTCCGGCACGTGTTTCTGGCACATCTGACTGGTGGTTCCGGCATGCCCAAAAGTTGATTCCGGTCTGTCCGGTAGGTGGTTCCGGCGTGCATGGCACGTGGTTCTTGTACGTGTCAGAGGTGGTTGCGTATGCCCAACAGGTGATTCCGGACTGTCCGCCACGTGCTTCTGGCACGTCTGAAAGGTGGTTCCAACATGCCCGGCAGGTCATTTCGGAGAGTCGTCCAAGTGGTTCTGGCGTAGCCCGCAGGTGATTTTGGCGTGTCCGGCAGGTGGTTCCGCCGTGCTCGGCAGGTGGTTCAGGCATGGCCGTCACGTGGTTCCAGTCTGTCCAGGACGTGTTTCCAGCTTCTCCGGCAGGTGGTTCTGCTACGTCTGAGAGGTGGTTCCGCCATGGCTGGCAGGTGATCCCGGACCGTCCCCCAGGTGGTTCTGGCATAGCCAGCAGTTGATATTGGCCTGTCCGGGAGGAGGTTCCAGCGAGTCGAACAGGTGGCTCCGGCGTTCTTGGCAGGTGGTTCCGGTCTGTCCGGTAGGTGTTTCCGGCGTGTCTGGCACGTGCTTCCGGCACATCTGAGAGGTGGCTCCGGCGTGCTCGGCAGGTGGTTCCGGTCTGTCCGGTAGGTGATTCCGGCGTGTCCGGCACGTGCTTCCGGCACGTCTGAGAGGTGGTTCCGTCATGCGCGACAGGTGGTTTCGGAGTGTCCGCCAGGTGGTTCTGGCGTACCCGGCAGGTGATTTTGGCGTGTCCGGCAGGTGTTTCTGGCGAGTCGAGCAGGTGGCTCCGGCATGCTCGGCAGGTGCTTCCGGAGTCTCCGGCACGTGGTTCTGGTGTGTCTGAGAGATGGTTCCGGCATGTCCGGCAGATGATTCCGGAGTGTCCGCCAAGTGGTTCTGGCATACCCGGCTGGTGATTTGGGCATGTCAGGTAGGTGGTTCCGGCGAGTCGAGCAGGTGGCTCCGGCGTGCTCGGCAGGTTGTTCAGACGGGTCTGGCAGGTGTTTTCCGTCTGTTCGGGGTGTGGTTCCAGCATCTCATGCACATGGTTCTGGCACGTCTGAGATGTGGTTCCGGCCGGCCCGACAGGTGTTTCCACAGTGTCCGCCAAGTGGTACTGGCGTAGTTGGCAGGTGATTTTGGCATGACCGGCAGGTGGTTCCAGCAAGCCCGGCAGGTGATTCCGCAGTTTTCCCCAACTGGTTGTGGCGTAGCCGGCAGGTGATTTTTGCGTGTCCCGCAGGTGGTTCTGGCGAGTCGAGCAGGTGGTTCCGGCGTGCTCGGCTGGTGCTTCCGGGGTCATTGGCACGGGGTTCTGGCATGTCTGAGAGGTGGTTCCTGCATGCCCGGCAAGTGATTCCGGAGTGTTCGCCAAGTGGTTCTGGCATAGTCGGCAGGTGATTTTGGCATGTCCGGCAGGTGGTTCAGGCGAGTTGAGCAGGTGGTTCCAACGTGCTTGGCAGGTGCTTCCGGCGTCTCCGGCACGTGTTTCTGGCACATCTGACAGGTGGTTCCGGCATGCCCGAAAGGTGATTCCGGTCTGTCCGGTAGGTGGTTCCAGCGAGTCAAACAGGTGGCTCCGGCGTTCTTGGCAGGTGGTTCCGGTCTGTCCGGTAGGTGTTTCCGGCGTGTCTGGCACGTGCTTCCGGCACGTCTGAGAGGTGGTTCCGGCATGCGCGGCAGGTGATTCCGTAGTGTCCGCCAGGTGGTTCTGGCATACCCGGCAGGTGATTTTGGCGTGTCCGGCAGGTGTTTCTGGCGAGTCGAGCAGGTGGCTCCGGCATGCTCGGCAGGTGCTTCCGGCGTCTCCGGCACTTGGTTCTGGTGTGTCTGAGAGCTGGTTCCGGCATGTCCGGCAGATGATTCCGGAGTGTCCGCCAAGTGGTTCTGGCATACCCAGCAGGTGATTTTGGCGTGTCAGGGAGGTGGTACCGGTGAGTCGAGCAGGTGGTTCCGGCGTGCTCAGCAGGTGGTTCAGGCGGTTCTGGCAGGTGGTATCCGTCTGTTCGGGGTGTGGTTCCAGCATCTCATGAACACGTTTCTGGCACGTCTGAGATGTGGTTCCAGCCGGCCCGACAGGTGTTTCCGCAGTGTCCGCCAAGCGGTTCTGGCGTAGTTGGCAGGTGATTTTGGCATGACTGGCAGGTGGTTCCAGCAAGCCTGGCAGGTGATTCCAAAGTGTTCACCAACTGGTTGTGGCGTAGCCGGCAGGTGATTTTTGCGTGATCGGCAGGTGGTTCTGGCGAGTCGAGCAGGTGGTTCCGGCGTGCTCGGCTGGTGCTTCCGGGGTCATTGGCACGGGGTTCTGGCATGTCTGAGAGGTGGTTCCTGCATGCCCGGCAAGTGATTCCGGAGTGTTCGCCAAGTGGTTCTGGCATAGTCGGCAGGTGATTTTGGCATGTCCGGCAGGTGGTTCAGGCGAGTTGAGCAGGTGGTTCCAACGTGCTTGGCAGGTGCTTCCGGCGTCTCCGGCACGTGTTTCTGGCACATCTGACAGGTGGTTCCGGCATGCCCGAAAGGTGATTCCGGTCTGTCCGGTAGGTGGTTCCAGCCTGCACGGCATGTGGTTCTGGTACGTCTCAGAGGTGGTTGCGCATGCCCAACAGGTGATTCCGGACTGTCCGCCACATGGTTCTGGCACGTCTGAGAGGTGGTTCCGGCATGCCCGGCAGGTCATCCCAGAGAGTCCTCCAAGTGGTTCTGGCATAACACGCAGGTGATTTTGGCGTGTCTGGCAGGTTGTTCCGTTGTGCTTGGCAGGTGGTTCAGGCTTGGCCGGCAGGTGGTTCCAGACTGTCCAGGACGTGTTTCCAGCTTCTCCGGCAGGTGGTTCTGCTACGTCTGAGAGGTGGTTCCGCCATGGCTGGCAGGTGATTCCGGACCGTCCCCCAGGTGGTTCTGGCATAGCCAGCAGTTGATATTGGCCTGTCCGGCAGGTGGTTCCAGCGAGTCGAACAGGTGGCTCCGGCGTGCTCGGCAGGTGGTTCCGGTCTGTCCGGTAGGTGATTCCGGCGTGTCCGGCACGTGCTTCCGGCACGTCTGAGAGGTGGTTCCGGCATGCGCGACAGGTGATTCCGGAGTGTCCGCCAGGTGGTTCTGGCGTACCCGGCAGGTGATTTTGGCGTGTCCGACAGGTGTTTCTGGCGAGTCGAGCAGGTGGCTCCGGCATGCTCGGCAGGTGCTTCCGGCGTCTCCGGCACGTGGTTCTGGTGTGTCTGAGAGCTGGTTCCGGCATGTCGGGCAGATGATTCCGGAGTGTCCGCCAAGTGGTTCTGGCATACCCGGCTGGTGATTTGGGCATGTCAGGTAGGTGGTTCCGGCGAGTCGAGCAGGTCGCTCCGGCGTGCTCGGCAGGTTGTTCCGACGGGTCTGGCAGGTGTTTTCCGTCTGTTCAGGGTGTGGTTCCAGCATCTCATGCACATGGTTCTGGCACGTCTGAGATGTGGTTCCGGCCGGCCCGACAGGTGTTTCCACAGTGTCCGCCAAGTGGTACTGGCGTAGTTGGCAGGTGATTTTGGCATGACCGGCAGGTGGTTCCAGCAAGCCCGGCAGGTGATTCCAAAGTGTTCACCAACTGGTTGTGGCGTAGCCGGCAGGTGATTTTTGCGTGATCGGCAGGTGGTTCTGGCGAGTCAAGCAGGTGGTTCCGGCGTGCTCGGCTGGTGCTTCCGGGGTCATTGGCACAGGGTTCTGGCATGTCTGAGAGGTGGTTCCTGCATGCCCGGCAAGTGATTCCGGAGTGTTCGCCAAGTGGTTCTGGCATAGTCAGCAGGTGATTTTGGCATGTCCGGCAGGTGGTTCAGGCGAGTTGAGCAGGTGGTTCCAACGTGCTTGGCAGGTGCTTCCGGCGTCTCCGGCACGTGTTTCTGGCACATCTGACAGGTGGTTCCGGCATGCCCGAAAGGTGATTCCGGTCTGTCCGGTAGGTGGTTCCAGCCTGCACGGCATGTGGTTCTGGTACGTCTCAGAGGTGGTTGCGCATGCCCAACAGGTGATTCCGGACTGTCCGCCACATGGTTCTGGCACGTCTGAGAGGTGGTTCCGGCATGCCCGGCAGGTCATCCCAGAGAGTCCTCCAAGTGGTTCTGGCATAACACGCAGGTGATTTTGGCGTGTCTTGCAGGTTGTTCCGCCGTGCTCGGCAGGTGGTTCAGGCATGGCCGTCACGTGGTTCCAGTCTGTCAAGGACGTGTTTCCAGCTTCTCCGGCAGGTGGTTCTGGTACGTCTGAGAGGTGGTTCCGCCATGGCTGGCAGGTGATCCCGGACCATCCCCCAGGTGGTTCTGGCATAGCCAGCAGTTGATATTGGCCTGTCCGGCAGGTGGTTCCAGCGAGTCGAACAGGTGGCTCCGGCGTGCTCGGCAGGTGGTTCCGGTCTGTCCGGTAGGTGATTCCGGCGTGTCCGGCACGTGCTTCCGGCACGTCTGATATTTGGTCCCGGCATGCGAGACAGGTGATTTCGGAGTGTCCGCCAGGTGGTTCTGGCGTACCCGGCAGGTGATTTTGGCGTGTCCGGCAGGTGTTCCTGGCGAGTCGAACAGGTGGCTCCGGCATTCTCGGCAGGTGCTTCCGGCGTCTCCGGCATTTGGTTGTGGTGTCTCTGAGAGCTGGTTCCGGCATGTCCATCAGATGATTCCGGAGTGTCCGCCAAGTGGTTCTGGCATACCCGGCTGGTGATTTGGGCATGTCAGGTAGGTGGTTCCGGCGAGTCGAGCAGGTGGCTCCGGCGTGCTCGGCAGGTTGTTCAGACGGGTCTGGCAGGTGTTTTCCATCTTTTCGGGGTGTGGTTCCAGCATCTCATGCACATGGTTCTGGCACGTCTGAGATGTGGTTCCGGCCGGCCCGACAGGTGTTTCCACAGTGTCTGCCAAGTGGTACTGGCGTAGTTGGCAGGTGATTTTGGCATGACCGGCAGGTGGTTCCAGCAAGCCCGGCAGGTGATTCCGAAGTGTTCCCCAACTGGTTGTGGCGTAGCCGGCAGGTGATTTTTGCGTGTCCGGCAGGTGGTTCTGGCGAGTCGAGCAGGTGGTTCCGGAGTGCTCGGCAGGTGCTTCCGGGGTCATTGGCACATGGTTCTGGCATATCTGAGAGGTGGTTCCGGCATGCCCGGCAGGTGATTCCGGAGTGTTCGGCAAGTTTTTCCGGCGTGGCCGACAGGTGATTTTGCATGTCCAGCGGTCGTTCCGGCGGGTCGAGCCGGTGGTTCCGGCGTGTCCGGCAGGTGGTTCCGGTCTGTCCGGCAGGTGGTTCTGTGGTGTCCGGCACGAGGTTCAGTCTGAGAGGCTGTGCCGGCATGCCCCTCACGTGATTCCGGCTTGTCCCCGAAGTGGTGCTGGTGTAGCGGGCAGGTGATTTTGGCGTGTCCGGCAGGTGGTTCAGGCGAGTTGAGCAGGTGGTTGCGACGTGCTCGGCAGGTGCTTCCGGCGTCTCCGGCACGTGTTTCTGGCACATCTGACTGGTGGTTCCGGCATGCCCAAAAGTTGATTCCGGTCTGTCCGGTAGGTGGTTCCGGCGTGCATGGCACGTGGTTCTTGTACGTGTCAGAGGTGGTTGCGTATGCCCAACAGGTGATTCCGGACTGTCCGCCACGTGCTTCTGGCACGTCTGAGAGGTGGTTCCAACATGCCCGGCAGGTCATTTCGGAGAGTCGTCCAAGTGGTTCTGGCGTAGCCCGCAGGTGATTTTGGCGTGTCCGGCAGGTGGTTCCGCCGTGCTCGGCAGGTGGTTCAGGCATGGACGTCACGTGGTTCCAGTCTGTCCAGGACGTGTTTCCAGCTTCTCCGGCAGGTGGTTCTGGTACGTCTGAGAGGTGGTTCCGCCATGGCTGGCAGGTGATCCCGGACCGTCCCCCAGGTGGTTCTGGCATAGCCAGCAGTTGATATTGGCCTGTCCGGGAGGAGGTTCCAGCGAGTCGAACAGGTGGCTCCGGCGTTCTTGGCAGGTGGTTCCGGTCTGTCCGGTAGGTGTTTCCGGCGTGTCTGGCACGTGCTTCCGGCACATCTGAGAGGTGGCTCCGGCGTGCTCGGCAGGTGGTTCCGGTCTGTCCGGTAGGTGATTCCGGCGTGTCCGGCACGTGCTTCCGGCACGTCTGAGAGGTGGTTCCGGCATGCCTGGCACGTCATCCCAGAGAGTCCTCCAAGTGGTTCTGGCATAACACACAGGTGATTTTGACGTGTCTGGCAGGTTGTTCCGTTGTGCTTGGCAGGTGGTTCAGGCTTGGCCGGCAGGTGGTTCCAGACTGTCCAGGACGTGTTTCCAGCTTCTCCGGAAGGTGGTTCTGGTACGTCTGAGAGGTGTTTCCGCAATGGCTGGCAGGTTATTCCGGACTGTCCGCCACGTGCTTCTGGCACGTCTGAGAGGTGGTTCCAACAAGCCCGGCAGGTCATTTCGGAGAGTCGTCTAAGTGGTTCTGGCGTAGCCCGCAGGTGATTTTGGCGTGTCCGGCAGGTGGTTCCTCCGTGCTCGGCAGGTGGTTCAGGCATGGCCATCACGTGGTTCCAGTCTGTCCAGGTCGTGTTTCCAGCTTCTCCGGCAGGTGGTTCTGGTACGTCTGAGAGGTGGTTCCGCCATGGCTGGCAGGTGATCCCGGACTGTCCCCCAGGTGGTTCTGGCATAGCCAGCAGTTGATATTGGCCTGTCCGGCAGGTGGTTCCAGAGAGTCGTACAGGTGGCTCCGGCGTTCTTGGCAGGTGGTTCCGGTCTGTCCGGTAGGTGATTCCGGCGTGTCCGGCACGTGCTTCCGGCACGTCTGAGAGGTGGTTCCGGCATGCACGACAGTTGGTTTCGGAGCGTCCGCCAGGTGGTTCTGGCGTACCCGGCACGTGATTTTGGCGTGTCCGGCAGGTGTTTCTGGCGAGTCGAGCAGGTGGCTCCGGCGTGCTCGGCAGGTGGTTCAGACGGGTCTGGCAGGTGTTTTCCGTCTGTTCAGGGTGTGGTTCCAGCATCTCATGCACATGGTTCTGGCTCCTCTGAGATGTGGTTCCAGCCGGCCCGACAGGTGTTTCCACAGTGTCCGCCAAGTGGTACTGGCGTAGTTGGCAGGTGATTTTGGCATGACCGGCAGGTGGTTCCAGCAAGCCCGGCAGGTGATTCCGAAGTGCTCCCCAACTGGTTGTGGCGTAGCCGGCAGGTGATTTCTGCGTGTCCGGCAGGTGGTTCTGGCGAGTCGAGCAGGTGGTTCCGGCGTGCTTGGCAGGTGCTTCCGGGGTCATTGGCACGTGGTTCTGGCATATCTGAGAGGTGGTTCCGGCATGCCCGGCAGGTGATTCCGGAGTGTTCGCCAAGTGTTTCCGGGGTAGCCAGCAGGTGATTTTGCATGTCCAGCGGTCGTTCCGGCGGGTCGAGCCGGTGGTTCCGGCGTGTCCGGCAGGTGGTTCCGGTCTGTCCGGCAGGTGGTTCTGTGGTGTCCGGCACGAGGTTCAGTCTGAGAGGCTGTGCCGGCATGCCCCTCACGTGATTCCGGCTTGTCCCCGAAGTGGTGCTGGTGTAGCGGGCAGGTGATTTTGGCGTGTCCGGCAGGTGGTTCAGGCGAGTTGAGCAGGTGGTTGCGACGTGCTCGGCAGCTGCTTCCGGCGTCTCCGGCACGCGTTTCTGGCACATCTGACTGGTGGTTCCGGCATGCCCAAAAGTTGATTCCGGTCTGTCCGGTAGGTGGTTCCGGCGTGCACGGCACGTGCTTCTGGTACGTTTCAGAGGTGGTTGCGTATGCCGAACAGGTGATTCCGGACTGTCCGCCACGTGCTTCTGGCACGTCTGAGAGGTGGTTCCAACATGCCCGGCAGGTCATTTCGGAGAGTCGTCCAAGTGGTTCTGGCGTAGCCCGCAGGTGATTTTGGCGTGTCAGGCAGGTGGTTCCGCCGTGCTCGGCAGGTGGTTCAGGCATGGCCGTCACGTGGTTCCAGTCTGTCCAGGACGTGTTTCCACCTTCTCCGGCAGGTGGTTCTGGTACGTCTGAGAGGTGGTTCCGCCATGGCTGGCAGGTGATCCCGGACTGTCCCCCAGGTGGTTCTGGCATAGCCAGCAGTTGATATTGGCCTGTCCGGCAGGTGGTTCCAGCGAGTCGAACAGGTGGCTCCGGCGTTCTTGGCAGGTGGTTCCGGTCTGTCCGGTAGGTGTTTCCGGCGTGTCTGGCACGTGCTTCCGGCGCGTCTGAGAGGTGGATCTGGCATCCGCGGCAGGTGATTCCGCAGTGTCCGCCAGGTGGTTCTGGCATACCCGGCAGGTGATTTTGGCGTTTCCGGCAGGTGTTTCTGGCGAGTCGAGAAGGTAGCTCCGGCATGCTCGGCAGGTGCTTCCGACATCTCCGGCACTTGGTTCTGGTGTGTCTGAGAGCTGGTTCCGGCATGTCCGGCAGATGATTCCGGAGTGTCCGCCAAGTGGTTCTGGCATACCCAGCAGGTGATTTTGGCGTGTCAGGGAGGTGGTACCGGTGAGTCGAGCAGGTGGTTCCGGCGTGCTCAGCAGGTGGTTCAGGCGGTTCTGGCAGGTGGTATCCGTCTGTTCGGGGTGTGGTTCCAGCATCTCATGAACACGTTTCTGGCACGTCTGAGATGTGGTTCCAGCCGGCCCGACAGGTGTTTCCGCAGTGTCCGCCAAGCGGTTCTGGCGTAGTTGGCAGGTGATTTTGGCATGACCGGCAGGTGGTTCCAACAAGCACGGCAGGTGATTCCGAAGTGATCCCCAACTGGTTGTGGCGTAGCCGGCAGGTGATTTTTGCGTGATCGGCAGGTGGTTCTGGCGAGTCGAGCAGGTGGTTCCGGCGTGCTCGGCTGGTGCTTCCGGGGTCATTGGCACGGGGTTCTGGCATGTCTGAGAGGTGGTTCCTGCATGCCCGGCAAGTGATTCCGGAGTGTTCGCCAAGTGGTTCTGGCATAGTCGGCAGGTGATTTTGGCATGTCCGGCAGGTGGTTCAGGCGAGTTGAGCAGGTGGTTCCAACGTGCTTGGCAGGTGCTTCCGGCGTCTCCGGCACGTGTTTCTGGCACATCTGACAGGTGGTTCCGGCATGCCCGAAAGGTGATTCCGGTCTGTCCGGTAGGTGATTCCAGCCGGCACGGCATGTGGTTCCGGTACGTCTCAGAGGTGGTTGCGCATGCCCACCAGGTGATTCCGGACTGTCCGCCACATGGTTCTGGCACGTCTGAGAGGTGGTTCCGGCATGCCCGGCAGGTCATCCCAGAGAGTCCTCCAAGTGGTTCTGGCATAGCACGCAGGTGATTTTGGCGTGTCTTGCAGGTTGTTCCGTCGTGCCTGGCAGGTGGTTCAGGCTTGGCCGGCAGGTGGTTCCAGACTGTCCAGGACGTGTTTCCAGCTTCTCCGGCAGGTGGTTCTGGTACGTCTGAGAGGTGGTTCCGCCATGGCTGGCAGGTGATTCCGGACCGTCCCCCAGGTGGTTCTGGCATAGCCAGCAGTTGATATTGGCCTGTCCGGCAGGTGGTTCCAGCGAGTCGAACAGGTGGCTCCGGCATGCTCGGCAGGTGGTTCCGGTCTGTCCCGTAGGTGATTCCGGCGTGTCCGGCACCTGCTTCCGGCACGTCTGAGAGGTGGTTCCGGCATGCGCGACAGGTGATTTCGGAGTGTCCGCCAGGTGGTTCTGGCGTACCCGGCAGGTGATTCTGGCGTGTCCGGCAGGTGTTTCTGGCGAGTCGAGCAGGTGGCTCCAGCATTCTCGGCAGGTGCTTGCGGCGTCACCGGCACGTGGTTCTGGTGTGTCTGAGAGCTGGTTCCGGCATGTCCGGCAGATGATTCCGGAGTGCCCGCCAAGTGGTTCTGGCATACCCAGCTGGTGATTTTGGCATGTCAGGTAGGAGGTTCCGGCGAGTCAAGCAGGTGGCTCCGGCGTGCTCGGCAGTTTGTTCAGACGGGTCTGGCAGGTGTTTTCCGTCTGTTCGGGGTGTTGTTCCAGCATCTCATGCACATGGTTCTGGCACGTCTGAGATGTGGTTCCGGCCGGCCCGACAGGTTTATCCATAGTGTCCGCCAACTGGTACTGGCGTAGTTGGCAGGTGATTTTGGCATGACCGGCAGGTGGTTCCAACAAGCACGGCAGGTGATTCCGAAGTGATCCCCAACTGGTTGTGGCGTAGCCGGCAGGTGATTTTTGCGTGTCCGGCAGGTGGTTTTGGCGAGTCGAGCAGGTGGTTCCGGCGTGCTCGGCAGGTGCTTCCGGGGTCATTGGCACGTGGTTCTGGCATATCTGAGAGGTGGTTCCGGCATGCCCGGCAGGTGATTCCGGAGTGTTCGCCAAGTGTTTCCGGCGTAGCCGGCAGGTGACTTTGCATGTCCAGCGGTCGTTCCGGCGGGTCGAGCCGGTGGTTCCGGCGTGTCCGGCAGGTGGTTCCGGTCTGTCCGGCAGGTGGTTCTGTGGTGTCCGGCACGAGGTTCAGTCTGAGAGGCTGTGCCGGCATGCCCCTCACGTGATTCCGGCTTGTCCCCGAAGTGGTGCTGGTGTAGCGGGCAGGTGATTTTGGCGTGTCCGGCAGGTGGTTCAGGCGAGTTGAGCAGGTGGTTGCGACGTGCTCGGCAGGTGCTTCCGGCGTCTCCGGCACGTGTTTCTGGCACATCTGACTGGTGGTTCCGGCATGCCCAAAAGTTGATTCCGGTCTGTCCGGTAGGTGGTTCCGGCGTGCACGGCACGTGGTTCTGGTACATGTCAGAGGTGGTTGCGTATGCCCAACAGGTGATTCCGGACTGTCCGCCACGTGCTTCTGGCACGTCTGAGAGGTGGTTCCAACATGCCCGGCAGGTCATTTCGGAGAGTCGTCCAAGTGGTTCTGGCGTAGCCCGCAGGTGATTTTGGCGTGATCGGCAGGTGGTTCTGGCGAGTCGAGCAGGTGGTTCCGGCGTGCTCGGCTGGTGCTTCCGGGGTCATTGGCACGGGGTTCTGGCATTTCTGAGAGGTGGTTCCTGCATGCCCGGCAAGTGATTCCGGAGTGTTCGCCAAGTGGTTCTGGCATAGTCGGCAGGTGATTTTGGCATGTCCGGCAGGTGGTTCAGGCGAGTTGAGCAGGTGGTTCCAACGTGCTTGGCAGGTGCTTCCGGCGTCTCCGGCACGTGTTTCTGGCACATCTGACAGGTGGTTCCGGCATGCCCGAAAGGTGATTCCGGTCTGTCCGGTAGGTGGTTCCAGCCTGCACGGCATGTGGTTCTGGTACGTCTCAGAGGTGGTTGCGCATGCCCAACAGGTGATTCCGGACTGTCCTCCACATGGTTCTGGCACGTCTGAGAGGTGGTTCCGGCATGCCCGGCAGGTCATCCCAGAGAGTCCTCCAAGTGGTTCTGGCATAACACGCAGGTGATTTTGGCGTGTCCGGCAGGTGGTTCCGCCGTGCTCGGCATGTGGTTCAGGCATGGGCGTCACGTGGTTCCAGTCTGTCCAGGACGTGTTTCCAGCTTCTCCGGCAGGTGGTTCTGGTACGTCTGAGAGGTGGTTCCGCCATGGCTGGCAGGTGATCCCGGACTGTCCCCCAGGTGGTTCTGGCATAGCCAGCAGTTGATATTGGCCTGTCCGGCAGGTGGTTCCAGCGAGTCGAACAGGTGGCTCCGGCGTTCTTGGCAGGTGGTTCCGGTCTGTCCGGTAGGTGTTTCCGGCGTGTCTGGCACGTGCTTCCGGCGCGTCTGAGAGGTGGTTCCGGCATGCGCGGCAGGTGATTCCGTAGTGTCCGCCAGGTGGTTCAGGCATACCCGGCAGGTGATTCTGGCGTGTCCGGCAGGTGTTTCTGGCGAGTCGAGCAGGTGGCTCCAGCATGCTCGGCAGGTGCTTCCGGCGTCTCCGGCACTTGGTTCTGATGTGTCTGAGAGCTGGTTCCGGCATGTCCGGCAGATGATTCCGGAGTGTCCGCCAAGTGGTTCTGGCATACCCAGCAGGTGATTTTGGCGTGTCAGGTACGTGGTACCGGTGAGTCGAGCAGGTGGTTCCGGCGTGCTCAGCAGGTGGTTCAGGCGGTTCTGGCAGGTGGTATCCGTCTGTTCGGGGTGTGGTTCCAGCATCTCATGAACACGTTTCTGCCACGTCTGAGATGTGGTTCCAGCCGGCCCGACAGGCGTTTCCGCAGTGTCCGCCAAGCGGTTCTGGCGTAGTTGGCAGGTGATTTTGGCATGACTGGCAGGTGGTTCCAGCAAGCCTGGCAGGTGATTCCAAAGTGTTCCCCAACTGGTTGTGGCGTAGCCGGCAGGTGATTCTTGCGTGCCCGGCAGTTGCTTCCGGCGTCTCCGGCACTTGGTTCTGGTGTGTCTCAGAGCTGGTTCCGGCATGTCCGGCAGATGATTCCGGAGTGTCCGACAAGTGGTTCTGGCATACCTAGCAGGTGATTTTGGCGTGTCAGGGAGGTGGTACCGGTGAGTCGAGCAGGTGTTTCCGGCGTGCTCAGCAGGTGGTTCAGGCGGTTCTGGCAGGTGGTATCCGTGTGTTCGGGGTGTGGTTCCAGCATCTCATGAACACGTTTCTGGCACGTCTGAGATGTGGTTCCAGCCAGCCCGACAGGTGTTTCCGCAGTGTCCGCCAAGCGGTTCTGGCGTAGTTGGCAGGTGATTTTGGCATGACTGGCAGGTGGTTCCAGCAAGCCTGGCAGGTGATTCCAAAGTGTTCACCAGCTGGTTGTGGCGTAGCCGGCAGGTGATTTTTGCGTGATCGGCAGGTGGTTCTGGCGAGTCGAGCAGGTGGTTCCGGTGTGCTCGGCTGGTGCTTCCGGGGTCATTGGCACGGGGTTCTGGCATGTCTGAGAGGTGGTTCCTGCATGCCCGGCAAGTGATTCCGGAGTGTTCGCCAAGTGGTTCTGGCATAGTCGGCAGGTGATTTTGGCATGTCCGGCAGGTGGTTCAGGCGAGTTGAGCAGGTGGTTCCAACGTGCTTGGCAGGTGCTTCCGGCGTCTCCGGCACGTGTTTCTGGCACATCTGACAGGTGGTTCCGGCATGCCCGAAAGGTGATTCCGGTCTGTCCGGTAGGTGGTTCCAGCCTGCACGGCATGTGGTTCTGGTACGTCTCAGAGGTGGTTGCGCATGCCCAACAGGTGATTCCGGACTGTCCGCCACATGGTTCTGGCACGTCTGAGAGGTGGTTCCGGCATGCCCGGCAGGTCATCCCAGAGAGTCCTCCAAGTGGTTCTGGCATAACACGCAGGTGATTTTGGCGTGTCTGGCAGGTTGTTCCGTTGTGCTTGGCAGGTGGTTCAGGCTTGGCCGGCAGGTGGTTCCAGACTGTCCAGGACGTGTTTCCAGCTTCTCCGGCAGGTGGTTCTGGTACGTCTGAGAGGTGGTTCCGCCATGGCTGGCAGGTGATTCCGGACCGTCCCCCAGGTGGTTCTGGCATAGCCAGCAGTTGATATTGGCCTGTCCGGCAGGTGGTTCCAGCGAGTCGAACAGGTGGCTCCGGCGTGCTCGGCAGGTGGTTCCGGTCTGTCTGGTAGGTGATTCCGGCGTGTCCGGCACGTGCTTCCGGCACGTCTGAGAGGTGGTTCCGGCATGCGCGACAGGTGGTTTCGGAGTGTCCGCCAGGTGGTTCTGGCGTACCCGGCAGGTGATTTTGGCGTGTCCGACAGGTGTTTCTGGCGAGTCGAACAGGTGGCTCTGGCATGCTCGGCAGGTGCTTCCGGCGTTTCCGGCACGTGGTTCTGGTGTGTCTGAGAGCTGGTTCCGGCATGTCCGGCAGATGATTCCGGAGTGTCCGCCAAGTGGTTCTGGCATACCCGGCTGGTGATTTGGGCATGTCAGGTAGGTGGTTCCGGCGAGTCGAGCAGGTGGCTCCGGCGTGCTCAGCAGGTTGTTCAGACGGGTCTGGCAGGTGTTTTCCGTCTGTTCAGGGTGTGGTTCCAGCATCTCATGCACATGGTTCTGGCACGTCTGAGATGTGGTTCCGGCCGGCCCGACAGGTGTTGCCACAGTGTCCGCCAAGTGGTACTGTCGTAGTTGGCAGGTGATTTTGGCATGACCGGCAGGTGGTTCCAGCAAGCCCGGCAGGTGATTCCGAAGTTTTCCCCAACTGGTTGTGGCGTAGCCGGCAGGTGATTTTTGCGTGTCCGGCAGGTGGTTCTGGCGAGTCGAGCAGGTGGTTCTGGCGTGCTCGGCAGGTGCTTCCGGGGTCATTGGCACGTGGTTCTGGCATATCTGAGAGGTGGTTCCGGCATGCCCGGCAGGTGATTCCGGAGTGTTCACCAAATGTTTCCGGCGTAGCGGGCAGGTGATTTTGAATGTCCAGCGGTCGTTCCGGTGGGTCGAGCCGGTGGTTCCGGCGTGTCCGGCAGGTGGTTCCGGTCTGTCCGGCAGGTGGTTCTGTGGTGTCCGGCACGAGGTTCAGTCTGAGAGGCTGTGCCGGCATACCCCTCACGTGATTCCGGCTTGTCCCCGAAGTGGTGCTGGTGTAGCGGGCAGGTGATTTTGGCGTGTCCGGCAGGTGGTTCAGGCGAGTTGAGCAGGTGGTTGCGACGTGCTTGGCAGGTGCTTCCGGCGTCTCCGGCACGTGTTTCTGGCACATTTGACTGGTGGTTCCTGCATGCCCAAAAGTTGATTCCGGTCTGTCCGGTAGGTGGTTCCGGCGTGCACGGCACGTGGTTCTGGTACGTGTCAGAGGTGGTTGCGTATGCCCAACAGGTGATTCCAGACTGTCCGCCACGTGGTTCTGGCGCGTCTGAGAGGTGGTTCCAACATGCCCGGCAGGTCATTTCGGAGAGTCGTCCAAGTGGTTCTGGCGTAGCCCGCAGGTGATTTTGGCGTGTCCGGCAGGTGGTTCCGCCGTGCTCGGCAGGTGGTTCAGGCATGGCCGTCACGTGGTTCCAGTCTGTCCAGGACGTGTTTCCAGCTTCTCCGGCAGGTGGTTCTGGTACGTCTGAGAGGTGGTTCCGCCATGGCTGGCAGGTGATCCCGGACTGTCCCCCAGGTGGTTCTGGCATAGCCAGCAGTTGATATTGGCCTGTCCGGCAGGTGGTTCCAGCGAGTCAAACAGGTGGCTCCGGCGTTCTTGGCAGGTGGTTCCGGTCTGTCCGGTAGGTGTTTCCGGAGTGTCTGGCACGTGCTTCTGGCACGTCTGAGAGGTGGTTCCGGCATGCGCGGCAGGTGATTCCGTAGTGTCCGCCAGGTGGTTCTGGCATACCCGGCAGGTGATTTTGGCGTGTCCGGCAGGTGTTTCTGGCGAGTCGAGCAGGTGGCTCCGGCATGCTCGGCAGGTGCTTCCGGCGTCTCCGACACTTGGTTCTGGTGTGTCTGAGAGCTGGTTCCGGCATGTCCGGCAGATGATTCCGGAGTGTCCGCCAAGTGGTTCTGGCATACCCAGCAGGTGATTTTCGCCTGACCGGCAGGTGGTTCCAGCAAGCCCGGCAGGTGATTCCGAAGTGTTCCCCAACTGGTTGTGGCGTAGCCGGCAGGTGATTTTTGCATGTCCGGCAGGTGGTTCTGGCGAGTCGAGCAGGTGGTTCCGGCGTGCTCGGCAGGTGCTTCCGGGGTCATTGGCACGTGGTTCTGGCATATCTGAGAGGTGGTTCCGGCATGCCCGGCAGGTGATTCCGGAGTGCTCGCCAAGTGTTTCCGGCGTGGCCGGAGGGGTGATTTTGCATGTCCAGCGGTCGTTCCGGAGGGTCGAGCCGGTGGTTCCGGCGTGTCCGGCAGGTGGTTTCGGTCTGTCCGGCAGGTGGTTCTGTGGTGTCCGGCACGAGGTTCAGTCTGAGAGGCTGTGCCGGCATGCCCCTCACGTGATTCCGGCTTGTCCCCGAAGTGGTTCTGGCATACCCGGCAGGTGATTTTGGCGTGTCCGGCAGGTGTTTCTGGCGAGTCGAGCAGGTGGCTCCGGCATGCTCGGCAGGTGCTTCCGGTGTCTCCGGCACTTGGTTCTGGTGTGTCTGAGAGCTGGTTCCGGCATGTCCGGCAGATGATTCCGGAGTGTGCGCCAAGTGGTTCTGGCATACCCAGCAGGTGATTTTGGCGTGTCAGCGAGGTGGTACCGGTGAGTCGAGCAGGTGGTTCCGATGTGCTCAGCAGGTGGTTCAGGCGGTTCTGGCAGGTGGTATCCGTCTGTTCGGGGTGTGGTTCCAGCATCTCATGAACACGTTTCTCTCACGTCTGAGATGTGGTTCCAGCCGGCCCGACAGGTGTTTCCGCAGTGTCCGCCAAGCGGTTCTGGCGTAGTTGGCAGGTGATTTTGGCCTGTCCGGCAGGTGGTTCCAGCGAGTCGAACAGGTGGCTCCGGCGTGCTCGGCAGGTGGTTCCGGTCTGTCCGGTAGGTGATTCCGGCGTGTGCAGCACGTGCTTCCGGCACGTCTGAGAGGTGGTTCCGGCATGTGCGACAGGTGCTCTCGGAGTGTCCACCAGGTGGTTCTGGCGTACCCGGCAGGTGATTTTGGCGTGTCCGGCAGGTATTTCTGGTGAGTCGAGCAGGTGGCTCCGGCATGCTCGGCAGGTGCTTCCGGCGTCTCCGGCACGTGGTTCTGGTGTGTCTGAGAGCTGGTTCCGGCATGTCCGGCACATGATTCGGGAGTGTCCGCCAAGTGGTTCTGGCATACCCGGCTGGTGATTTGGGCATGTCAGGTAGGTGGTTCCGGCGAGTCGAGCAGGTGCTCCGGCGTGCTCGGAAGGTTGTTCAGACGGGTCTGGCAGGTGTTTTCCGTCTGTTCGGGGTGTGGTTCCAGCATCTCATGCACATGGTTCTGGCACGTCTGAGATGTGGTTCCGGCCGGCCCGACAGGTGTTTCCACAGTGTCCGCCAAGTGGTACTGGCGTAGTTGGCAGGTGATTTTGGCATGACCGGCAGGTGGTTCCAGCAAGCCCGGCAGGTGATTCCGAAGTGTTCCCCAACTGGTTGTGGCGTAGCCGGCAGGTGGTTTTTGTGTGATCGGCAGGTGGTTCTGGCGAGTCGAGCAGGTGGTTCCGGCGTGCTCGGCTGGTGCTTCCGGGGTCATTGGCACGGGGTTCTGGCATGTCTGAGAGGTGGTTCCTGCATGCCCGGCAAGTGATTCCGGAGTGTTCGCCAAGTGGTTCTGGCATAGTCGGCAGGTGATTTTGGCATGTCCGGCAGGTGGTTCAGGCGAGTTGAGCAGGTGGTTCCAACGTGCTTGGCAGGTGCTTCCGGCGTCTCTGGCACGTGTTTCTGGCACATCTGACAGGTGGTTCCGGCATGCCCGAAAGGTGATTCCGGTCTGTCCGGTAGGTGGTTCCAGCCTGCACGGCATGTGGTTCTGGTACGTCTCAGAGGTGGTTGCGCATGCCCAACAGGTGATTCCGGACTGTCCGCCACATGGTTCTGGCACGTCTGAGAGGTGGTTCCGGCATGCCCGGCAGGTCATCCCAGAGAGTCCTCCAAGTGGTTCTGGCATAACACGCAGGTGATTTTGGCGTGTCTGGCAGGTTGTTCCGTTGTGCTTGGCAGGTGGTTCAGGCTTGGCCGGCAGGTGGTTCCAGACTGTCCAGGACGTGTTTCCAGCTTCTCCGGCAGGTGGTTCTGGTACGTCTGAGAGGTGGTTCCGCCATGACTGGCAGGTGATTCCGGACCGTCCCCCAGGTGGTTCTGGCATAGCCAGCAGTTGATATTGGCCTTTCCGGCAGGTGGTTCCAGCGAGTCGAACAGGTGGCTCCGGCGTGCTCGGCAGGTGGTTCCGGTCTGTCTGGTAGGTGATTCCGGCGTGTCCGGCACGTGCTTCCGGCACGTCTGAGAGGTTGTTCCGGCATGCGCGACAGGTCATTTCGTAGTGTCCGCCAGGTGGTTCTAGCGTACCCGGCAGGTGATTTTGGCGTGTCCGACAGGTGTTTCTGGCGAGTCGAGCAGGTGGCTCCGGCATGCTCGGCAGGTGCTTCCGGCGTCTCCGGCACGTGGTTCTGGTGTGTCTGAGAGCTGGTTCCGGCATGTCCGGCAGATGATTCCGGAGTGTCCGGCAAGTGGTTCTGGCATACCCGGCTGGTGATTTGGTCATGTCAGGTAGGTGGTTCCGGCGAGTCGAGCAGGTGGCTCCGGCGTGCTCGGCAGTTGTTCAGACGGGTCTGGCATGTGTTTTCCGTCTGTTCAGGGTGTGGTTCCAGCATCTCATGCACATGGTTCTGGCACGTCTGAGATGTGGTTCCGGCCGGCCCGACAGGTGTTTCCACAGTGTCCGCCAAGTGGTACTGGCGTAGTTGGCAGGTGATTTTGGCATGACCGGCAGGTGGTTCCAGCAAGCCCGGCAGGTGATTCCGAAGTTTTCCCCAACTGGTTGTGGCGTAGACGGCAGGTGATTTTTGCGTGTCCGGCATGTGGTTCTGGCGAGTCGAGCATGTGGTTCCGGCGTGCTCGGCAGGTGCTTCCGGGGTCATTGGCACGTGGTTCTGGCATATCTGAGAGGTGGTTCCGGCATGCCCGGCAGGTGATTCTGGAGTGTTCGCCAAGTGTTTCCGGCGTAGCGGGCAGGTGATTTTGCATGTCCCGCGGTCGTTCCGGCGGGTCGAGCCGGTGGTTCCGGCGTGTCCGGCAGGTGGTTCCGGTCTGTCCGGCAGGTGGTTCTGTGGTGTCCGGCACGAGGTTCAGTCTGAGAGGCTGTGCCGGCATGCCCCTCACGTGATTCCGGCTTGTCCCCGAAGTGGTGCTGGTGTAGCGGGCAGGTGATTTTGGCGTGTCCGGCAGGTGGTTCAGGCGAGTTGAGCAGGTGGTTGCGACGTGCTCGGCAGGTGCTTCCGGCGTCTCCGGCACGTGTTTCTGGCACATCTGACTGGTGGTTCCGGCATGCCCAAAAGTTGATTCCGGTCTGTCCGGTAGGTGGTTCCGGCGTGCACGGCACGTGGTTCTGGTACGTGTCAGAGGTGGTTGCGTATGCCCAACAGGTGATTCCGGACTGTCCGCCACGTGCTTCTGGCACGTCTGAGAGGTGGTTCCAACATGCCCGGCAGGTCATTTCGGAGAGTCGTCCAAGTGGTTCTGGCATAGCCCGCAGGTGATTTTAGCGTGTCCGGCAGGTGGTTCCGCCGTGCTCGGCAGGTGGTTCAGGCATGGCCGTCACGTGGTTTCAGTCTGTCCAGGACGTGTTTCCAGCTTCTCCGGCAGGTGGTTCTGGTACGTCTGAGAGGTGGTTCCGCCATGGCTGGCAGGTGATCCCGGACTGTCCCCCAGGTGGTTCTGGCATAGCCAGCAGTTGATATTGGCCTGTCCGGCAGGTGGTTCCAGCGAGTCGAACAGGTGGCTCCGGCATGCTCGGCAGGTGCTTCCGGCGTCTCCGGCACTTGGTTCTGGTGTGTCTGAGAGCTGGTTCCGGCATGTCCGGCAGATGATTCCGGAGTGTCCGCCTATTGGTTCTGGCATACCCAGCAGGTGATTTTGGCGTGTCAGGGAGGTGGTACCGGTGAGTCGAGCAGGTGGTTCCGGCGTGCTCAGCAGGTGGTTCAGGCGGTTCTGGCAGGTGGTATCCGTCTGTTCGGGGTGTGGTTCCAGCATCTCATGAACACATTTCTGGCACGTCTGAGATGTGGTTCCAGCCGGCCCGACAGGCGTTTCCGCAGTGTGTGCCAAGCGGTTCTGGCGTAGTTGGCAGGTGATTTTGGCATGACTGGCAGGTGGTTCCAGCAAGCCTGGCAGGTGATTCCAAAGTGTTCACCAACTGGTTGTGGCGTAGCCGGCAGGTGATTTTTGCGTGATCGGCAGGTGGTTCTGGCGAGTCGAGCAGGTGGTTCCGGCGTGCTCGGCTGGTGCTTCCGGGGTCATTGGCACGGGGTTCTGGCATGTCTGAGAGGTGGTTCCTGCATGCCCGGCAAGTGATTCCGGAGTGTTCGCCAAGTGGTTCTGGCATAGTCGGCAGGTGATTTTGGCATGTCCGGCAGGTGGTTCAGGCGAGTTGAGCAGGTGGTTCCAACGTGCTTGGCAGGTGCTTCCGGCGTCTCCGGCACGTGTTTCTGGCACATCTGACAGGTGGTTCCGGCATGCCCGAAATGTGATTCCGGTCTGTCCGGTAGGTGGTTCCAGCCTGCACGGCATGTGGTTCTGGTACGTCTCAGAGGTGGTTGCGCATGCCCAACAGGTGATTCCGGACTGTCCGCCACATGGTTCTGGAACGTCTGAGAGGTGGTTCCGGCATGCCCGGCAGGTCATCCCAGAGATTCCTCCAAGTGGTTCTGGCATAACACGTAGGTGATTTTGGCGTGTCTGGCAGGTTGTTCCGTTGTGCTTGGCAGGTGGTTCAGGCTTGGCCGGCAGGTGGTTCCAGACTGTCCAGGACGTGTTTCCAGCTTCTCCGGCAGGTGGTTCTGCTACGTCTGAGAGGTGGTTCCGCCATGGCTGGCAGGTGATTCCGGACCGTCCCCCAGGTGGTTCTGGCATAGCCAGCAGTTGATATTGGTCTGTCCGGCAGGTGGTTCCAGCGAGTCGAACAGGTGGCTCCGGCGTGCTCGGCAGGTGGTTCCGGTCTGTCTGGTAGGTGATTTCAGCGTGTCCGGCACGTGCTTCCGGCACGTCTGAGAGGTGGTTCCGGCATGCGCGACAGGTGATTTCGGAGTGTCCGCCAGGTGGTTCTGGCGTACCCGGCAGGTGATTTTGGCGTGTCCGGCAGGTGTTTCTGGCGAGTCGAGCAGGTGGCTCCGGCATGCTCGGCAGGTGCTTCCGGCGTCTCCGGCACTTGGTTCTGGTGTGTCTGAGAGCTGGTTCCGGCATGTCCGGCAGATGATTCCGGAGTGTCCGCCAAGTGGTTCTGGCATACCCGGCTGGTGATTTGGGCATGTCAGGTAGGTGGTTCCGGCGAGTCGAGCAGGTTGCTCCGGCGTGCTCGGCAGGTTTTTCAGACGGGTGTGGCAGGTGTTTTCCGTCTGTTCAGGGTTTGGTTCCAGCATCTCATGCACATGGTTCTGGCACGTCTGAGTTGTGGTTCCGGCCGGCCAGACAGGTGTTTCCACAGTGTCCGCCAAGTGGTACTGGCGTAGTTGGCAGGTGACTTTGGCATGACCGGCAGGTGGTTCCAGCAAGCCCGGCAGGTGATTCCGAACTTTTCCCCAACTGGTTGTGGCGTAGCCGGCAGGTGATTTTTGCGTGTCCGGCATGTGGTTCTGGCGAGTCGAGCAGGTGGTTCCGGCGTGCTCGGCAGGTGCTTCCGGGGTCATTGGCACGTGGTTCTGGCATATCTGAGAGGTGGTTCCGGCATGCCCGGCAGGTGATTCTGGAGTGTTCGCCAAGTGTTTCCGGCGTAGCCGGCAGGTGATTTTGCATGTCCCGCGGTCGTTCCGGCGGGTCGAGCCGGTGGTTCCGGCGTGTCCGGCAGGTGGTTCCGGTCTGTCCGGCAGGTGGTTCTGTGGTGTCTGGCACGAGGTTCAGTCTGAGAGGCTGTGCCGGCATGCCCCTCACGTGATTCCGGCTTGTCCCCGAAGTGGTGCTGGTGTAGCGGGCAGGTGATTTTGGCGTGTACGGCAGGTGGTTCAGGCGAGTTGAGCAGGTGGTTGCGACGTGCTCGGCAGGTGCTTCCGGCGTCTCCGGCACGTGTTTCTGGCACATCTGACTGGTGGTTCCGGCATGCCCAAAAGTTGATTCCGGTCTGTCCGGTAGGTGGTTCCGGCGTGCACGGCACGTGGTTCTGGTACGTGTCAGAGGTGGTTGCGTATGCCCAACAGGTGATTCCGGACTGTCCGCCACGTGCTTCTGGCACGTCTGAGAGGTGGTTCCAACATGCCCGGCAGGTCATCTCGGAGAGTCGTCCAAGTGGTTCTGGCATAGCCCGCAGGTGATTTTGGCGTGTCCGGCAGGTGGTTCCGCCGTGCTCGGCAGGTGGTTCAGGCATGGCCGTCACGTGGTTCCAGTCTGTCCAGGACGTGTTTCCAGCTTCTCCGGCAGGTGGTTCTGGTACGTCTGAGAGGTGGTTCCGCCATGGCTGGCAGGTGATCCCGGACTGTCCCCCAGGTGGTTCTGGCATAGCCAGCAGTTGATATTGGCCTGTCCGGCAGGTGGTTCCAGCGAGTCGAACAGGTGGCTCCGGCGTTCTTGGCAGGTGGTTCCGGTCTGTCCGGTAGGTGTTTCCGGCGTGTCTGAAACGTGCTTCCGGCAAGTCTGAGTGGTGGTTCCGGCATGCGCGGCAGGTGATTCCGTAGTGTCCGCCAGGTGGTTCTGGCGTACCCGGCAGGTGATTTTGGCGTGTCCGGCAGGTGTTTCAGGCGAGTCCAGCAGGTGGCTCCGGCATGCTCGGCAGGTGCTTCCGGCGTCTCCGGCACTTGGTTCTGGTGTGTCTGAGAGCTGGTTCCGGCATGTCCGGCAGATGATTCCGGAGTATCCGCCATGTGGTTCTGGCATACCCAGCAGGTGATTTTGGCGTGTCAGGGAGGTGGTACCGGTGAGTCGAGCAGGTGGTTCCGGCGTGCTCAGCAGGTGGTTCAGGCGGTTCTGGCATGTGGTATCCGTCTGTTCGGGGTGTGGTTCCAGCATCTCATGAACACGTTTCTGGCACGTCTGAGATGTGGTTCCAGCCGGCCCGACAGGTGTTTCCGCAGTGTCCGCCAAGCGGTTCTGGCGTAGTTGGCAGGTGATTTTGGCATGACTGGCAGGTGGTTCCAGCAAGCCTGGCAGGTGATTCCAAAGTGTTCACCAACTGGTTGTGGCGTAGCCGGCAGGTGATTTTTGCGTGATCGGCAGGTGGTTCTGGCGAGTCGAGCAGGTGGTTCCGGCGTGCTCGGCTGGTGCTTCCGGGGTCATTGGCACGGGGTTCTGGCATGTCTGAGAGGTGGTTCCTGCATGCCCGGCAAGTGATTCCGGAGTGTTCGCCAAGTGGTTCTGGCATAGTCGGCAGGTGATTTTGGCATGTCCGGCAGGTGGTTCAGGCGAGTTGAGCAGGTGGTTCCAACGTGCTTGGCAGGTGCTTCCGGCGTCTCTGGCACGTGTTTCTGGCACATCTGACAGGTGGTTCCGGCATGCCCGAAAGGTGATTCCGGTCTGTCCGGTAGGTGGTTCCAGCCTGCACGGCATGTGGTTCTGGTACGTCTCAGAGGTGGTTGCGCATGCCCAACAGGTGATTCCGGACTGTCCGCCACATGGTTCTGGCACGTCTGAGAGGTGGTTCCGGCATGCCCGGCAGGTCATCCCAGAGAGTCCTCCAAGTGGTTCTGGCATAACACGCAGGTGATTTTGGCGTGTCTGGCAGGTTGTTCCGTTGTGCTTGGCAGGTGGTTCAGGCTTGGCCGGCAGGTGGTTCCAGACTGTCCAGGACGTGTTTCCAGCTTCTCCGGCAGGTGGTTCTGGTACGTCTGAGAGGTGGTTCCGCCATGACTGGCAGGTGATTCCGGACCGTCCCCCAGGTGGTTCTGGCATAGCCAGCAGTTGATATTGGCCTGTCCGGCAGGTGGTTCCAGCGAGTCGAACAGGTGGCTCCGGCGTGCTCGGCAGGTGGTTGCGGTCTGTCCGGTAGGTGATTCCGGCGTGTCCGGCACGTGCTTCCGGCACGTCTGAGATGTGGTTCCGGCATGCGCGACAGGTGATTTCGGAGTGTCCGCCAGTTGGTTCTGGCGTACCCGGCAGGTGATTTTGCATGTCGAGCGGTCGTTCCGGCGGGTCGAGCCGGTGGTTCCGGCGTGTCCGGCAGGTGGATCCGGTCTGTCCGGCAGGTGGATCTGCGGTGTCCGGCACGAGGTTCAGTCTGAGAGGCTGTGCCGGCATGCCCCTCACGTGATTCCGGCTTGTCCCCGAAGTGGTGCTGGTGTAGCGGGCAGGTGATTTTGGCGTGTCCGGCAGGTGGTTCAGGCGAGTTGAGCAGGTGGTTGCGACGTGCTCGGCAGGTGCTTCCGGCGTCTCCGGCACGTGTTTCTGGCACATCTGACTGGTGGTTCCGGCATGCCCAAAAGTTGATTCCGGTCTGTCCGGTAGGTGGTTCCGGCGTGCACGGCATGTGGTTCTGGTACGTGTCAGAGGTGGTTGCGTATGCCCAACAGGTGATTCCGGACTGTCCGCCACGTGCTTCTGGCACGTCTGAGAGGTGGTTCCAACATGCCCGGCAGGTCATCTCGGAGAGTCGTCCAAGTGGTTCTGGCGTAGCCCGCAGGTGATTTTGGCGTGTCCGGCAGGTGGTTCCGCCGTGCTCGGCAGGTGGTTCAGGCATGGCCGTCACGTGGTTCCAGTCTGTCCAGGACGTGTTTCCAGCTTCTCCGGCAGGTGGTTCTGGTACGTCTGAGAGGTGGTTCCACCATGGCTGGCAGGTGATCCCGGACTGTCCCCCAGGTGGTTCTGGCATAGCCAGCAGTTGATATTGGACTGTCCGGCAGGTGGTTCCAGCGAGTCGAACAGGTGGATCCGGCGTTCTTGGCAGGTGGTTCAGGTCTGTCCGGTAGGTGTTTCCGGCGTGTCTGGCACGTTCTTCCGGCACGTCTGAGAGGTGGTTCCGGTATGCGCGGCAGGTGATTCCGGAGTGTCCGCCAGGTGGTTCTGGCGTACCCGGCAGGTGATTTTGGCGTGTCCGGCAGGTGTTTCTGGCGAGTCGAGCAGGTGGCTCCGGCATGCTCGGCAGGTGCTTCCGGCGTCTGCGGCACTTGGTTCTGGTGTGTCTGAGAGCTGGTTCCGGCATGTCCGGCAGATGACTCCGGAGTGTCCGCCAAGTGGTTCTGGCATACCCAGCAGGTGATTTTGGCGTGTCAGGGAGGTGGTACCGGTGAGTCGAGCAGGTGGTTCCGGCGTGCTCAGCAGGTGGTTCAGGCGGTTATGGCAGGTGGTATCCGTCTGTTCGGGGTGTGGTTCCAGCATCTCATGAACACGTTTCTGGCACCTCTGAGATGTGGTTCCAGCCGGCCCGACAGGTGTTTCCGCAGTGTGTGCCAAGCGGTTCTGGCGTAGTTGGCAGGTGATTTTGGCATGACTGGCAGGTGGTTCCAGCAAGCCCGGCAGGTGATTCCAAAGTGTTCCCGAACTGGTTGTGGCGTAGCCGGCAGGTGATTTTTGCGTGATCGACAGGTGGTTCTGGCGAGTCGAGCAGGTGGTTCCGGCGTGCTCGGCTGGTGCTTCCGGGGTCATTGGCACGTGGTTCTGGCATATCTGAGAGGTGGTTACGGCATGCCCGGCAGGTGATTCCGGAGTGTTTGCCAAGTGTTTCCGGCGTAGCCGGCAGGTCATTTTGCATGTCCAGCGGTACTTCCGGCGGGTCGAGCCGGTGGTTCCGGCGTGTCCGGCAGGTGGTTCCGGTCTGTCCGGCAGGTGGTTCTGTGGTGTCCGGCACGAGGTTCAGTCTGAGAGGCTGTGCCGGCATGCCCCTCACATGATTCCGGCTTGTCCCCGACGTTGTGCTGGTGTCGCGGGCAGGTGCTTCCGGCGTCTCCGGCACGTGTTTCTGGCACATCTGACTGGTGGTTCCGGCATGACCGAAAGGTGATTCCGGTCTGTCCGGTAGGTGGTTCCGGCGTGCACGGCACGTGGTTCTGGTACGTGTCAGAGGTGGTTGCGTATGCCCAACAGGTGATTCCGGACTGTCCGCCACGTGCTTCTGGCACGTCTGAGAGGTGGTTCCAACATGCCCGGCAGGTCATTTCGGAGAGTCGTCCAAGTGGTTCTGGCGTAGCCCGCAGGTGATTTTGGCGTGTCCGGCAGGTGGTTCCGCCGTGCTCGGCAGGTGGTTCAGGCATGGCCGTCACGTGGTTCCAGTCTGTCCAGGACGTGTTTCCAGCTTCTCCGGCAGGTGGTTCTGGTACGTCTGAGAGGTGGTTCCGCCATGGCTGGCAGGTGATCCCGGACTGTCCCCCAGGTGGTTCTGGCATAGCCAGCAGTTGATATTGGCCTGTCCGGCAGGTGGTTCCAGCGAGTCGAACAGGTGGCTCCGGGGTGCTCGGCAGGTGGTTCCGGTCTGTCCGGTAGGAGATTCCGGCGTTTCCGGCACGTGCTTCCGGCACGTCTGAGAGGTGGTTCCGGCATGCGCGACAGGTGGTTTCGGAGTGTCCGCCAGGTGGTTCTGGCGTATCCGGCAGGTGATTTTGGCGTGTCCGGCAGGTGTTTCTGGCGAGTCGAGCAGGTGGCTCCGGCATGCTCGGCAGGTGCTTCCGGCGTCTCCGGCACTTGGTTCTGGTGTGTCTGAGAGCTGCTTCCGGCATGTCCGGCAGATGATTCCGGAGTGTCCGCCAAGTGGTTCTGGCATACCCAGCAGGTGATATTCGCATGACCGGAAGGTGGTTCCAGCAAGCCCGGCAGGTGATTCCGAAGTGTTCCCCAACTGGTTGTGGCGTAGCCGGCAGGTGATTTTGGCGTGTCCGGCAGGTGGTTCTGGCGAGTCGAGCAGGTGGTTCCGGCGTGCTCGGCAGGTGCTTCCGGGGTCATTGGCACGTGGTTCTGGCATATCTGAGAGGTGGTTCCGGCATGCCCGGCAGGTGTTTCCGGAGTGTTCGCCAAGTGTTTCTGGCGTAGCCGGCAGGTGATTTTGCATGTCCAGTGGTCGTTGAGGCGGGTCGAGCCGGTGGTACCGGCGTGTCCGGCAGGTGGTTCCGGTCTGTCCGGCAGGTGGTTCTGTGGTGTCCGGCACGAGGTTCATTCTGAGAGGCTGTGCCGGCATGCCCCTCACGGGATTCCGGCTTGTCCCCGAAGTGGTTCTGGCATACCCGGCAGGTGATTTTGGCGTGTCCGACAGGTGTTTCTGGCGAGTCGAGCAGGTGGCTCCGGCATGCTCGGCAGGTGCTTCCGGCGTCTCCGGCACGTGGTTCTGGTGTGTCTGAGAGCTGGTTCCGGCATGTCCGGCAGATGATTCCGGAGTGTCCGCCAAGTGGTTCTGGCATACCCGGCTGGTGATTTGGGCATGTCAGGTAGGTGGTTCCGGCGAGTCGAGCAGGTGGCTCCGGCGTGCTCGGCAGGTTGTTCAGACGGGTCTGGCATGTGTTTTCCGTCTGTTCAGGGTGTGGTTCCAGCATCTCATGCACATGGTTCTGGCTCGTCTGAGATGTGGTTCCGGCCGGCCCGACAGGTGTTTCCACAGTGTCCGCCAAGTGGTACTGGCGTAGTTGGCAGGTGATTTTGGCATGACCGGCAGGTGGTTCCAGCAAGCCCGGCAGGTGATTCCGAAGTTTTCCCCAACTGGTTGTGGCGTAGACGGCAGGTGATTTTTGCGTGTCCGGCAGGTGGTTCTGGCGAGTCGAGCAGGTGGTTCCGGCGTGCTCGGCAGGTGCTTCCGGGGTCATTGGCACGTTGTTCTGGCATATCTGAGAGGTGGTTCCGGCATGCCCGGCAGGTGATTCTGGAGTGTTCGCCAAGTGTTTCCGGCGTAGCGGGCAGGTGATTTTGCATGTCCCGCGGTCGTTCCGGCGGGTCGAGCCGGTGGTTCCGGCGTGTCCGGCAGGTGGTTCCGGTCTGTCCGGCAGGTGGTTCTGTGGTGTCCGGCACGAGGTTCAGTCTGAGAGGCTGTGCCGGCATGCCCCTCACGTGATTCCGGCTTGTCCCCGAAGTGGTGCTGGTGTAGCGGGCAGGTGATTTTGGCGTGTCCGGCAGGTGGTTCAGGCGAGTTGAGCAGGTGGTTGCGACGTGCTCGGCAGGTGCTTCCGGCGTCTCCGGCACGTGTTTCTGGCACATCTGACTGGTGGTTCCGGCATGCCCAAAAGTTGATTCCGGTCTGTCCGGTAGGTGGTTCCGGCGTGCACGGCACGTGGTTCTGGTACGTGTCAGAGGTGGTTGCGTATGCCCAACAGGTGATTCCGGACTGTCCGCCACGTGCTTCTGGCACGTCTGAGAGGTGGTTCCAACATGCCCGGCAGGTCATTTCGGAGAGTCGTCCAAGTGGTTCTGGCGTAGCCCGCAGGTGATTTTGGCGTGTCCGGCAGGTGGTTCTGCCGTGCTCGGCAGGTGGTTCAGGCATGGCCGTCACGTGGTTTCAGTCTGTCCAGGACGTGTTTCCAGCTTCTCCGGCAGGTGGTTCTGGTACGTCTGAGAGGTGGTTCCGCCATGGCTGGCAGGTGATCCCGGACTGTCCCCCAGGTGGTTCTGGCATAGCCAGCAGTTGATATTGGCCTGTCCGGCAGGTGGTTCCAGCGAGTCGAACAGGTGGCTCCGGCATGCTCGGCAGGTGCTTCCGGCGTCTCCGGCACTTGGTTCTGGTGTGTCTGAGAGCTGGTTCCGGCATGTCCGGCAGATGATTCCGGAGTGTCCGCCTAGTGGTTCTGGCATACCCAGCAGGTGATTTTGGCGTGTCAGGGAGGTGGTACCGGTGAGTCGAGCAGGTGGTTCCGGCGTGCTCAGCAGGTGGTTCAGGCGGTTCTGGCAGGTGGAATCCGTCTGTTCGGGGTGTGGTTCCAGCATCTCATGAACACATTTCTGGCACGTCTGAGATGTGGTTCCAGCCGGCCCGACAGGCGTTTCCGCAGTGTGTGCCAAGCGGTTCTGACGTAGTTGGCAGGTGATTTTGGCATGACTGGCAGGTGGTTCCAGCAAGCCTGGCAGGTGATTCCAAAGTGTTCACCAACTGGTTGTGGCGTAGCCGGCAGGTGATTTTTGCGTGATCGGCAGGTGGTTCTGGCGAGTCGAGCAGGTGGTTCCGGCGTGCTCGGCTGGTGCTTCCGGGGTCATTGGCACGGGGTTCTGGCATGTCTGAGAGGTGGTTCCTGCATGCCCGGCAAGTGATTCCGGAGTGTTCGCCAAGTGGTTCTGGCATAGTCGGCAGGTGATTTTGGCATGTCCGGCAGGTGGTTCAGGCGAGTTGAGCAGGTGGTTCCAACGTGCTTGGCAGGTGCTTCCGGCGTCTCCGGCACGTGTTTCTGGCACATCTGACAGGTGGTTCCGGCATGCCCGAAAGGTGATTCCGGTCTGTCCGGTAGGTGGTTCCAGCCTGCACGGCATGTGGTTCTGGTACGTCTCAGAGGTGGTTGCGCATGCCCAACAGGTGATTCCGGACTGTCCGCCACATGGTTCTGGCACGTCTGAGAGGTGGTTCCGGCATGCCCGGCAGGTCATCCCAGAGAGTCCTCCAAGTGGTTCTGGCATAACACGCAGGTGATTTTGGCGTGTCTGGCAGGTTGTTCCATTGTGCTTGGCAGGTGGTTCAGGCTTGGCCGGCAGGTGGTTCCAGACTGTCCAGGACGTGTTTCCAGCTTCTCCGGCAGGTGGTTCTGCTACGTCTGAGAGGTGGTTCCGCCATGGCTGGCAGGTGATTCCGGACCGTCCCCCAGGTGGTTCTGGCATAGCCAGCAGTTGATATTGGTCTGTCCGGCAGGTGGTTCCAGCGAGTCGAACAGGTGGCTCCGGCGTGCTCGGCAGGTGGTTCCGGTCTGTCTGGTAGGTGATTCCGGCGTGTCCGGCACGTGCTTCCGGCACGTCTGAGAGGTTGTTCCGGCATGCGCGGCAGGTGATTTCGGAGTGTCCGCCAGGTGGTTCTGGCGTACCCGGCAGGTGATTTTGGCGTGTCCGGCAGGTGTTTCTGGCGAGTCGAGCAGGTGGCTCCGGCATGCTCGGCAGGTGCTTCCGGCGTCTCCGGCACTTGGTTCTGGTGTGTCTGAGAGCTGGTTCCGGCATGTCCGGCAGATGATTCCGGAGTGTCCGCCAAGTGGTTCTGGCATACCCGGCTGGTGATTTGGGCATGTCAGGTAGGTGGTTCCGGCGAGTCGAGCAGGTTGCTCCGGCGTGCTCGGCAGGTTTTTCAGACGGGTGTGGCAGGTGTTTTCCGTCTGTTCAGGGTTTGGTTCCAGCATCTCATGCACATGGTTCTGGCACGTCTGAGTTGTGGTTCCGGCCGGCCAGACAGGTGTTTCCACAGTGTCCGCCAAGTGGTACTGGCGTAGTTGGCAGGTGACTTTGGCATGACCGGCAGGTGGTTCCAGCAAGCCCGGCAGGTGATTCCGAACTTTTCCCCAACTGGTTGTGGCGTAGCCGGCAGGTGATTTTTGCGTGTCCGGCAGGTGGTTCTGGCGAGTCGAGCAGGTGGTTCCGGCGTGCTCGGCAGGTGCTTCCGGGGTCATTGGCACGTGGTTCTGGCATATCTGAGAGGTGGTTCCGGCATGCCCGGCAGGTGATTCTGGAGTGTTCGCCAAGTGTTTCCGGCGTAGCGGGCAGGTGATTTTGCATGTCCCGCGGTCGTTCCGGCGGGTCGAGCCGGTGGTTCCGGCGTGTCCGGCAGGTGGTTCCGGTCTGTCCGGCAGGTGGTTCTGTGGTGTCCGGCACGAGGTTCAGTCTGAGAGGCTGTGCCGGCATGCCCCTCACGTGATTCCGGCTTGTCCCCGAAGTGGTGCTGGTGTAGCGGGCAGGTGATTTTGGCGTGTACGGCAGGTGGTTCAGGCGAGTTGAGCAGGTGGTTGCGACGTGCTCGGCAGGTGCTTCCGGCGTCTCCGGCACGTGTTTCTGGCACATCTGACTGGTGGTTCCGGCATGCCCAAAAGTTGATTCCGGTCTGTCCGGTAGGTGGTTCCGGCGTGCACGGCACGTGGTTCTGGTACGTGTCAGAGGTGGTTGCGTATGCCCAACAGGTGATTCCGGACTGTCCGCCACGTGCTTCTGGCACGTCTGAGAGGTGGTTCCAACATGCCCGGCAGGTCATTTCGGAGAGTCGTCCAAGTGGTTCTGGCGTAGCCCGCAGGTGATTTTGGCGTGTCCGGCAGGTGGTTCCGCCGTGCTCGGCAGGTGGTTCAGGCATGGCCGTCACGTGGTTCCAGTCTGTCCAGGACGTGTTTCCAGCTTCTCCGGCAGGTGGTTCTGGTACGTCTGAGAGGTGGTTCCGCCATGGCTGGCAGGTGATCCCGGACTGTCCCCCAGGTGGTTCTGGCATAGCCAGCAGTTGATATTGGCCTGTCCGGCAGGTGGTTCCAGCGAGTCGAACAGGTGGCTCCGGCGTTCTTGGCAGGTGGTTCCGGTCTGTCCGGTAGGTGTTTCCGGCGTGTCTGAAACGTGCTTCCGGCAAGTCTGAGTGGTGGTTCCGGCATGCGCGGCAGGTGATTCCGTAGTGTCCGCCAGGTGGTTCTGGCGTACCCGGCAGGTGATTTTGGCGTGTCCGGCAGGTGTTTCAGGCGAGTCCAGCAGGTGGCTCCGGCATGCTCGGCAGGTGCTTCCGGCGTCTCCGGCACTTGGTTCTGGTGTGTCTGAGAGCTGGTTCCGGCATGTCCGGCAGATGATTCCGGAGTATCCGCCATGTGGTTCTGGCATACCCAGCAGGTGATTTTGGCGTGTCAGGGAGGTGGTACCGGTGAGTCGAGCAGGTGGTTCCGGCGTGCTCAGCAGGTGGTTCAGGCGGTTCTGGCATGTGGTATCCGTCTGTTCGGGGTGTGGTTCCAGCATCTCATGAACACGTTTCTGGCACGTCTGAGATGTGGTTCCAGCCGGCCCGACAGGTGTTTCCGCAGTTTCCGCCAAGCGATTCTGGCGTAGTTGGCAGGTGATTTTGGCATGACTGGCAGGTGGTTCCAGCAAGCCTGGCAGGTGATTCCAAAGTGTTCACCAACTGGTTGTGGCGTAGCCGGCAGGTGATTTTTGCGTGATCGTCAGGTGGTTCTGGCGAGTCGAGCAGGTGGTTCCGGCGTGCTCGGCTGGTGCTTCCGGGGTCATTGGCACGGGGTTCTGGCATGTCTGAGAGGTGGTTCCTGCATGCCCGGCAAGTGATTCCGGAGTGTTCGCCAAGTGGTTCTGGCATAGTCGGCAGGTGATTTTGGCATGTCCGGCAGGTGGTTCAGGCGAGTTGAGCAGGTGGTTCCAACGTGCTTGGCAGGTGCTTCCGGCGTCTCCGGCACGTGTTTCTGGCACATCTGACAGGTGGTTCCGGCATGCCCGAAAGGTGATTCCGGTCTGTCCGGTAGGTGGTTCCAGCCTGCACGGCATGTGGTTCTGGTACGTCTCAGAGGTGGTTGCGCATGCCCAACAGGTGATTCCGGACTGTCCGCCACATGGTTCTGGCACGTCTGAGAGGTGGTTCCGGCATGCCCGGCAGGTCATCCCAGAGAGTCCTCCAAGTGGTTCTGGCATAACACGCAGGTGATTTTGGCGTGTCTGGCAGGTTGTTCCGTTGTGCTTGGCAGGTGGTTCAGGCTTGGCCGGCAGGTGGTTCCAGACTGTCCAGGACGTGTTTCCAGCTTCTCCGGCAGGTGGTTCTGGTACGTCTGAGAGGTGGTTCCGCCATGACTGGCAGGTGATTCCGGACCGTCCCCCAGGTGGTTCTGGCATAGCCAGCAGTTGATATTGGCCTGTCCGGCAGGTGGTTCCAGCGAGTCGAACAGGTGGCTCCGGCGTGCTCGGCAGGTGGTTGCGGTCTGTCCGGTAGGTGATTCCGGCGTGTCCGGCACGTGCTTCCGGCACGTCTGAGATGTGGTTCCGGCATGCGCCACAGGTGATTTCGGAGTGTCCGCCAGTTGGTTCTGGCGTACCCGGCAGGTGATTTTGCATGTCGAGCGGTCGTTCCGGCGGGTCGAGCCGGTGGTTCCGGCGTGTCCGGCAGGTGGATCCGGTCTGTCCGGCAGGTGGATCTGCGGTGTCCGGCACGAGGTTCAGTCTGAGAGGCTGTGCCGGCATGCCCCTCACGTGATTCCGGCTTGTCCCCGAAGTGGTGCTGGTGTAGCGGGCAGGTGATTTTGGCGTGTCCGGCAGGTGGTTCAGGCGAGTTGAGCAGGTGGTTGCGACGTGCTCGGCAGGTGCTTCCGGCGTCTCCGGCACGTGTTTCTGGCACATCTGACTGGTGGTTCCGGCATGCCCAAAAGTTGATTCCGGTCTGTCCGGTAGGTGGTTCCGGCGTGCACGGCATGTGGTTCTGGTACGTGTCAGAGGTGGTTGCGTATGCCCAACAGGTGATTCCGGACTGTCCGCCACGTGCTTCTGGCACGTCTGAGAGGTGGTTCCAACATGCCCGGCAGGTCATCTCGGAGAGTCGTCCAAGTGGTTCTGGCGTAGCCCGCAGGTGATTTTGGCGTGTCCGGCAGGTGGTTCCGCCGTGCTCGGCAGGTGGTTCAGGCATGGCCGTCACGTGGTTCCAGTCTGTCCAGGACGTGTTTCCAGCTTCTCCGGCAGGTGGTTCTGGTACGTCTGAGAGGTGGTTCCACCATGGCTGGCAGGTGATCCCGGACTGTCCCCCAGGTGGTTCTGGCATAGCCAGCAGTTGATATTGGCCTGTCCGGCAGGTGGTTCCAGCGAGTCGAACAGGTGGATCCGGCGTTCTTGGCAGGTGGTTCAGGTCTGTCCGGTAGGTGTTTCCGGCGTGTCTGGCACGTTCTTCCGGCACGTCTGAGAGGTGGTTCCGGTATGCGCGGCAGGTGATTCCGGAGTGTCCGCCAGGTGGTTCTGGCGTACCCGGCAGGTGATTTTGGCGTGTCCGGCAGGTGTTTCTGGCGAGTCGAGCAGGTGGCTCCGGCATGCTCGGCAGGTGCTTCCGGCGTCTGCGGCACTTGGTTCTGGTGTGTCTGAGAGCTGGTTCCGGCATGTCCGGCAGATGACTCCGGAGTGTCCGCCAAGTGGTTCTGGCATACCCAGCAGGTGATTTTGGCGTGTCAGGGAGGTGGTACCGGTGAGTCGAGCAGGTGGTTCCGGCGTGCTCAGCAGGTGGTTCAGGCGGTTATGGCAGGTGGTATCCGTCTGTTCAGGGTGTGGTTCCAGCATCTCATGAACACGTTTCTGGCACCTCTGAGATGTGGTTCCAGCCGGCCCGACAGGTGTTTCCGCAGTGTGTGCCAAGCGGTTCTGGCGTAGTTGGCAGGTGATTTTGGCATGACTGGCAGGTGGTTCCAGCAAGCCCGGCAGGTGATTCCAAAGTGTTCCCGAACTGGTTGTGGCGTAGCCGGCAGGTGATTTTTGCGTGATCGACAGGTGGTTCTGGCGAGTCGAGCAGGTGGTTCCGGCGTGCTCGGCTGGTGCTTCCGGGGTCATTGGCACGTGGTTCTGGCATATCTGAGAGGTGGTTACGGCATGCCCGGCAGGTGATTCCGGAGTGTTTGCCAAGTGTTTCCGGCGTAGCCGGCAGGTCATTTTGCATGTCCAGCGGTACTTCCGGCGGGTCGAGCCGGTGGTTCCGGCGTGTCCGGCAGGTGGTTCCGGTCTGTCCGGCAGGTGGTTCTGTGGTGTCCGGCACGAGGTTCAGTCTGAGAGGCTGTGCCGGCATGCCCCTCACATGATTCCGGCTTGTCCCCGACGTTGTGCTGGTGTCGCGGGCAGGTGCTTCCGGCGTCTCCGGCACGTGTTTCTGGCACATCTGACTGGTGGTTCCGGCATGCCCGAAAGGTGATTCCGGTCTGTCCGGTAGGTGGTTCCGGCGTGCACGGCACGTGGTTCTGGTACGTGTCAGAGGTGGTTGCGTATGCCCAACAGGTGATTCCGGACTGTCCGCCACGTGCTTCTGGCACGTCTGAGAGGTGGTTCCAACATGCCCGGCAGGTCATTTCGGAGAGTCGTCCAAGTGGTTCTGGCGTAGCCCGCAGGTGATTTTGGCGTGTCCGGCAGGTTGTTCCGCCGTGCTCGGCAGGTGGTTCAGGCATGGCCGTCACGTGGTTCCAGTCTGTCCAGGACGTGTTTCCAGCTTCTCCGGCAGGTGGTTCTGGTACGTCTGAGAGGTGGTTCCGCCATGGCTGGCAGGTGATCCCGGACTGTCCCCCAGGTGGTTCTGGCATAGCCAGCAGTTGATATTGGCCTGTCCGGCAGGTGGTTCCAGCGAGTCGAACAGGTGGCTCCGGGGTGCTCGGCAGGTGGTTCCGGTCTGTCCGGTAGGAGATTCCGGCGTTTCCGGCACGTGCTTCCGGCACGTCTGAGAGGTGGTTCCGGCATGCGCGACAGGTGGTTTCGGAGTGTCCGCCAGGTGGTTCTGGCGTATCCGGCAGGTGATTTTGGCGTGTCCGGCAGGTGTTTCTGGCGAGTCGAGCAGGTGGCTCCGGCATGCTCGGCAGGTGCTTCCGGCGTCTCCGGCACTTGGTTCTGGTGTGTCTGAGAGCTGCTTCCGGCATGTCCGGCAGATGATTCCGGAGTGTCCGCCAAGTGGTTCTGGCATACCCAGCAGGTGATATTCGCATGACCGGAAGGTGGTTCCAGCAAGCCCGGCAGGTGATTCCGAAGTGTTCCCCAACTGGTTGTGGCGTAGCCGGCAGGTGATTTTGGCGTGTCCGGCAGGTGGTTCTGGCGAGTCGAGCAGGTGGTTCCGGCGTGCTCGGCAGGTGCTTCCGGGGTCATTGGCACGTGGTTCTGGCATATCTGAGAGGTGGTTCCGGCATGCCCGGCAGGTGTTTCCGGAGTGTTCGCCAAGTGTTTCTGGCGTAGCCGGCAGGTGATTTTGCATGTCCAGTGGTCGTTGAGGCGGGTCGAGCCGGTGGTACCGGCGTGTCCGGCAGGTGGTTCCGGTCTGTCCGGCAGGTGGTTCTGTGGTGTCCGGCACGAGGTTCATTCTGAGAGGCTGTGCCGGCATGCCCCTCACGTGATTCCGGCTTGTCCCCGAAGTGGTTCTGGCATACCCGGCAGGTGATTTTGGCGTGTCCGACAGGTGTTTCTGGCGAGTCGAGCAGGTGGCTCCGGCATGCTCGGCAGGTGCTTCCGGCGTCTCCGGCACGTGGTTCTGGTGTGTCTGAGAGCTGGTTCCGGCATGTCCGGCAGATGATTCCGGAGTGTCCGCCAAGTGGTTCTGGCATACCCGGCTGGTGATTTGGGCATCTCAGGTAGGTGGTTCCGGCGAGTCGAGCAGGTGGCTCCGGCGTGCTCGGCAGGTTGTTCAGACGGGTCTGGCATGTGTTTTCCGTCTGTTCAGGGTGTGGTTCCAGCATCTCATGCACATGGTTCTGGCTCGTCTGAGATGTGGTTCCGGCCGGCCCGACAGGTGTTTCCACAGTGTCCGCCAAGTGGTACTGGCGTAGTTGGCAGGTGATTTTGGCATGACCGGCAGGTGGTTCCAGCAAGCCCGGCAGGTGATTCCGAAGTTTTCCCCAACTGGTTGTGGCGTAGACGGCAGGTGATTTTTGCGTGTCCGGCAGGTGGTTCTGGCGAGTCGAGCAGGTGGTTCCGGCGTGCTCGGCAGGTGCTTCCGGGGTCATTGGCACGTTGTTCTGGCATATCTGAGAGGTGGTTCCGGCATGCCCGGCAGGTGATTCTGGAGTGTTCGCCAAGTGTTTCCGGCGTAGCGGGCAGGTGATTTTGCATGTCCCGCGGTCGTTCCGGCGGGTCGAGCCGGTGGTTCCGGCGTGTCCGGCAGGTGGTTCCGGTCTGTCCGGCAGGTGGTTCTGTGGTGTCCGGCACGAGGTTCAGTCTGAGAGGCTGTGCCGGCATGCCCCTCACGTGATTCCGGCTTGTCCCCGAAGTGGTGCTGGTGTAGCGGGCAGGTGATTTTGGCGTGTCCGGCAGGTGGTTCAGGCGAGTTGAGCAGGTGGTTGCGACGTGCTCGGCAGGTGCTTCCGGCGTCTCCGGCACGTGTTTCTGGCACATCTGACTGGTGGTTCCGGCATGCCCAAAAGTTGATTCCGGTCTGTCCGGTAGGTGGTTCCGGCGTGCACGGCACGTGGTTCTGGTACGTGTCAGAGGTGGTTGCGTATGCCCAACAGGTGATTCCGGACTGTCCGCCACGTGCTTCTGGCACGTCTGAGAGGTGGTTCCAACATGCCCGGCAGGTCATTTCGGAGAGTCGTCCAAGTGGTTCTGGCGTAGCCCGCAGGTGATTTTGGCGTGTCCGGCAGGTGGTTCTGCCGTGCTCGGCAGGTGGTTCAGGCATGGCCGTCACGTGGTTTCAGTCTGTCCAGGACGTGTTTCCAGCTTCTCCGGCAGGTGGTTCTGGTACGTCTGAGAGGTGGTTCCGCTATGGCTGGCAGGTGATCCCGGACTGTCCCCCAGGTGGTTCTGGCATAGCCAGCAGTTGATATTGGCCTGTCCGGCAGGTGGTTCCAGCGAGTCGAACAGGTGGCTCCGGCATGCTCGGCAGGTGCTTCCGGCGTCTCCGGCACTTGGTTCTGGTGTGTCTGAGAGCTGGTTCCGGCATGTCCGGCAGATGATTCCGGAGTGTCCGCCTAGTGGTTCTGGCATACCCAGCAGGTGATTTTGGCGTGTCAGGGAGGTGGTACCGGTGAGTCGAGCAGGTGGTTCCGGCGTGCTCAGCAGGTGGTTCAGGCGGTTCTGGCAGGTGGTATCCGTCTGTTCGGGGTGTGGTTCCAGCATCTCATGAACACATTTCTGGCACGTCTGAGATGTGGTTCCAGCCGGCCCGACAGGCGTTTCCGCAGTGTGTGCCAAGCGGTTCTGACGTAGTTGGCAGGTGATTTTGGCATGACTGGCAGGTGGTTCCAGCAAGCCTGGCAGGTGATTCCAAAGTGTTCACCAACTGGTTGTGGCGTAGCCGGCAGGTGATTTTTGCGTGATCGGCAGGTGGTTCTGGCGAGTCGAGCAGGTGGTTCCGGCGTGCTCGGCTGGTGCTTCCGGGGTCATTGGCACGGGGTTCTGGCATGTCTGAGAGGTGGTTCCTGCATGCCCGGCAAGTGATTCCGGAGTGTTCGCCAAGTGGTTCTGGCATAGTCGGCAGGTGATTTTGGCATGTCCGGCAGGTGGTTCAGGCGAGTTGAGCAGGTGGTTCCAACGTGCTTGGCAGGTGCTTCCGGCGTCTCCGGCACGTGTTTCTGGCACATCTGACAGGTGGTTCCGGCATGCCCGAAAGGTGATTCCGGTCTGTCCGGTAGGTGGTTCCAGCCTGCACGGCATGTGGTTCTGGTACGTCTCAGAGGTGGTTGCGCATGCCCAACAGGTGATTCCGGACTGTCCGCCACATGGTTCTGGCACGTCTGAGAGGTGGTTCCGGCATGCCCGGCAGGTCATCCCAGAGAGTCCTCCAAGTGGTTCTGGCATAACACGCAGGTGATTTTGGCGTGTCTGGCAGGTTGTTCCATTGTGCTTGGCAGGTGGTTCAGGCTTGGCCGGCAGGTGGTTCCAGACTGTCCAGGACGTGTTTCCAGCTTCTCCGGCAGGTGGTTCTGCTACGTCTGAGAGGTGGTTCCGCCATGGCTGGCAGGTGATTCCGGACCGTCCCCCAGGTGGTTCTGGCATAGCCAGCAGTTGATATTGGTCTGTCCGGCAGGTGGTTCCAGCGAGTCGAACAGGTGGCTCCGGCGTGCTCGGCAGGTGGTTCCGGTCTGTCTGGTAGGTGATTCCGGCGTGTCCGGCACGTGCTTCCGGCACGTCTGAGAGGTGGTTCCGGCATGCGCGGCAGGTGATTTCGGAGTGTCCGCCAGGTGGTTCTGGCGTACCCGGCAGGTGATTTTGGCGTGTCCGGCAGGTGTTTCTGGCGAGTCGAGCAGGTGGCTCCGGCATGCTCGGCAGGTGCTTCCGGCGTCTCCGGCACTTGGTTCTGGTGTGTCTGAGAGCTGGTTCCGGCATGTCCGGCAGATGATTCCGGAGTGTCCGCCAAGTGGTTCTGGCATACCCGGCTGGTGATTTGGGCATGTCAGGTAGGTGGTTCCGGCGAGTCGAGCAGGTTGCTCCGGCGTGCTCGGCAGGTTTTTCAGACGGGTGTGGCAGGTGTTTTCCGTCTGTTCAGGGTTTGGTTCCAGCATCTCATGCACATGGTTCTGGCACGTCTGAGTTGTGGTTCCGGCCGGCCAGACAGGTGTTTCCACAGTGTCCGCCAAGTGGTACTGGCGTAGTTGGCAGGTGACTTTGGCATGACCGGCAGGTGGTTCCAGCAAGCCCGGCAGGTGATTCTGAACTTTTCCCCAACTGGTTGTGGCGTAGCCGGCAGGTGATTTTTGCGTGTCCGGCAGGTGGTTCTGGCGAGTCGAGCAGGTGGTTCCGGCGTGCTCGGCAGGTGCTTCCGGGGTCATTGGCACGTGGTTCTGGCATATCTGAGAGGTGGTTCCGGCATGCCCGGCAGGTGATTCTGGAGTGTTCGCCAAGTGTTTCCGGCGTAGCGGGCAGGTGATTTTGCATGTCCCGCGGTCGTTCCGGCGGGTCGAGCCGGTGGTTCCGGCGTGTCCGGCAGGTGGTTCCGGTCTGTCCGGCAGGTGGTTCTGTGGTGTCCGGCACGAGGTTCAGTCTGAGAGGCTGTGCCGGCATGCCCCTCACGTGATTCCGGCTTGTCCCCGAAGTGGTGCTGGTGTAGCGGGCAGGTGATTTTGGCGTGTACGGCAGGTGGTTCAGGCGAGTTGAGCAGGTGGTTGCGACGTGCTCGGCAGGTGCTTCCGGCGTCTCCGGCACGTGTTTCTGGCACATCTGACTGGTGGTTCCGGCATGCCCAAAAGTTGATTCCGGTCTGTCCGGTAGGTGGTTCCGGCGTGCACGGCACGTGGTTCTGGTACGTGTCAGAGGTGGTTGCGTATGCCCAACAGGTGATTCCGGACTGTCCGCCACGTGCTTCTGGCACGTCTGAGAGGTGGTTCCAACATGCCCGGCAGGTCATTTCGGAGAGTCGTCCAAGTGGTTCTGGCGTAGCCCGCAGGTGATTTTGGCGTGTCCGGCAGGTGGTTCCGCCGTGCTCGGCAGGTGGTTCAGGCATGGCCGTCACGTGGTTCCAGTCTGTCCAGGACGTGTTTCCAGCTTCTCCGGCAGGTGGTTCTGGTACGTCTGAGAGGTGGTTCCGCCATGGCTGGCAGGTGATCCCGGACTGTCCCCCAGGTGGTTCTGGCATAGCCAGCAGTTGATATTGGCCTGTCCGGCAGGTGGTTCCAGCGAGTCGAACAGGTGGCTCCGGCGTTCTTGGCAGGTGGTTCCGGTCTGTCCGGTAGGTGTTTCCGGCGTGTCTGAAACGTGCTTCCGGCAAGTCTGAGTGGTGGTTCCGGCATGCGCGGCAGGTGATTCCGTAGTGTCCGCCAGGTGGTTCTGGCGTACCCGGCAGGTGATTTTGGCGTGTCCGGCAGGTGTTTCAGGCGAGTCCAGCAGGTGGCTCCGGCATGCTCGGCAGGTGCTTCCGGCGTCTCCGGCACTTGGTTCTGGTGTGTCTGAGAGCTGGTTCCGGCATGTCCGGCAGATGATTCCGGAGTATCCGCCATGTGGTTCTGGCATACCCAGCAGGTGATTTTGGCGTGTCAGGGAGGTGGTACCGGTGAGTCGAGCAGGTGGTTCCGGCGTGCTCAGCAGGTGGTTCAGGCGGTTCTGGCATGTGGTATCCGTCTGTTCGGGGTGTGGTTCCAGCATCTCATGAACACGTTTCTGGCACGTCTGAGATGTGGTTCCAGCCGGCCCGACAGGTGTTTCCGCAGTTTCCGCCAAGCGGTTCTGGCGTAGTTGGCAGGTGATTTTGGCATGACTGGCAGGTGGTTCCAGCAAGCCTGGCAGGTGATTCCAAAGTGTTCACCAACTGGTTGTGGCGTAGCCGGCAGGTGATTTTTGCGTGATCGTCAGGTGGTTCTGGCGAGTCGAGCAGGTGGTTCCGGCGTGCTCGGCTGGTGCTTCCGGGGTCATTGGCACGGGGTTCTGGCATGTCTGAGAGGTGGTTCCTGCATGCCCGGCAAGTGATTCCGGAGTGTTCGCCAAGTGGTTCTGGCATAGTCGGCAGGTGATTTTGGCATGTCCGGCAGGTGGTTCAGGCGAGTTGAGCAGGTGGTTCCAACGTGCTTGGCAGGTGCTTCCGGCGTCTCTGGCACGTGTTTCTGGCACATCTGACAGGTGGTTCCGGCATGCCCGAAAGGTGATTCCGGTCTGTCCGGTAGGTGGTTCCAGCCTGCACGGCATGTGGTTCTGGTACGTCTCAGAGGTGGTTGCGCATGCCCAACAGGTGATTCCGGACTGTCCGCCACATGGTTCTGGCACGTCTGAGAGGTGGTTCCGGCATGCCCGGCAGGTCATCCCAGAGAGTCCTCCAAGTGGTTCTGGCATAACACGCAGGTGATTTTGGCGTGTCTGGCAGGTTGTTCCGTTGTGCTTGGCAGGTGGTTCAGGCTTGGCCGGCAGGTGGTTCCAGACTGTCCAGGACGTGTTTCCAGCTTCTCCGGCAGGTGGTTCTGGTACGTCTGAGAGGTGGTTCCGCCATGACTGGCAGGTGATTCCGGACCGTCCCCCAGGTGGTTCTGGCATAGCCAGCAGTTGATATTGGCCTGTCCGGCAGGTGGTTCCAGCGAGTCGAACAGGTGGCTCCGGCGTGCTCGGCAGGTGGTTGCGGTCTGTCCGGTAGGTGATTCCGGCGTGTCCGGCACGTGCTTCCGGCACGTCTGAGATGTGGTTCCGGCATGCGCCACAGGTGATTTCGGAGTGTCCGCCAGTTGGTTCTGGCGTACCCGGCAGGTGATTTTGCATGTCGAGCGGTCGTTCCGGCGGGTCGAGCCGGTGGTTCCGGCGTGTCCGGCAGGTGGATCCGGTCTGTCCGGCAGGTGGATCTGCGGTGTCCGGCACGAGGTTCAGTCTGAGAGGCTGTGCCGGCATGCCCCTCACGTGATTCCGGCTTGTCCCCGAAGTGGTGCTGGTGTAGCGGGCAGGTGATTTTGGCGTGTCCGGCAGGTGGTTCAGGCGAGTTGAGCAGGTGGTTGCGACGTGCTCGGCAGGTGCTTCCGGCGTCTCCGGCACGTGTTTCTGGCACATCTGACTGGTGGTTCCGGCATGCCCAAAAGTGGATTCCGGTCTGTCCGGTAGGTGGTTCCGGCGTGCACGGCATGTGGTTCTGGTACGTGTCAGAGGTGGTTGCGTATGGCCAACAGGTGATTCCGGACTGTCCGCCACGTGCTTCTGGCACGTCTGAGAGGTGGTTCCAACATGCCCGGCAGGTCATCTCGGAGAGTCGTCCAAGTGGTTCTGGCGTAGCCCGCAGGTGATTTTGGCGTGTCCGGCAGGTGGTTCCGCCGTGCTCGGCAGGTGGTTCAGGCATGGCCGTCACGTGGTTCCAGTCTGTCCAGGACGTGTTTCCAGCTTCTCCGGCAGGTGGTTCTGGTACGTCTGAGAGGTGGTTCCACCATGGCTGGCAGGTGATCCCGGACTGTCCCCCAGGTGGTTCTGGCATAGCCAGCAGTTGATATTGGCCTGTCCGGCAGGTGGTTCCAGCGAGTCGAACAGGTGGATCTGGCGTTCTTGGCAGGTGGTTCAGGTCTGTCCGGTAGGTGTTTCCGGCGTGTCTGGCACGTTCTTCCGGCACGTCTGAGAGGTGGTTCCGGTATGCGCGGCAGGTGATTCCGGAGTGTCCGCCAGGTGGTTCTGGCGTACCCGGCAGGTGATTTTGGCGTGTCCGGCAGGTGTTTCTGGCGAGTCGAGCAGGTGGCTCCGGCATGCTCGGCAGGTGCTTCCGGCGTCTGCGGCACTTGGTTCTGGTGTGTCTGAGAGCTGGTTCCGGCATGTCCGGCAGATGATTCCGGAGTGTCCGCCAAGTGGTTCAGGCATACCCAGCAGGTGATTTTGGCGTGTCAGGGAGGTGGTACCGGTGAGTCGAGCAGGTGGTTCCGGCGTCCTCAGCAGGTGGTTCAGGCGGTTATGGCAGGTGGTATCCGTCTGTTCGGGGTGTGGTTCCAGCATCTCATGAACACGTTTCTGGCACCTCTGAGATGTGGTTCCAGCCAGCCCGACAGGTGTTTCCGCAGTGTGTGCCAAGCGGTTCTGGCGTAGTTGGCAGGTGATTTTGGCATGACTGGCAGGTGGTTCCAGCAAGCCCGGCAGGTGATTCCAAAGTGTTCCCGAACTGGTTGTGGCGTAGCCGGCAGGTGATTTTTGCGTGATCGGCAGGTGGTTCTGGCGAGTCGAGCAGGTGGTTCCGGCGTGCTCGGCTGGTGCTTCCGGGGTCATTGGCACGTGGTTCTGGCATATCTGAGAGGTGGTTACGGCATGCCCGGCAGGTGATTCCGGAGTGTTTGCCAAGTGTTTCCGGCGTAGCCGGCAGGTGATTTTGCATGTCCAGCGGTACTTCCGGCGGGTCGAGCCGGTGGTTCCGGCGTGTCCGGCAGGTGGTTCCGGTCTGTCCGGCAGGTGGTTCTGTGGTGTCCGGCACGAGGTTCAGTCTGAGAGGCTGTGCCGGCATGCCCCTCACATGATTCCGGCTTGTCCCCGACGTGGTGCTGGTGTCGCGGGCAGGTGCTTCCGGCGTCTCCGGCACGTGTTTCTGGCACATCTGACTGGTGGTTCCGGCATGCCCGAAAGGTGATTCCAGTCTGTCCGGTAGGTGGTTCCGGCGTGCACGGCACGTGGTTCTGGTACGTGTCAGAGGTGGTTGCGTATGCCCAACAGGTGATTCCGGACTGTCCGCCACGTGCTTCTGGCACGTCTGAGAGGTGGTTCCAACATGCCCGGCAGGTCATTTCGGAGAGTCGTCCAAGTGGTTCTGGCGTAGCCCGCAGGTGATTTTGGCGTGTCCGGCAGGTGGTTCCGCCGTGCTCGGCAGGTGGTTCAGGCATGGCCGTCACGTGGTTCCAGTCTGTCCAGGACGTGTTTCCAGCTTCTCCGGCAGGTGGTTCTGGTACGTCTGAGAGGTGGTTCCGCCATGGCTGGCAGGTGATCCCGGACTGTCCCCCAGGTGGTTCTGGCATAGCCAGAAGTTGATATTGGCCTGTCCGGAAGGTGGTTCCAGCGAGTCGAACAGGTGGCTCCGGCGTGCTCGGCAGGTGGTTCCGGTCTGTCCGGTAGGACATTCCGGCGTTTCCGGCACGTGCTTCCGGCACGTCTGAGAGGTGGTTCCGGCATGCGCGACAGGTGGTTTCGGAGTGTCCGCCAGGTGGTTCTGGCGTACCCGGCAGGTGATTTTGGCGTGTCCGGCAGGTGTTTCTGGCGAGTCGAGCAGGTGGCTCCGGCATGCTCGGCAGGTGCTTCCGGCGTCTCCGGCACTTGGTTCTGGTGTGTCTGAGAGCTGGTTCCGGCATGTCCGGCAGATGATTCCGGAGTGTCCGCCAAGTGGTTCTGGCATACCCAGCAGGTGATATTCGCATGACCGGAAGGTGGTTCCAGCAAGCCCGGCAGGTGATTCCGAAGTGTTCCCCAACTGGTTGTGGCGTAGCCGGAAGGTGATTTTGGCGTGTCCGGCAGGTGGTTCTGGCGAGTCGAGCAGGTGGTTCCGGCGTGCTCGGCAGGTGCTTCCGGGGTCATTGGCACGTGGTTCTGGCATATCTGAGAGGTGGTTCCGGCATGCCCGGCAGGTGTTTCCGGAGTGTTCGCCAAGTGTTTCCGGCATAGCCGGCAAGTAATTTTGCATGTCCAGCGGTCGTTCCGGCGGGTCGAGCCGGTGGTACCGGAGTGTCCGGCAGGTGGTTCCGGTCTGTCCGGCAGGTGGTTCTGTGGTGTCCGGCACAAGGTTCAGTCTGAGAGGCTGTGCCGGCATGCCCCTCACGTGATTCCGGCTTGTCCCCGAAGTGGTTCTGGCATACCCGGCAAGTGATTTTGGCGTGTCCGGCAGGTGTTTCTGGCGAGTCGAGCAGGTGGCTCCGGCATGCTCGGCAGGTGCTTCCGGCGTCTCCGGCACTTGGTTCTGGTGTGTCTGAGAGCTGGTTCCGGCATGTCCGGCAGATGATTCCGGAGTGTCCGCCAAGTGGTTCTGGCATACCCAGCAGGTGATTTTGGCGTGTCAGGGAGGTGGTACCGGTGAGTCGAGCAGATGTTTCCGGCGTGCTCAGCAGGTGGTTCAGGCGGTTCTGGCAGGTGGTATCCGTCTGTTCGGGGTGTGGTTCCAGCATCTCATGAACACATTTCTGGCACGTCTGAGATGTGGTTCCAGCCGGCCCGACAGGTGTTTCCGCAGTGTCCGCCAAGCGGTTCTGGCATAGTTGGCAGGTGATTTTGGCATGACTGGCAGGTGGTTCCAGCAAGCCTGGCAGGTGATTGCAAAGTGTTCACCATCTGGTTGTGGCGTAGCCGGCAGGTGATTTTTGCGTGATCGGCAGGTGGTTCTGGCGAGTCGAGCAGGTGGTTCCGGCGTGCTCGGCTGGTGCTTCCGGGTCATTGGCACGGGGTTCTGGCATGTCTGAGAGGTGGTTCCTGCATGCCCGGCAAGTGATTCCGGAGTGTTCGCCAAGTGGTTCTGGCATAGTCGGCAGGTGATTTTGGCATGTCCGGCAGGTGGTTCAGGCGAGTTGAGCAGGTGGTTCCAACGTGCTTGGCAGGTGCTTCCGGCGTCTCCGGCACGTGTTTCTGGCACATCTGACAGGTGGTTCCGGCATGCCCGAAAGGTGATTCCGGTCTGTCCGGTAGGTGGTTCCAGCCTGCACGGCATGTGGTTCTGGTACGTCTCAGAGGTGGTTGCGCATGCCCAACAGGTGATTCCGGACTGTCCGCCACATGGTTCTGGCACGTCTGAGAGGTGGTTCCGGCATGCCCGGCAGGTCATCCCAGAGAGTCCTCCAAGTGGTTCTGGCATAACACGCAGGTGATTTTGGCGTGTCTGGCAGGTTGTTCCGCCGTGCTCGGCAGGTGGTTCAAGCATGGGCGTCACGTGGTTCCAGTCTGTCCAGGACGTGTTTCCAGCTTCTCCGGCAGGTGGTTCTGGTACGTCTGAGAGGTGGTTCCGCCATGGCTGGCAGGTGATTCCGGACCGTCCCCCAGGTGGTTCTGGCATAGCCAGCAGTTGATATTGGCCTGTCCGGCAGGTGGTTCCAGCGAGTCGAGCAGGTGGCTCCGGCATGCTCGGCAGGTGCTTCCGGCGTCTCCGGGACTTGGTTCTGGTGTATCTGAGAGCTGGTTCGGGCATGTCCGGCAGATGATTCCGGAGTGTCCGCCAAGTGGTTCCGGCATACCCAGCAGGTGATATTCGCATGACCGGAAGGTGGTTCCGGCAAGCCCGGCAGGTGATTCCGAAGTGTTCCCCAACTGGTTGTGGCGTAGCCGGCAGGTGATTTTGGCGTGTCCGGCAGGTGGTTCTGGCGAGTCGAGCAGGTGGTTCCGGCGTGCTCGGCAGGTGCTTCCGGGGTCATTGGCACGTGGTTCTGGCATATCTGAGAGGTGGTTCCGGCATGCCCGGCAGTTGTTTCCGGAGTGTTCGCCAAGTGTTTCCGGCGTAGCCGGCAAGTGGTTTTGCATGTCCAGCGGTCGTTCCGGCGGGTCGAGCCGGTGGTACCGGCGTGTCCGGCAGGTGGTTCCGGTCTGTCCGGCAGGTGGTTCTGTGGTGTCCGGCACGAGGTTCAGTCTGAGAGGCTGTGCCGGCATGCCCCTCACGTGATTCCGGCTTGTCCCCGAAGTGGTTCTGGCATACCCGGCAGGTGATTTTGGCGTGTCCGGCAGGTGTTTCTGGCGAGTCGAGCAGGTGGCTCCGGCATGCTCGGCAGGTGCTTCCGGCGTCTCCGGCACTTGGTTCTGGTGTGTCTGAGAGCTGGTTCCGGCATGTCCGGCAGATGATTCCGGAGTGTCCGCCAAGTGGTTCTGGCATACCCAGCAGGTGATTTTGGCGTGTCAGGGAGGTGGTACCGGTGAGTCGAGCAGGTGGTTCCGGCGTGCTCAGCAGGTGGTTCAGGCGGTTCTGGCAGGTCGTATCCGTCTGTTCGGGGTGTGGTTCCAGCATCTCATGAACACGTTTCTGGCACGTCTGAGATGTGGTTCCAGCCGGCCCGACAGGTGTTTCCGCAGTGTCCGCCAAGCGGTTCTGGCGTAGTTGGCAGGTGATTTTGGCATGACTGGCAGGTGGTTCCAGCAAGCCTGGCAGGTGATTCCAAAGTGTTCCCCAACTGGTTGTGGCGTAGCCGGCAGGTGATTTTTGCGTGATCGGCAGGTGGTTCTGGCGAGTCGAGCAGGTGGTTCCGGCGTGCTCGGCTGGTGCTTCCGGGGTCATTGGCACGGGGTTCTGGCATGTCTGAGAGGTGGTTCCTGCATGCCCGGCAAGTGATTCCGGAGTGTTCGCCAAGTGGTTCTGGCATAGTCGGCAGGTGATTTTGGCATGTCCGGCAGGTGGTTCAGGCGAGTTGAGCAGGTGGTTCCAACGTGCTTGGCAGGTGCTTCCGGCGTCTCCGGCACGTGTTTCTGGCACATCTGACAGGTGGTTCCGGCATGCCCGAAAGGTGATTCCGGTCTGTCCGGTAGGTGGTTCCAGCCTGCACGGCATGTGGTTCTGGTACGTCTCAGAGGTGGTTGCGCATGCCCAACAGGTGATTCCGGACTGTCCGCCACATGGTTCTGGCACGTCTGAGAGGTGGTTCCGGCATGCCCGGCAGGTCATCCCAGAGAGTCCTCCAAGTGGTTCTGGCATAACACGCAGGTGATTTTGGCGTGTCTGGCAGGTTGTTCCGTTGTGCTTGGCAGGTGGTTCAGGCTTGGCCGGCAGGTGGTTCCAGACTGTCCAGGACGTGTTTCCAGCTTCTCCGGCAGGTGGTTCTGCTACGTCTGAGAGGTGGTTCCGCCATGGCTGGCAGGTGATTCCGGACCGTCCCCCAGGTGGTTCTGGCATAGCCAGCAGTTGATATTGGTCTGTCCGGCAGGTGGTTCCAGCGAGTCGAACAGGTGGCTCCGGCGTGCTCGGCAGGTGGTTCCGGTCTGTCTGGTAGGTGATTCCGGCGTGTCCGGCACGTGCTTCCGGCACGTCTGAGATGTGGTTCCGGCATGCGCGACAGGTGATTTCGGAGTGTCCGCCAGGTGGTTCTGGCGTACCCGGCAGGTGATTTTGGCGTGTCCGACAGGTGTTTCTGGCGAGTCGAGCTGGTGGCTCCGGCATGCTCGGCAGGTGCTTCCGGCGTCTCCGGCACGTGGTTCTGGTGTGTCTGAGAGCTGGTTCCGGCATGTCCGGCAGATGATTCCGGAGTGTCCGCCAAGTGGTTCTGGCATACCCGGCTGGTGATTTGGGCATGTCAGGTAGGTGGTTCCGGCGAGTCGAGCAGGTGGCTCCGGCGTGCTCGGCAGGTTGTTCAGACGGGTCTGGCATGTGTTTTCCGTCTGTTCAGGGTGTGGTTCCAGCATCTCATGCACATGGTTCTGGCACGTCTGAGATGTGGTTCCGGCCGGCCCGACAGGTGTTTCCGCAGTGTGTGCCAAGCGGTTCTGGCGTAGTTGGCAGGTGATTTTGGCATGACTGGCAGGTGGTTCCAGCAAGCCCGGCAGGTGATTCCAAAGTGTTCCCGAACTGGTTGTGGCGTAGCCGGCAGGTGATTTTTGCGTGATCGGCAGGTGGTTCTGGCGAGTCGAGCAGGTGGTTCCGGCGTGCTCGGCTGGTGCTTCCGGGGTCATTGGCACGTGGTTCTGGCATATCTGAGAGGTGGTTACGGCATGCCCGGCAGGTGATTCCAGAGTGTTTGCCAAGTGTTTCCGGCGTAGCCGGCAGGTGATTTTGCATGTCCAGCGGTACTTCCGGCGGGTCGAGCCGGTGGTTCCGGCGTGTCCGGCAGGTGGTTCCGGTCTGTCCGGCAGGTGGTTCTGTGGTGTCCGGCACGAGGTTCAGTCTGAGAGGCTGTGCCGGCATGCCCCTCACATGATTCCGGCTTGTCCCCGACGTTGTGCTGGTGTCGCGGGCAGGTGCTTCCGGCGTCTCCGGCACGTGTTTCTGGCACATCTGACTGGTGGTTCCGGCATGCCCGAAAGGTGATTCCGGTCTGTCCGGTAGGTGGTTCCGGCGTGCACGGCACGTGGTTCTGGTACGTGTCAGAGGTGGTTGCGTATGCCCAACAGGTGATTCCGGACTGTCCGCCACGTGCTTCTGGCACGTCTGAGAGGTGGTTCCAACATGCCCGGCAGGTCATTTCGGAGAGTCGTCCAAGTGGTTCTGGCGTAGCCCGCAGGTGATTTTGGCGTGTCCGGCAGGTGGTTCCGCCGTGCTCGGCAGGTGGTTCAGGCATGGCCGTCACGTGGTTCCAGTCTGTCCAGGACGTGTTTCCAGCTTCTCCGGCAGGTGGTTCTGGTACGTCTGAGAGGTGGTTCCGCCATGGCTGGCAGGTGATCCCGGACTGTCCCCCAGGTGGTTCTGGCATAGCCAGCAGTTGATATTGGCCTGTCCGGCAGGTGGTTCCAGCGAGTCGAACAGGTGGCTCCGGGGTGCTCGGCAGGTGGTTCCGGTCTGTCCGGTAGGAGATTCCGGCGTTTCCGGCACGTGCTTCCGGCACGTCTGAGAGGTGGTTCCGGCATGCGCGACAGGTGGTTTCGGAGTGTCCGCCAGGTGGTTCTGGCGTATCCGGCAGGTGATTTTGGCGTGTCCGGCAGGTGTTTCTGGCGAGTCGAGCAGGTGGCTCCGGCATGCTCGGCAGGTGCTTCCGGCGTCTCCGGCACTTGGTTCTGGTGTGTCTGAGAGCTGCTTCCGGCATGTCCGGCAGATGATTCCGGAGTGTCCGCCAAGTGGTTCTGGCATACCCAGCAGGTGATATTCGCATGACCGGAAGGTGGTTCCAGCAAGCCCGGCAGGTGATTCCGAAGTGTTCCCCAACTGGTTGTGGCGTAGCCGGCAGGTGATTTTGGCGTGTCCGGCAGGTGGTTCTGGCGAGTCGAGCAGGTGGTTCCGGCGTGCTCGGCAGGTGCTTCCGGGGTCATTGGCACGTGGTTCTGGCATATCTGAGAGGTGGTTCCGGCATGCCCGGCAGGTGTTTCCGGAGTGTTCGCCAAGTGTTTCCGGCGTAGCCGGCAGGTGATTTTGCATGTCCAGTGGTCGTTGAGGCGGGTCGAGCCGGTGGTACCGGCGTGTCCGGCAGGTGGTTCCGGTCTGTCCGGCAGGTGGTTCTGTGGTGTCCGGCACGAGGTTCAGTCTGAGAGGCTGTGCCGGCATGCCCCTCACGGGATTCCGGCTTGTCCCCGAAGTGGTTCTGGCATACCCGGCAGGTGATTTTGGCGTGTCCGACAGGTGTTTCTGGCGAGTCGAGCAGGTGGCTCCGGCATGCTCGGCAGGTGCTTCCGGCGTCTCCGGCACGTGGTTCTGGTGTGTCTGAGAGCTGGTTCCGGCATGTCCGGCAGATGATTCCGGAGTGTCCGCCAAGTGGTTCTGGCATACCCGGCTGGTGATTTGGGCATGTCAGGTAGGTGGTTCCGGCGAGTCGAGCAGGTGGCTCCGGCGTGCTCGGCAGGTTGTTCAGACGGGTCTGGCATGTGTTTTCCGTCTGTTCAGGGTGTGGTTCCAGCATCTCATGCACATGGTTCTGGCTCGTCTGAGATGTGGTTCCGGCCGGCCCGACAGGTGTTTCCACAGTGTCCGCCAAGTGGTACTGGCGTAGTTGGCAGGTGATTTTGGCATGACCGGCAGGTGGTTCCAGCAAGCCCGGCAGGTGATTCCGAAGTTTTCCCCAACTGGTTGTGGCGTAGCCGGCAGGTGATTTTTGCGTGTCCGGCAGGTGGTTCTGGCGAGTCGAGCAGGTGGTTCCGGCGTGCTCGGCAGGTGCTTCCGGGGTCATTGGCACGTTGTTCTGGCATATCTGAGAGGTGGTTCCGGCATGCCCGGCAGGTGATTCTGGAGTGTTCGCCAAGTGTTTCCGGCGTAGCGGGCAGGTGATTTTGCATGTCCCGCGGTCGTTCCGGCGGGTCGAGCCGGTGGTTCCGGCGTGTCCGGCAGGTGGTTCCGGTCTGTCCGGCAGGTGGTTCTGTGGTGTCCGGCACGAGGTTCAGTCTGAGAGGCTGTGCCGGCATGCCCCTCACGTGATTCCGGCTTGTCCCCGAAGTGGTGCTGGTGTAGCGGGCAGGTGATTTTGGCGTGTCCGGCAGGTGGTTCAGGCGAGTTGAGCAGGTGGTTGCGACGTGCTCGGCAGGTGCTTCCGGCGTCTCCGGCACGTGTTTCTGGCACATCTGACTGGTGGTTCCGGCATGCCCAAAAGTTGATTCCGGTCTGTCCGGTAGGTGGTTCCGGCGTGCACGGCACGTGGTTCTGGTACGTGTCAGAGGTGGTTGCGTATGCCCAACAGGTGATTCCGGACTGTCCGCCACGTGCTTCTGGCACGTCTGAGAGGTGGTTCCAACATGCCCGGCAGGTCATTTCGGAGAGTCGTCCAAGTGGTTCTGGCGTAGCCCGCAGGTGATTTTGGCGTGTCCGGCAGGTGGTTCTGCCGTGCTCGGCAGGTGGTTCAGGCATGGCCGTCACGTGGTTTCAGTCTGTCCAGGACGTGTTTCCAGCTTCTCCGGCAGGTGGTTCTGGTACGTCTGAGAGGTGGTTCCGCCATGGCTGGCAGGTGATCCCGGACTGTCCCCCAGGTGGTTCTGGCATAGCCAGCAGTTGATATTGGCCTGTCCGGCAGGTGGTTCCAGCGAGTCGAACAGGTGGCTCCGGCATGCTCGGCAGGTGCTTCCGGCGTCTCCGGCACTTGGTTCTGGTGTGTCTGAGAGCTGGTTCCGGCATGTCCGGCAGATGATTCCGGAGTGTCCGCCTAGTGGTTCTGGCATACCCAGCAGGTGATTTTGGCGTGTCAGGGAGGTGGTACCGGTGAGTCGAGCAGGTGGTTCCGGCGTGCTCAGCAGGTGGTTCAGGCGGTTCTGGCAGGTGGTATCCGTCTGTTCGGGGTGTGGTTCCAGCATCTCATGAACACATTTCTGGCACGTCTGAGATGTGGTTCCAGCCGGCCCGACAGGCGTTTCCGCAGTGTGTGCCAAGCGGTTCTGACGTAGTTGGCAGGTGATTTTGGCATGACTGGCAGGTGGTTCCAGCAAGCCTGGCAGGTGATTCCAAAGTGTTCACCAACTGGTTGTGGCGTAGCCGGCAGGTGATTTTTGCGTGATCGGCAGGTGGTTCTGGCGAGTCGAGCAGGTGGTTCCGGCGTGCTCGGCTGGTGCTTCCGGGGTCATTGGCACGGGGTTCTGGCATGTCTGAGAGGTGGTTCCTGCATGCCCGGCAAGTGATTCCGGAGTGTTCGCCAAGTGGTTCTGGCATAGTCGGCAGGTGATTTTGGCATGTCCGGCAGGTGGTTCAGGCGAGTTGAGCAGGTGGTTCCAACGTGCTTGGCAGGTGCTTCCGGCGTCTCCGGCACGTGTTTCTGGCACATCTGACAGGTGGTTCCGGCATGCCCGAAAGGTGATTCCGGTCTGTCCGGTAGGTGGTTCCAGCCTGCACGGCATGTGGTTCTGGTACGTCTCAGAGGTGGTTGCGCATGCCCAACAGGTGATTCCGGACTGTCCGCCACATGGTTCTGGCACGTCTGAGAGGTGGTTCCGGCATGCCCGGCAGGTCATCCCAGAGAGTCCTCCAAGTGGTTCTGGCATAACACGCAGGTGATTTTGGCGTGTCTGGCAGGTTGTTCCGTTGTGCTTGGCAGGTGGTTCAGGCTTGGCCGGCAGGTGGTTCCAGACTGTCCAGGACGTGTTTCCAGCTTCTCCGGCAGGTGGTTCTGCTACGTCTGAGAGGTGGTTCCGCCATGGCTGGCAGGTGATTCCGGACCGTCCCCCAGGTGGTTCTGGCATAGCCAGCAGTTGATATTGGTCTGTCCGGCAGGTGGTTCCAGCGAGTCGAACAGGTGGCTCCGGCGTGCTCGGCAGGTGGTTCCGGTCTGTCTGGTAGGTGATTCCGGCGTGTCCGGCACGTGCTTCCGGCACGTCTGAGATGTGGTTCCGGCATGCGCGACAGGTGATTTCGGAGTGTCCGCCAGGTGGTTCTGGCGTACCCGGCAGGTGATTTTGGCGTGTCCGACAGGTGTTTCTGGCGAGTCGAGCAGGTGGCTCCGGCATGCTCGGCAGGTGCTTCCGGCGTCTCCGGCACGTGGTTCTGGTGTGTCTGAGAGCTGGTTCCGGCATGTCCGGCAGATGATTCCGGAGTGTCCGCCAAGTGGTTCTGGCATACCCGGCTGGTGATTTGGGCATGTCAGGTAGGTGGTTCCGGCGAGTCGAGCAGGTGGCTCCGGCGTGCTCGGCAGGTTGTTCAGACGGGTCTGGCATGTGTTTTCCGTCTGTTCAGGGTGTGGTTCCAGCATCTCATGCACATGGTTCTGGCACGTCTGAGATGTGGTTCCGGCCGGCCCGACAGGTGTTTCCGCAGTGTGTGCCAAGCGGTTCTGGCGTAGTTGGCAGGTGATTTTGGCATGACTGGCAGGTGGTTCCAGCAAGCCCGGCAGGTGATTCCAAAGTGTTCCCGAACTGGTTGTGGCGTAGCCGGCAGGTGATTTTTGCGTGATCGGCAGGTGGTTCTGGCGAGTCGAGCAGGTGGTTCCGGCGTGCTCGGCTGGTGCTTCCGGGGTCATTGGCACGTGGTTCTGGCATATCTGAGAGGTGGTTACGGCATGCCCGGCAGGTGATTCCGGAGTGTTTGCCAAGTGTTTCCGGCGTAGCCGGCAGGTGATTTTGCATGTCCAGCGGTACTTCCGGCGGGTCGAGCCGGTGGTTCCGGCGTGTCCGGCAGGTGGTTCCGGTCTGTCCGGCAGGTGGTTCTGTGGTGTCCGGCACGAGGTTCAGTCTGAGAGGCTGTGCCGGCATGCCCCTCACATGATTCCGGCTTGTCCCCGACGTTGTGCTGGTGTCGCGGGCAGGTGCTTCCGGCGTCTCCGGCACGTGTTTCTGGCACATCTGACTGGTGGTTCCGGCATGCCCGAAAGGTGATTCCGGTCTGTCCGGTAGGTGGTTCCGGCGTGCACGGCACGTGGTTCTGGTACGTGTCAGAGGTGGTTGCGTATGCCCAACAGGTGATTCCGGACTGTCCGCCACGTGCTTCTGGCACGTCTGAGAGGTGGTTCCAACATGCCCGGCAGGTCATTTCGGAGAGTCGTCCAAGTGGTTCTGGCGTAGCCCGCAGGTGATTTTGGCGTGTCCGGCAGGTGGTTCCGCCGTGCTCGGCAGGTGGTTCAGGCATGGCCGTCACGTGGTTCCAGTCTGTCCAGGACGTGTTTCCAGCTTCTCCGGCAGGTGGTTCTGGTACGTCTGAGAGGTGGTTCCGCCATGGCTGGCAGGTGATCCCGGACTGTCCCCCAGGTGGTTCTGGCATAGCCAGCAGTTGATATTGGCCTGTCCGGCAGGTGGTTCCAGCGAGTCGAACAGGTGGCTCCGGGGTGCTCGGCAGGTGGTTCCGGTCTGTCCGGTAGGAGATTCCGGCGTTTCCGGCACGTGCTTCCGGCACGTCTGAGAGGTGGTTCCGGCATGCGCGACAGGTGGTTTCGGAGTGTCCGCCAGGTGGTTCTGGCGTATCCGGCAGGTGATTTTGGCGTGTCCGGCAGGTGTTTCTGGCGAGTCGAGCAGGTGGCTCCGGCATGCTCGGCAGGTGCTTCCGGCGTCTCCGGCACTTGGTTCTGGTGTGTCTGAGAGCTGCTTCCGGCATGTCCGGCAGATGATTCCGGAGTGTCCGCCAAGTGGTTCTGGCATACCCAGCAGGTGATATTCGCATGACCGGAAGGTGGTTCCAGCAAGCCCGGCAGGTGATTCCGAAGTGTTCCCCAACTGGTTGTGGCGTAGCCGGCAGGTGATTTTGGCGTGTCCGGCAGGTGGTTCTGGCGAGTCGAGCAGGTGGTTCCGGCGTGCTCGGCAGGTGCTTCCGGGGTCATTGGCACGTGGTTCTGGCATATCTGAGAGGTGGTTCCGGCATGCCCGGCAGGTGTTTCCGGAGTGTTCGCCAAGTGTTTCCGGCGTAGCCGGCAGGTGATTTTGCATGTCCAGTGGTCGTTGAGGCGGGTCGAGCCGGTGGTACCGGCGTGTCCGGCAGGTGGTTCCGGTCTGTCCGGCAGGTGGTTCTGTGGTGTCCGGCACGAGGTTCAGTCTGAGAGGCTGTGCCGGCATGCCCCTCACGTGATTCCGGCTTGTCCCCGAAGTGGTGCTGGTGTAGCGGGCAGGTGATTTTGGCGTGTCCGGCAGGTGGTTCAGGCGAGTTGAGCAGGTGGTTGCGACGTGCTCGGCAGGTGCTTCCGGCGTCTCCGGCACGTGTTTCTGGCACATCTGACTGGTGGTTCCGGCATGCCCAAAAGTTGATTCCGGTCTGTCCGGTAGGTGGTTCCGGCGTGCACGGCACGTGGTTCTGGTACGTGTCAGAGGTGGTTGCGTATGCCCAACAGGTGATTCCGGACTGTCCGCCACGTGCTTCTGGCACGTCTGAGAGGTGGTTCCAACATGCCCGGCAGGTCATTTCGGAGAGTCGTCCAAGTGGTTCTGGCGTAGCCCGCAGGTGATTTTGGCGTGTCCGGCAGGTGGTTCTGCCGTGCTCGGCAGGTGGTTCAGGCATGGCCGTCACGTGGTTTCAGTCTGTCCAGGACGTGTTTCCAGCTTCTCCGGCAGGTGGTTCTGGTACGTCTGAGAGGTGGTTCCGCCATGGCTGGCAGGTGATCCCGGACTGTCCCCCAGGTGGTTCTGGCATAGCCAGCAGTTGATATTGGCCTGTCCGGCAGGTGGTTCCAGCGAGTCGAACAGGTGGCTCCGGCATGCTCGGCAGGTGCTTCCGGCGTCTCCGGCACTTGGTTCTGGTGTGTCTGAGAGCTGGTTCCGGCATGTCCGGCAGATGATTCCGGAGTGTCCGCCTAGTGGTTCTGGCATACCCAGCAGGTGATTTTGGCGTGTCAGGGAGGTGGTACCGGTGAGTCGAGCAGGTGGTTCCGGCGTGCTCAGCAGGTGGTTCAGGCGGTTCTGGCAGGTGGTATCCGTCTGTTCGGGGTGTGGTTCCAGCATCTCATGAACACATTTCTGGCACGTCTGAGATGTGGTTCCAGCCGGCCCGACAGGCGTTTCCGCAGTGTGTGCCAAGCGGTTCTGACGTAGTTGGCAGGTGATTTTGGCATGACTGGCAGGTGGTTCCAGCAAGCCTGGCAGGTGATTCCAAAGTGTTCACCAACTGGTTGTGGCGTAGCCGGCAGGTGATTTTTGCGTGATCGGCAGGTGGTTCTGGCGAGTCGAGCAGGTGGTTCCGGCGTGCTCGGCTGGTGCTTCCGGGGTCATTGGCACGGGGTTCTGGCATGTCTGAGAGGTGGTTCCTGCATGCCCGGCAAGTGATTCCGGAGTGTTCGCCAAGTGGTTCTGGCATAGTCGGCAGGTGATTTTGGCATGTCCGGCAGGTGGTTCAGGCGAGTTGAGCAGGTGGTTCCAACGTGCTTGGCAGGTGCTTCCGGCGTCTCCGGCACGTGTTTCTGGCACATCTGACAGGTGGTTCCGGCATGCCCGAAAGGTGATTCCGGTCTGTCCGGTAGGTGGTTCCAGCCTGCACGGCATGTGGTTCTGGTACGTCTCAGAGGTGGTTGCGCATGCCCAACAGGTGATTCCGGACTGTCCGCCACATGGTTCTGGCACGTCTGAGAGGTGGTTCCGGCATGCCCGGCAGGTCATCCCAGAGAGTCCTCCAAGTGGTTCTGGCATAACACGCAGGTGATTTTGGCGTGTCTGGCAGGTTGTTCCGTTGTGCTTGGCAGGTGGTTCAGGCTTGGCCGGCAGGTGGTTCCAGACTGTCCAGGACGTGTTTCCAGCTTCTCCGGCAGGTGGTTCTGCTACGTCTGAGAGGTGGTTCCGCCATGGCTGGCAGGTGATTCCGGACCGTCCCCCAGGTGGTTCTGGCATAGCCAGCAGTTGATATTGGTCTGTCCGGCAGGTGGTTCCAGCGAGTCGAACAGGTGGCTCCGGCGTGCTCGGCAGGTGGTTCCGGTCTGTCTGGTAGGTGATTCCGGCGTGTCCGGCACGTGCTTCCGGCACGTCTGAGATGTGGTTCCGGCATGCGCGACAGGTGATTTCGGAGTGTCCGCCAGGTGGTTCTGGCGTACCCGGCAGGTGATTTTGGCGTGTCCGACAGGTGTTTCTGGCGAGTCGAGCAGGTGGCTCCGGCATGCTCGGCAGGTGCTTCCGGCGTCTCCGGCACGTGGTTCTGGTGTGTCTGAGAGCTGGTTCCGGCATGTCCGGCAGATGATTCCGGAGTGTCCGCCAAGTGGTTCTGGCATACCCGGCTGGTGATTTGGGCATGTCAGGTAGGTGGTTCCGGCGAGTCGAGCAGGTGGCTCCGGCGTGCTCGGCAGGTTGTTCAGACGGGTCTGGCATGTGTTTTCCGTCTGTTCAGGGTGTGGTTCCAGCATCTCATGCACATGGTTCTGGCACGTCTGAGATGTGGTTCCGGCCGGCCCGACAGGTGTTTCCGCAGTGTGTGCCAAGCGGTTCTGGCGTAGTTGGCAGGTGATTTTGGCATGACTGGCAGGTGGTTCCAGCAAGCCCGGCAGGTGATTCCAAAGTGTTCCCGAACTGGTTGTGGCGTAGCCGGCAGGTGATTTTTGCGTGATCGGCAGGTGGTTCTGGCGAGTCGAGCAGGTGGTTCCGGCGTGCTCGGCTGGTGCTTCCGGGGTCATTGGCACGTGGTTCTGGCATATCTGAGAGGTGGTTACGGCATGCCCGGCAGGTGATTCCGGAGTGTTTGCCAAGTGTTTCCGGCGTAGCCGGCAGGTGATTTTGCATGTCCAGCGGTACTTCCGGCGGGTCGAGCCGGTGGTTCCGGCGTGTCCGGCAGGTGGTTCCGGTCTGTCCGGCAGGTGGTTCTGTGGTGTCCGGCACGAGGTTCAGTCTGAGAGGCTGTGCCGGCATGCCCCTCACATGATTCCGGCTTGTCCCCGACGTTGTGCTGGTGTCGCGGGCACGTGCTTCCGGCGTCTCCGGCACGTGTTTCTGGCACATCTGACTGGTGGTTCCGGCATGCCCGAAAGGTGATTCCGGTCTGTCCGGTAGGTGGTTCCGGCGTGCACGGCACGTGGTTCTGGTACGTGTCAGAGGTGGTTGCGTATGCCCAACAGGTGATTCCGGACTGTCCGCCACGTGCTTCTGGCACGTCTGAGAGGTGGTTCCAACATGCCCGGCAGGTCATTTCGGAGAGTCGTCCAAGTGGTTCTGGCGTAGCCCGCAGGTGATTTTGGCGTGTCCGGCAGGTGGTTCCGCCGTGCTCGGCAGGTGGTTCAGGCATGGCCGTCACGTGGTTCCAGTCTGTCCAGGACGTGTTTCCAGCTTCTCCGGCAGGTGGTTCTGGTACGTCTGAGAGGTGGTTCCGCCATGGCTGGCAGGTGATCCCGGACTGTCCCCCAGGTGGTTCTGGCATAGCCAGCAGTTGATATTGGCCTGTCCGGCAGGTGGTTCCAGCGAGTCGAACAGGTGGCTCCGGGGTGCTCGGCAGGTGGTTCCGGTCTGTCCGGTAGGAGATTCCGGCGTTTCCGGCACGTGCTTCCGGCACGTCTGAGAGGTGGTTCCGGCATGCGCGACAGGTGGTTTCGGAGTGTCCGCCAGGTGGTTCTGGCGTATCCGGCAGGTGATTTTGGCGTGTCCGGCAGGTGTTTCTGGCGAGTCGAGCAGGTGGCTCCGGCATGCTCGGCAGGTGCTTCCGGCGTCTCCGGCACGTGGTTCTGGTGTGTCTGAGAGCTGGTTCCGGCATGTCCGGCAGATGATTCCGGAGTGTCCGCCAAGTGGTTCTGGCATACCCGGCTGGTGATTTGGGCATGTCAGGTAGGTGGTTCCGGCGAGTCGAGCAGGTGGCTCCGGCGTGCTCGGCAGGTTGTTCAGACGGGTCTGGCATGTGTTTTCCGTCTGTTCAGGGTGTGGTTCCAGCATCTCATGCACATGGTTCTGGCACGTCTGAGATGTGGTTCCGGCCGGCCCGACAGGTGTTTCCACAGTGTCCGCCAAGTGGTACTGGCGTAGTTGGCAGGTGATTTTGGCATGACCGGCAGGTGGTTCCAGCAAGCCCGGCAGGTGATTCCGAAGTTTTCCCCAACTGGTTGTGGCGTAGACGGCAGGTGATTTTTGCGTGTCCGGCAGGTGGTTCTGGCGAGTCGAGCAGGTGGTTCCGGCGTGCTCGGCAGGTGCTTCCGGGGTCATTGGCACGTTGTTCTGGCATATCTGAGAGGTGGTTCCGGCATGCCCGGCAGGTGATTCTGGAGTGTTCGCCAAGTGATTCCGGCGTAGCGGGCAGGTGATTTTGCATGTCCCGCGGTCGTTCCGGCGGGTCGAGCCGGTGGTTCCGGCGTGTCCGGCAGGTGGTTCCGGTCTGTCCGGCAGGTGGTTCTGTGGTGTCCGGCACGAGGTTCAGTCTGAGAGGCTGTGCCGGCATGCCCCTCACGTGATTCCGGCTTGTCCCCGAAGTGGTGCTGGTGTAGCGGGCAGGTGATTTTGGCGTGTCCGGCAGGTGGTTCAGGCGAGTTGAGCAGGTGGTTGCGACGTGCTCGGCAGGTGCTTCCGGCGTCTCCGGCACGTGTTTCTGGCACATCTGACTGGTGGTTCCGGCATGCCCAAAAGTTGATTCCGGTCTGTCCGGTAGGTGGTTCCGGCGTGCACGGCACGTGGTTCTGGTACGTGTCAGAGGTGGTTGCGTATGCCCAACAGGTGATTCCGGACTGTCCGCCACGTGCTTCTGGCACGTCTGAGAGGTGGTTCCAACATGCCCGGCAGGTCATTTCGGAGAGTCGTCCAAGTGGTTCTGGCGTAGCCCGCAGGTGATTTTGGCGTGTCCGGCAGGTGGTTCTGCCGTGCTCGGCAGGTGGTTCAGGCATGGCCGTCACGTGGTTTCAGTCTGTCCAGGACGTGTTTCCAGCTTCTCCGGCAGGTGGTTCTGGTACGTCTGAGAGGTGGTTCCGCCATGGCTGGCAGGTGATCCCGGACTGTCCCCCAGGTGGTTCTGGCATAGCCAGCAGTTGATATTGGCCTGTCCGGCAGGTGGTTCCAGCGAGTCGAACAGGTGGCTCCGGCATGCTCGGCAGGTGCTTCCGGCGTCTCCGGCACTTGGTTCTGGTGTGTCTGAGAGCTGGTTCCGGCATGTCCGGCAGATGATTCCGGAGTGTCCGCCTAGTGGTTCTGGCATACCCAGCAGGTGATTTTGGCGTGTCAGGGAGGTGGTACCGGTGAGTCGAGCAGGTGGTTCCGGCGTGCTCAGCAGGTGGTTCAGGCGGTTCTGGCAGGTGGTATCCGTCTGTTCGGGGTGTGGTTCCAGCATCTCATGAACACATTTCTGGCACGTCTGAGATGTGATTCCAGCCGGCCCGACAGGCGTTTCCGCAGTGTGTGCCAAGCGGTTCTGACGTAGTTGGCAGGTGATTTTGGCATGACTGGCAGGTGGTTCCAGCAAGCCTGGCAGGTGATTCCAAAGTGTTCACCAACTGGTTGTGGCGTAGCCGGCAGGTGATTTTTGCGTGATCGGCAGGTGGTTCTGGCGAGTCGAGCAGGTGGTTCCGGCGTGCTCGGCTGGTGCTTCCGGGGTCATTGGCACGGGGTTCTGGCATGTCTGAGAGGTGGTTCCTGCATGCCCGGCAAGTGATTCCGGAGTGTTCGCCAAGTGGTTCTGGCATAGTCGGCAGGTGATTTTGGCATGTCCGGCAGGTGGTTCAGACGAGTTGAGCAGGTGGTTCCAACGTGCTTGGCAGGTGCTTCCGGCGTCTCCGGCACGTGTTTCTGGCACATCTGACAGGTGGTTCCGGCATGCCCGAAAGGTGATTCCGGTCTGTCCGGTAGGTGGTTCCAGCCTGCACGGCATGTGGTTCTGGTACGTCTCAGAGGTGGTTGCGCATGCCCAACAGGTGATTCCGGACTGTCCGCCACATGGTTCTGGCACGTCTGAGAGGTGGTTCCGGCATGCCCGGCAGGTCATCCCAGAGAGTCCTCCAAGTGGTTCTGGCATAACACGCAGGTGATTTTGGCGTGTCTGGCAGGTTGTTCCGTTGTGCTTGGCAGGTGGTTCAGGCTTGGCCGGCAGGTGGTTCCAGACTGTCCACGACGTGTTTCCAGCTTCTCCGGCAGGTGGTTCTGCTACGTCTGAGAGGTGGTTCCGCCATGGCTGGCAGGTGATTCCGGACCGTCCCCCAGGTGGTTCTGGCATAGCCAGCAGTTGATATTGGCCTGTCCGGCAGGTGGTTCCAGCGAGTCGAACAGGTGGCTCCGGCGTGCTCGGCAGGTGGTTCCGGTCTGTCTGGTAGGTGATTCCGGCGTGTCCGGCACGTGCTTCCGGCACGTCTGAGAGGTGGTTCCGGCATGCGCGGCAGGTGATTTCGGAGTGTCCGCCAGGTGGTTCTGGCGTACCCGGCAGGTGATTTTGGCGTGTCCGGCAGGTGTTTCTGGCGAGTCGAGCAGGTGGCTCCGGCATGCTCGGCAGGTGCTTCCGGCGTCTCCGGCACTTGGTTCTGGTGTGTCTGAGAGCTGGTTCCGGCATGTCCGGCAGATGATTCCGGAGTGTCCGCCAAGTGGTTCTGGCATACCCGGCTGGTGATTTGGGCATGTCAGGTAGGTGGTTCCGGCGAGTCGAGCAGGTTGCTCCGGCGTGCTCGGCAGGTTTTTCAGACGGGTGTGGCAGGTGTTTTCCGTCTGTTCAGGGTTTGGTTCCAGCATCTCATGCACATGGTTCTGGCACGTCTGAGTTGTGGTTCCGGCCGGCCAGACAGGTGTTTCCACAGTGTCCGCCAAGTGGTACTGGCGTAGTTGGCAGGTGACTTTGGCATGACCGGCAGGTGGTTCCAGCAAGCCCGGCAGGTGATTCCGAACTTTTCCCCAACTGGTTGTGGCGTAGCCGGCAGGTGATTTTTGCGTGTCCGGCAGGTGGTTCTGGCGAGTCGAGCAGGTGGTTCCGGCGTGCTCGGCAGGTGCTTCCGGGGTCATTGGCACGTGGTTCTGGCATATCTGAGAGGTGGTTCCGGCATGCCCGGCAGGTGATTCTGGAGTGTTCGCCAAGTGTTTCCGGCGTAGCGGGCAGGTGATTTTGCATGTCCCGCGGTCGTTCCGGCGGGTCGAGCCGGTGGTTCCGGCGTGTCCGGCAGGTGGTTCCGGTCTGTCCGGCAGGTGGTTCTGTGGTGTCCGGCACGAGGTTCAGTCTGAGAGGCTGTGCCGGCATGCCCCTCACGTGATTCCGGCTTGTCCCCGAAGTGGTGCTGGTGTAGCGGGCAGGTGATTTTGGCGTGTACGGCAGGTGGTTCAGGCGAGTTGAGCAGGTGGTTGCGACGTGCTCGGCAGGTGCTTCCGGCGTCTCCGGCACGTGTTTCTGGCACATCTGACTGGTGGTTCCGGCATGCCCAAAAGTTGATTCCGGTCTGTCAGGTAGGTGGTTCCGGCGTGCACGGCACGTGGTTCTGGTACGTGTCAGAGGTGGTTGCGTATGCCCAACAGGTGATTCCGGACTGTCCGCCACGTGCTTCTGGCACGTCTGAGAGGTGGTTCCAACATGCCCGGCAGGTCATTTCGGAGAGTCGTCCAAGTGGTTCTGGCGTAGCCCGCAGGTGATTTTGGCGTGTCCGGCAGGTGGTTCCGCCGTGCTCGGCAGGTGGTTCAGGCATGGCCGTCACGTGGTTCCAGTCTGTCCAGGACGTGTTTCCAGCTTCTCCGGCAGGTGGTTCTGGTACGTCTGAGAGGTGGTTCCGCCATGGCTGGCAGGTGATCCCGGACTGTCCCCCAGGTGGTTCTGGCATAGCCAGCAGTTGATATTGGCCTGTCCGGCAGGTGGTTCCAGCGAGTCGAACAGGTGGCTCCGGCGTTCTTGGCAGGTGGTTCCGGTCTGTCCGGTAGGTGTTTCCGGCGTGTCTGAAACGTGCTTCCGGCAAGTCTGAGTGGTGGTTCCGGCATGCGCGGCAGGTGATTCCGTAGTGTCCGCCAGGTGGTTCTGGCGTACCCGGCAGGTGATTTTGGCGTGTCCGGCAGGTGTTTCAGGCGAGTCCAGCAGGTGGCTCCGGCATGCTCGGCAGGTGCTTCCGGCGTCTCCGGCACTTGGTTCTGGTGTGTCTGAGAGCTGGTTCCGGCATGTCCGGCAGATGATTCCGGAGTATCCGCCATGTGGTTCTGGCATACCCAGCAGGTGATTTTGGCGTGTCAGGGAGGTGGTACCGGTGAGTCGAGCAGGTGGTTCCGGCGTGCTCAGCAGGTGGTTCAGGCGGTTCTGGCATGTGGTATCCGTCTGTTCGGGGTGTGGTTCCAGCATCTCATGAACACGTTTCTGGCACGTCTGAGATGTGGTTCCAGCCGGCCCGACAGGTGTTTCCGCAGTGTCCGCCAAGCGGTTCTGGCGTAGTTGGCAGGTGATTTTGGCATGACTGGCAGGTGGTTCCAGCAAGCCTGGCAGGTGATTCCAAAGTGTTCACCAACTGGTTGTGGCGTAGCCGGCAGGTGATTTTTGCGTGATCGGCAGGTGGTTCTGGCGAGTCGAGCAGGTGGTTCCGGCGTGCTCGGCTGGTGCTTCCGGGGTCATTGGCACGGGGTTCTGGCATGTCTGAGAGGTGGTTCCTGCATGCCCGGCAAGTGATTCCGGAGTGTTCGCCAAGTGGTTCTGGCATAGTCGGCAGGTGATTTTGGCATGTCCGGCAGGTGGTTCAGGCGAGTTGAGCAGGTGGTTCCAACGTGCTTGGCAGGTGCTTCCGGCGTCTCTGGCACGTGTTTCTGGCACATCTGACAGGTGGTTCCGGCATGCCCGAAAGGTGATTCCGGTCTGTCCGGTAGGTGGTTCCAGCCTGCACGGCATGTGGTTCTGGTACGTCTCAGAGGTGGTTGCGCATGCCCAACAGGTGATTCCGGACTGTCTGCCACATGGTTCTGGCACGTCTGAGAGGTGGTTCCGGCATGCCCGGCAGGTCATCCCAGAGAGTCCTCCAAGTGGTTCTGGCATAACACGCAGGTGATTTTGGCGTGTCTGGCAGGTTGTTCCGTTGTGCTTGGCAGGTGGTTCAGGCTTGGCCGGCAGGTGGTTCCAGACTGTCCAGGACGTGTTTCCAGCTTCTCCGGCAGGTGGTTCTGGTACGTCTGAGAGGTGGTTCCGCCATGACTGGCAGGTGATTCCGGACCGTCCCCCAGGTGGTTCTGGCATAGCCAGCAGTTGATATTGGCCTGTCCGGCAGGTGGTTCCAGCGAGTCGAACAGGTGGCTCCGGCGTGCTCGGCAGGTGGTTGCGGTCTGTCCGGTAGGTGATTCCGGCGTGTCCGGCACGTGCTTCCGGCACGTCTGAGATGTGGTTCCGGCATGCGCCACAGGTGATTTCGGAGTGTCCGCCAGTTGGTTCTGGCGTACCCGGCAGGTGATTTTGCATGTCGAGCGGTCGTTCCGGCGGGTCGAGCCGGTGGTTCCGGCGTGTCCGGCAGGTGGATCCGGTCTGTCCGGCAGGTGGATCTGCGGTGTCCGGCACGAGGTTCAGTCTGAGAGGCTGTGCCGGCATGCCCCTCACGTGATTCCGGCTTGTCCCCGAAGTGGTGCTGGTGTAGCGGGCAGGTGATTTTGGCGTGTCCGGCAGGTGGTTCAGGCGAGTTGAGCAGGTGGTTGCGACGTGCTCGGCAGGTGCTTCCGGCGTCTCCGGCACGTGTTTCTGGCACATCTGACTGGTGGTTCCGGCATGCCCAAAAGTTGATTCCGGTCTGTCCGGTAGGTGGTTCCGGCGTGCACGGCATGTGGTTCTGGTACGTGTCAGAGGTGGTTGCGTATGCCCAACAGGTGATTCCGGACTGTCCGCCACGTGCTTCTGGCACGTCTGAGAGGTGGTTCCAACATGCCCGGCAGGTCATCTCGGAGAGTCGTCCAAGTGGTTCTGGCGTAGCCCGCAGGTGATTTTGGCGTGTCCGGCAGGTGGTTCCGCCGTGCTCGGCAGGTGGTTCAGGCATGGCCGTCACGTGGTTCCAGTCTGTCCAGGACGTGTTTCCAGCTTCTCCGGCAGGTGGTTCTGGTACGTCTGAGAGGTGGTTCCACCATGGCTGGCAGGTGATCCCGGACTGTCCCCCAGGTGGTTCTGGCATAGCCAGCAGTTGATATTGGCCTGTCCGGCAGGTGGTTCCAGCGAGTCGAACAGGTGGATCTGGCGTTCTTGGCAGGTGGTTCAGGTCTGTCCGGTAGGTGTTTCCGGCGTGTCTGGCACGTTCTTCCGGCACGTCTGAGAGGTGGTTCCGGTATGCGCGGCAGGTGATTCCGGAGTGTCCGCCAGGTGGTTCTGGCGTACCCGGCAGGTGATTTTGGCGTGTCCGGCAGGTGTTTCTGGCGAGTCGAGCAGGTGGCTACGGCATGCTCGGCAGGTGCTTCCGGCGTCTGCGGCACTTGGTTCTGGTGTGTCTGAGAGCTGGTTCCGGCATGTCCGGCAGATGACTCCGGAGTGTCCGCCAAGTGGTTCAGGCATACCCAGCAGGTGATTTTGGCGTGTCAGGGAGGTGGTACCGGTGAGTCGAGCAGGTGGTTCCGGCTTCCTCAGCAGGTGGTTCAGGCGGTTATGGCAGGTGGTATCCGTCTGTTCGGGGTGTGGTTCCAGCATCTCATGAACACGTTTCTGGCACCTCTGAGATGTGGTTCCAGCCAGCCCGACAGGTGTTTCCGCAGTGTGTGCCAAGCGGTTCTGGCGTAGTTGGCAGGTGATTTTGGCATGACTGGCAGGTGGTTCCAGCAAGCCCGGCAGGTGATTCCAAAGTGTTCCCGAACTGGTTGTGGCGTAGCCGGCAGGTGATTTTTGCGTGATCGGCAGGTGGTTCTGGCGAGTCGAGCAGGTGGTTCCGGCGTGCTCGGCTGGTGCTTCCGGGGTCATTGGCACGTGGTTCTGGCATATCTGAGAGGTGGTTACGGCATGCCCGGCAGGTGATTCCGGAGTGTTTGCCAAGTGTTTCCGGCGTAGCCGGCAGGTGATTTTGCATGTCCAGCGGTACTTCCGGCGGGTCGAGCCGGTGGTTCCGGCGTGTCCGGCAGGTGGTTCCGGTCTGTCCGGCAGGTGGTTCTGTGGTGTCCGGCACGAGGTTCAGTCTGAGAGGCTGTGCCGGCATGCCCCTCACATGATTCCGGCTTGTCCCCGACGTGGTGCTGGTGTCGCGGGCAGGTGCTTCCGGCGTCTCCGGCACGTGTTTCTGGCACATCTGACTGGTGGTTCCGGCATGCCCGAAAGGTGATTCCGGTCTGTCCGGTAGGTGGTTCCGGCGTGCACGGCACGTGGTTCTGGTACGTGTCAGAGGTGGTTGCGTATGCCCAACAGGTGATTCCGGACTGTCCGCCACGTGCTTCTGGCACGTCTGAGAGGTGGTTCCAACATGCCCGGCAGGTCATTTCGGAGAGTCGTCCAAGTGGTTCTGGCGTAGCCCGCAGGTGATTTTGGCGTGTCCGGCAGGTGGTTCCGCCGTGCTCGGCAGGTGGTTCAGGCATGGCCGTCACGTGGTTCCAGTCTGTCCAGGACGTGTTTCCAGCTTCTCCGGCAGGTGGTTCTGGTACGTCTGAGAGGTGGTTCCGCCATGGCTGGCAGGTGATCCCGGACTGTCCCCCAGGTGGTTCTGGCATAGCCAGCAGTTGATATTGGCCTGTCCGGCAGGTGGTTCCAGCGAGTCGAACAGGTGGCTCCGGCGTGCTCGGCAGGTGGTTCCGGTCTGTCCGGTAGGACATTCCGGCGTTTCCGGCATGTGCTTCCGGCACGTCTGAGAGGTGGTTCCGGCATGCGCGACAGGTGGTTTCGGAGTGTCCGCCAGGTGGTTCTGGCGTACCCGGCAGGTGATTTTGGCGTGTCCGGCAGGTGTTTCTGGCGAGTCGAGCAGGTGGCTCCGGCATGCTCGGCAGGTGCTTCCGGCGTCTCCGGCACTTGGTTCTGGTGTGTCTGAGAGCTGGTTCCGGCATGTCCGGCAGATGATTCCGGAGTGTCCGCCAAGTGGTTCTGGCATACCCAGCAGGTGATATTCGCATGACCGGAAGGTGGTTCCAGCAAGCCCGGCAGGTGATTCCGAAGTGTTCCCCAACTGGTTGTGGCGTAGCCGGCAGGTGATTTTGGCGTGTCCGGCAGGTGGTTCTGGCGAGTCGAGCAGGTGGTTCCGGCGTGCTCGGCAGGTGCTTCCGGGGTCATTGGCACGTGGTTCTGGCATATCTGAGAGGTGGTTCCGGCATGCCCGGCAGGTGTTTCCGGAGTGTTCGCCAAGTGTTTCCGGCATAGCCGGCAAGTAATTTTGCATGTCCAGCGGTCGTTCCGGCGGGTCGAGCCGGTGGTACCGGCGTGTCCGGCAGGTGGTTCCGGTCTGTCCGGCAGGTGGTTCTGTGGTGTCCGGCACGAGGTTCAGTCTGAGAGGCTGTGCCGGCATGCCCCTCACGTGATTCCGGCTTGTCCCCGAAGTGGTTCTGGCATACCCGGCAGGTGATTTTGGCGTGTCCGGCAGGTGTTTCTGGCGAGTCGAGCAGGTGGCTCCGGCATGCTCGGCAGGTGCTTCCGGCGTCTCCGGCACTTGGTTCTGGTGTGTCTGAGAGCTGGTTCCGGCATGTCCGGCAGATGATTCCGGAGTGTGCGCCAAGTGGTTCTGGCATGCCCAGCAGGTGATTTTGGCGTGTCAGGGAGGTGGTACCGGTGAGTCGAGCAGGTGGTTCCGGCGTGCTCAGCAGGTGGTTCAGGCGGTTCTGGCAGGTGGTATCCGTCTGTTCGGGGTGTGGTTCCAGCATCTCATGAACACGTTTCTGGCACGTCTGAGATGTGGTTCCAGCCGGCCCGACAGGTGTTTCCGCAGTGTCCGCCAAGCGGTTCTGGCGTAGTTGGCAGGTGATTTTGGCATGACTGGCAGGTGGTTCCAGCAAGCCTGGCAGGTGATTCCAAAGTGTTCACCAACTGGTTGTGGCGTAGCCGGCAGGTGATTTTTGCGTGATCGGCAGGTGGTTCTGGCGAGTCGAGCAGGTGGTTCCGGCGTGCTCGGCTGGTGCTTCCGGGGTCATTGGCACGGGGTTCTGGCATGTCTGAGAGGTGGTTCCTGCATGCCCGGCAAGTGATTCCGGAGTGTTCGCCAAGTGGTTCTGGCATAGTCGGCAGGTGATTTTGGCATGTCCGGCAGGTGGTTCAGGCGAGTTGAGCAGGTGGTTCCAACGTGCTTGGCAGGTGCTTCCGGCGTCTCCGGCACGTGTTTCTGGCACATCTGACAGGTGGTTCCGGCATGCCCGAAAGGTGATTCCGGTCTGTCCGGTAGGTGGTTCCAGCCTGCACGGCATGTGGTTCTGGTACGTCTCAGAGGTGGTTGCGCATGCCCAACAGGTGATTCCGGACTGTCCGCCACATGGTTGTGGCACGTCTGAGAGGTGGTTCCGGCATGCCCGGCAGGTCATCCCAGAGAGTCCTCCAAGTGGTTCTGGCATAACACGCAGGTGATTTTGGCGTGTCTGGCAGGTTGTTCCGCCGTGCTCGGCAGGTGGTTCAAGCATGGGCGTCACGTGGTTCCAGTCTGTCCAGGACGTGTTTCCAGCTTCTCCGGCAGGTGGTTCTGGTACGTCTGAGAGGTGGTTCCGCCATGGCTGGCAGGTGATTCCGGACCGTCCCCCAGGTGGTTCTGGCATAGCCAGCAGTTGATATTGGCCTGTCCGGCAGGTGGTTCCAGCGAGTCGAGCAGGTGGCTCCGGCATGCTCGGCAGGTGCTTCCGGCGTCTCCGGCACTTGGTTCTGGTGTATCTGAGAGCTGGTTCGGGCATGTCCGGCAGATGATTCCGGAGTGTCCGCCAAGTGGTTCTGGCATACCCAGCAGGTGATATTCGCATGACCGGAAGGTGGTTCCGGCAAGCCCGGCAGGTGATTCCGAAGTGTTCCCCAACTGGTTGTGGCGTAGCCGGCAGGTGATTTTGGCGTGTCCGGCAGGTGGTTCTGGCGAGTCGAGCAGGTGGTTCCGGCGTGCTCGGCAGGTGCTTCCGGGGTCATTGGCACGTGGTTCTGGCATATCTGAGAGGTGGTTCCGGCATGCCCGGCAGTTGTTTCCGGAGTGTTCGCCAAGTGTTTCCGGCGTAGCCGGCAAGTGGTTTTGCATGTCCAGCGGTCGTTCCGGCGGGTCGAGCCGGTGGTACCGGCGTGTCCGGCAGGTGGTTCCGGTCTGTCCGGCAGGTGGTTCTGTGGTGTCCGGCACGAGGTTCAGTCTGAGAGGCTGTGCCGGCATGCCCCTCACGTGATTCCGGCTTGTCCCCGAAGTGGTTCTGGCATACCCGGCAGGTGATTTTGGCGTGTCCGGCAGGTGTTTCTGGCGAGTCGAGCAGGTGGCTCCGGCATGCTCGGCAGGTGCTTCCGGCGTCTCCGGCACTTGGTTCTGGTGTGTCTGAGAGCTGGTTCCGGCATGTCCGGCAGATGATTCCGGAGTGTCCGCCAAGTGGTTCTGGCATACCCAGCAGGTGATTTTGGCGTGTCAGGGAGGTGGTACCGGTGAGTCGAGCAGGTGGTTCCGGCGTGCTCAGCAGGTGGTTCAGGCGGTTCTGGCAGGTGGTATCCGTCTGTTCGGGGTGTGGTTCCAGCATCTCATGAACACGTTTCTGGCACGTCTGAGATGTGGTTCCAGCCGGCCCGACAGGTGTTTCCGCAGTGTCCGCCAAGCGGTTCTGGCGTAGTTGGCAGGTGATTTTGGCATGACTGGCAGGTGGTTCCAGCAAGCCTGGCAGGTGATTCCAAAGTGTTCCCCAACTGGTTGTGGCGTAGCCGGCAGGTGATTTTTGCGTGATCGGCAGGTGGTTCTGGCGAGTCGAGCAGGTGGTTCCGGCGTGCTCGGCTGGTGCTTCCGGGGTCATTGGCACGGGGTTCTGGCATGTCTGAGAGGTGGTTCCTGCATGCCCGGCAAGTGATTCCGGAGTGTTCGCCAAGTGGTTCTGGCATAGTCGGCAGGTGATTTTGGCATGTCCGGCAGGTGGTTCAGGCGAGTTGAGCAGGTGGTTCCAACGTGCTTGGCAGGTGCTTCCGGCGTCTCCGGCACGTGTTTCTGGCACATCTGACAGGTGGTTCCGGCATGCCCGAAAGGTGATTCCGGTCTGTCCGGTAGGTGGTTCCAGCCTGCACGGCATGTGGTTCTGGTACGTCTCAGAGGTGGTTGCGCATGCCCAACAGGTGATTCCGGACTGTCCGCCACATGGTTCTGGCACGTCTGAGAGGTGGTTCCGGCATGCCCGGCAGGTCATCCCAGAGAGTCCTCCAAGTGGTTCTGGCATAACACGCAGGTGATTTTGGCGTGTCTGGCAGGTTGTTCCGTTGTGCTTGGCAGGTGGTTCAGGCTTGGCCGGCAGGTGGTTCCAGACTGTCCAGGACGTGTTTCCAGCTTCTCCGGCAGGTGGTTCTGCTACGTCTGAGAGGTGGTTCCGCCATGGCTGGCAGGTGATTCCGGACCGTCCCCCAGGTGGTTCTGGCATAGCCAGCAGTTGATATTGGTCTGTCCGGCAGGTGGTTCCAGCGAGTCGAACAGGTGGCTCCGGCGTGCTCGGCAGGTGGTTCCGGTCTGTCTGGTAGGTGATTCCGGCGTGTCCGGCACGTGCTTCCGGCACGTCTGAGATGTGGTTCCGGCATGCGCGACAGGTGATTTCGGAGTGTCCGCCAGGTGGTTCTGGCGTACCCGGCAGGTGATTTTGGCGTGTCCGACAGGTGTTTCTGGCGAGTCGAGCAGGTGGCTCCGGCATGCTCGGCAGGTGCTTCCGGCGTCTCCGGCACGTGGTTCTGGTGTGTCTGAGAGCTGGTTCCGGCATGTCCGGCAGATGATTCCGGAGTGTCCGCCAAGTGGTTCTGGCATACCCGGCTGGTGATTTGGGCATGTCAGGTAGGTGGTTCCGGCGAGTCGAGCAGGTGGCTCCGGCGTGCTCGGCAGGTTGTTCAGACGGGTCTGGCATGTGTTTTCCGTCTGTTCAGGGTGTGGTTCCAGCATCTCATGCACATGGTTCTGGCACGTCTGAGATGTGGTTCCGGCCGGCCCGACAGGTGTTTCCACAGTGTCCGCCAAGTGGTACTGGCGTAGTTGGCAGGTGATTTTGGCATGACCGGCAGGTGGTTCCAGCAAGCCCGGCAGGTGATTCCGAAGTGTTCCCCAACTGGTTGTGGCGTAGCCGGCAGGTGATTTTGGCGTGTCCGGCAGGTGGTTCTGGCGAGTCGAGCAGGTGGTTCCGGCGTGCTCGGCAGGTGCTTCCGGGGTCAGTGGCTCGTGGTTCTGGCATATCTGAGAGGTGGTTCCGGCATGCCCGGCAGGTGTTTCCGGAGTGTTCGCCAAGTGTTTCCGGCGTAGCCGGCAAGTGGTTTTGCATGTCCAGCGGTCGTTCCGGCGGGTCGAGCCGGTGGTACCGGCGTGTCCGGCAGGTGGTTCCGGTCTGTCCGGCAGGTGGTTCTGTGGTGTCCGGCACGAGGTTCAGTCTGAGAGGCTGTGACGGCATGCCCCTCACGTGATTCCGGTTTGTCCCCGAAGTGGTTCTGGCATACCCGGCAGGTGATTTTGGCGTGTCCGGCAGGTGTTTCTGGCGAGTCGAGCAGGTGGCTCCGGCATGCTCGGCAGGTGCTTCCGGCGTCTCCGGCACTTGGTTCTGGTGTGTCTGAGAGCTGGTTCCGGCATGTCCGGCAGATGATTCCAGAGTGTCCGCCAAGTGGTTCTGGCATACCCAGCAGGTGATTTTGGCGTGTCAGGGAGGTGGTACCGGTGAGTCGAGCAGGTGGTTCCGGCGTGCTCAGCAGGTGGTTCAGGCGGTTCTGGCAGGTGGTATCCGTCTGTTCGGGGTGTGGTTCCAGCATCTCATGAACACGTTTCTCTCTCGTCTGAGATGTGGTTCCAGCCGGCCCGACAGGTGTTTCCGCAGTGTCCGCCAAGCGGTTCTGGCGTAGTTGGCAGGTGATTTTGGCATGACTGGCAGGTGGTTCCAGCAATCCTGGCAGGTGATTCCAAAGTGTTCACCAACTGGTTGTGGCGTAGCCGGCAGGTGATTTTTGCGTGATCGGCAGGTGGTTCTGGCGAGTCGAGCAGGTGGTTCCGGCGTGCTCGGCTGGTGCTTCCGGGGTCATTGGCACGGGGTTCTGGCATGTCTGAGAGGTGGTTCCTGCATGCCCGGCAAGTGATTCCGGAGTGTTCGCCAAGTGGTTCTGGCATAGTCGGCAGGTGATTTTGGCATGTCCGGCAGGTGGTTCAGGCGAGTTGAGCAGGTGGTTCCAACGTGCTTGGCAGGTGCTTCCGGCGTCTCCGGCACGTGTTTCTGGCACATCTGACAGGTGGTTCCGGCATGCCCGAAAGGTGATTCCGGTCTGTCCGGTAGGTGGTTCCAGCCTGCACGGCATGTGGTTCTGGTACGTCTCAGAGGTGGTTGCGCATGCCCAACAGGTGATTCCGGACTGTCCGCCACATGGTTCTGGCACGTCTGAGAGGTGGTTCCGGCATGCCCGGCAGGTCATCCCAGAGAGTCCTCCAAGTGGTTCTGGCATAACACGCAGGTGATTTGGCGTGTCTGGCAGGTTGTTCCGTTGTGCTTGGCAGGTGGTTCAGGCTTGGCCGGCAGGTGGTTCCAGACTGTCCAGGACGTGTTTCCAGCTTCTCCGGCAGGTGGTTCTGCTACGTCTGAGAGGTGGTTCCGCCATGGCTGGCAGGTGATTCCGGACCGTCCCCCAGGTGGTTCTGGCATAGCCAGCAGTTGATATTGGTCTGTCCGGCAGGTGGTTCCAGCGAGTCGAACAGGTGGCTCCGGCGTGCTCGGAAGGTGGTTCCGGTCTGTCTGGTAGGTGATTCCGGCGTGTCCGGCACGTGCTTCCGGCACGTCTGAGATGTGGTTCCGGCATGCGCGACAGGTTATTTCGGAGTGTCCGCCAGGTGGTTCTGGCGTACCCGGCAGGTGATTTTGGCGTGTCCGACAGGTGTTTCTGGCGAGTCGAGCAGGTGGCTCCGGCATGCTCGGCAGGTGCTTCCGGCGTCTCCGGCACGTGGTTCTGTTGTGTCTGAGAGGTGGTTCCGGCATGTCCGGCAGATGATTCCGGAGTGTCCGCCAAGTGGTTCTGGCATACCCGGCTGGTGATTTGGGCATGTCAGGTAGGTGGTTCCGGCGAGTCGAGCAGGTGGCTCCGGCGTGCTCGGCAGGTTGTTCAGACGGGTCTGGCAGGTGTTTTCCGTCTGTTCAGGGTGTGGTTCCAGCATCTCATGCACATGGTTCTGGCACGTCTGAGATGTGGTTCCGGCCGGCCCGACAGGTGTTTCCACAGTGTCCGCCAAGTGGTACTGGCGTAGTTGGCAGGTGATTTTGGCATGACCGGCAGGTGGTTCCAGCAAGCCCGGCAGGTGATTCCGAAGTTTTCCCCAACAGGTTGTGGCGTAGCCGGCAGGTGATTTTTGCGTGTCCGGCAGGTGGTTCTGGCGAGTCGAGCAGGTGGTTCCGGCGTGCTCGGCAGGTGCTTCCGGGGTCATTGGCACGTGGTTCTGGCATATCTGAGAGGTGGTTCCGGCATGCCTGGCAGGTGATTCTGGAGTGTTCGCGAAGTGTTTCCGGCGTAGCCGGCAGGTGATTTTGCATGTCCAGCGGTCGTTCCGGCGGGTCGAGCTGGTGGTTCCGGCGTGTCCGGCAGGTGGTTCCGGTCTGTCCGGCAGGTGGTTCTGTGGTGTCCGGCACGAGGTTCAGTCTGAGACGCTGTGCCGGCATGACCCTCACGTGATTCCGGCTTGTCCCCGAAGTGGTGCTGGTGTAGCGGGCAGGTGATTTTGGCGTGTCCGGCAGGTGGTTCTGGCGAGTCGAGCAGGTGGTTCCGGCGTGCTCTGCAGGTGCTTCCGGGGTCATTGGCACGTGGTTCTGGCATATCTGAGAGGTGGTTCCGGCATGTCTGGCAGATGATTCCGGAGTGTGCGCCAAGTGGTTCTGGCATACCCAGCAGGTGATTTTGGCGTGTCAGGGAGGTGGTACCGGTGAGTCGAGCATTTGGTTCTGGCGTGCTCAGCAGGTGGTTCAGGCGGTTCTGGCAGGTGGTATCCGTCTGTTCGGGGTGTGGTTCCAGCATCTCATGAACACGTTTCTGGCACGTCTGAGATGTGGTTCCAGCCGGCCCGACAGGTGTTTCCGCAGTGTCCGCCAAGCGGTTCTGGCGTAGTTGGCAGGTGATTTTGGCATGACTGGCAGGTGGTTCCAGCAAGCCTGGCAGGTGATTCCAAAGTGTTCACCAACTGGTTGTGGCGTAGCCGGCAGGTGATTTTTGCGTGATCGGCAGGTGGTTCTGGCGAGTCGAGCAGGTGGTTCCCGCGTGCTCGGCTGGTGCTTCCGGGGTCATTGGCACGGGGTTCTGGCATGTCTGAGAGGTGGTTCCTGCATGCCCGGCAAGTGATTCCGGAGTGTTCGCCAAGTGGTTCTGGCATAGTCGGCAGGTGATTTTTCCATGTCCGGCAGGTGGTTCAGGCGAGTTGAGCAGTTGGTTCCGACGTGCTTGGCAGGTGCTTCCGGCGTCTCCGGCACGTGTTTCTGGCACATCTGACAGGTGGTTCCGGCATGCCCGAAAGGTGATTCCGGTCTGTCCGGTAGGTGGTTCCAGCCTGCACGGCATGTGGTTCTGGTACGTCTCAGAGGTGGTTGCGCATGCCCAACAGGTGATTCCGGACTGTCCGCCACATGGTTCTGGCACGTCTGAGAGGTGGTTCCGGCATGCCCGGCAGGTCATCCCAGAGAGTCCTCCAAGTGGTTCTGGCATAACAAGCAGGTGATTTGGCGTGTCTGGCAGGTTGTTCCGTTGTGCTTGGCAGGTGGTTCAGGCTTGGCCGGCAGGTGGTTCCAGACTGTCCAGGACGTGTTTCCAGCTTCTCCGGCAGGTGGTTCTGCTACGTCTGAGAGGTGGTTCCGCCATGGCTGGCAGGTGATTCCGGACCGTCCCCCAGGTGGTTCTGGCATAGCCAGCAGTTGATATTGGCCTGTCCGGCAGGTGGTTCCAGCGAGTCGAACAGGTGGCTCCGGCGTGCTCGGCAGGTGGTTCCGGTCTGTCTGGTAGGTGATTTCGGCGTGTCCGGCACGTTCTTCAGGCACGTCTGAGAGGTGGTTCCGGCATGCGCGACAGGTGATTTCGGAGTGTCCGCCAGGTGGTTCTGGCGTACCCGGCAGGTGATTTTGGCGTGTCCGACAGGTGTTTCTGACGAGTCGAGCAGGTGGCTCCGGCATGCTCGGCAGGTGCTTCCGGCGTCTCCGGCACGTGGTTCTGTTGTGTCTGAGAGGTGGTTCCGGCATGTCCGGCAGATGATTCCGGAGTGTCCGCCAAGTGGTTCTGGCATACCCGGCTGGTGATTTGGGCATGTCAGGTAGGTGGTTCCGGCGAGTCGAGCAGGTGGCTCCGGCGTGCTCGGCAGGTGCTTCCGGGGTCATTGGCACGTGGTTCTGGCATATCTGAGAGGTGGTTCCGGCATGCCCGGCAGGTGATTCCGGAGTGCTCGCCAAGTGTTTCCGGCGTAGCCGGCAGGTGATTTTGCATGTCCAGCGGTCGTTCCGGCGGGTGGAGCCGGTGGTTCCGGCGTGTCCGGCAGGTGGTTCCGGTCTGTCCGGCAGGTGGTTCTGTGGTGTCCGGCACGAGGTTCAGTCTGAGAGGCTGTGCCGGCATGCCCCTCACGTGATTCCGGCTTGTCCCCGAAGTGGTGCTGGTGTAGCGGGCAGGTGATTTTGGCGTGTCCGGCAGGTGGTTCAGGCGAGTTGAGCAGGTGGTTGCGACGTGCTCGGCAGGTGCTTCCGGCGTCTCCGGCACGTGTTTCTGGCACATCTGACTGGTGGTTCCGGCATGCCCAAAAGTTGATTCCGGTCTGTCCGGTAGGTGGTTCCGGCGTGCACGGCACGTGGTTCTGGTACGTGTCAGAGGTGGTTGCGTATGCCCAACAGGTGATTCCGGACCGTCCGCCACGTGCTTCTGGCACGTCTGAGAGGTGGTTCCAACATGCCCGTCAGGTCATTTCGGAGAGTCGTCCAAGTGGTTCTGGCGTAGCCCGCAGGTGATTTTGGCGTGTCCGGCAGGTGGTTCTGCCATGCTCGGCAGGTGGTTCAGGCATGGCCGTCACGTGGTTTCAGTCTTTCCAGGACGTGTTTCCAGCTTCTCCGGCAGGTGGTTCTGGTACGTCTGAGAGGTGGTTCCGCCATGGCTGGCAGGTGATCCCGGACTGTCCCCCAGGTGGTTCTGGCATAGCCAGCAGTTGATATTGGCCTGTCCGGCAGGTGGTTCCAGCGAGTCGAACAGGTGGCTCCGGCGTGCTCGGCAGGTGGTTCCGGTCTGTCCGGTACGAGATTCCGGCGTTTCCGGCACGTGCTTCCGGCACGTCTGAGAGGTGGTTCCGGCATGCGCGACAGGTGGTTTCGGAGTGTCCGCCAGGTGGTTCTGGCGTATCCGGCAGGTGATTTTGGCGTGTCCGGCAGGTGTTTCTGGCGAGTCGAGCAGGTGGCTCCGGCATGCTCGGCAGGTGCTTCCGGCGTCTCCGGCACTTGGTTCTGGTGTGTCTGAGAGCTGGTTCCGGCATGTCCGGCAGATGATTCCGGAGTGTCCGCCAAGTGGTTCTGGCATACCCAGCAGGTGATTTTGGCGTGTCAGGGAGGTGGTACCGGTGAGTCGAGCAGATGTTTCCGGCGTGCTCAGCAGGTGGTTCAGGCGGTTCTGGCAGGTGGTATCCGTCTGTTCGGGGTGTGGTTCCAGCATCTCATGAACACATTTCTGGCACGTCTGAGATGTGGTTCCAGCCGGCCCGACAGGTGTTTCCGCAGTGTCCGCCAAGCGGTTCTGGCATAGTTGGCAGGTGATTTTGGCATGACTGGCAGGTGGTTCCAGCAAGCCTGGCAGGTGATTGCAAAGTGTTCACCAACTGGTTGTGGCGTAGCCGGCAGGTGATTTTTGCGTGATCGGCAGGTGGTTCTGGCGAGTCGAGCAGGTGGTTCCGGCGTGCTCGGCTGGTGCTTCCGGGGTCATTGGCACGGGGTTCTGGCGTGTCTGAGAGGTGGTTCCTGCATGCCCGGCAAGTGATTCCGGAGTGTTCGCCAAGTGGTTCTGGCATAGTCGGCAGGTGATTTTGGCATGTCCGGCAGGTGGTTCAGGCGAGTTAAGCAGGTGGTTCCAACGTGCTTGGCAGGTGCTTCCGGCGTCTCCGGCACGTGTTTCTGGCACATCTGACAGGTGGTTCCAGCATGCCCGAAAGGTGATTCCAGTCTGTCCGGTAGGTGGTTCCAGCCTGCACGGCATGTGGTTCTGGTACGTCTCAGAGGTGGTTGCGCATGCCCAACAGGTGATTCCAGACTGTCCGCCACATGGTTCTGGCACGTCTGAGAGGTGGTTCCGGCATGCCCGGCAGGTCATCCCAGAGAGTCCTCCAAGTGGTTCTGGCATAACACGCAGGAGATTTTGGCGTGTCTGGCAGGTTGTTCCGTTGTGCTTGGCAGGTGGTTCAGGCTTGGCCGGCAGGTGGTTCCAGACTGTCCAGGACGTGTTTCCAGCTTCTCCGGCAGGTGGTTCTGCTACGTCTGAGAGGTGGTTCCGCCATGGCTGGCAGGTGACTCCGGACCGTCCCCCAGGTGGTTCTGGCATAGCCAGCAGTTGATATTGGCCTGTCCGGCAGGTGGTTCCAGCGAGTCGAACAGGTGGCTCCGGCGTGCTCGGCAGGTGGTTCCAGTCTGTCTGGTAGGTGATTCCGGCGTGTCCGGCACGTGCTTCCGGCACGTCTGAGAGGTGGTTCCGGCATGCGCGACAGGTCATTTCGTAGTGTCCGCCAGGTGGTTCTGGCGTACCCGGCAGGTGATTTTGGCGTGTCCGACAGGTGTTTCTGGCGAGTCGAGCAGGTGGCTCCGGCATGCTCGGCAGGTGCTTCCGGCGTCTCCGGCACGTGGTTCTGGTGTGTCTGAGAGGTGGTTCCGGCATGTCCGGCAGATGATTCCGGAGTGTCCGCCAAGTGGTTCTGGCATACCCGGCTGGTGATTTGGGCATGTCAGGTAGGTGGTTAAGGCGAGTCGAGCAGGTGGCTCCGGCGTGCTCGGCAGGTTGTTCAGACGTGTCTGGCAGGTGTTTTCCGTCTGTTCAGGGTGTGGTTCCAGCATCTCATGCACATGGTTCTGGCACGTCTGAGATGTGGTTCCGGCCGGCCCGACAGGTGTTTATACAGTGTCCGCCAAGTGGTACTGGCGTAGTTGGCAGGTGATTTTGGCATGACCGGCAGGTGGTTCCAGCAAGCCAGGCAGGTGATTCCGAAGTTTTCCCCAACTGGTTGTGGCGTAGACGGCAGGTGATTTTTGCGTGTCCGGCAGGTGGTTCTGGCGAGTCGAGCAGGTGGTTCCGGCGTGCTCGGCAGGTGCTTCCGGGGTCATTGGCACGTGGTTCTGGCATATCTGAGAGGTGGTTCCGGCATGCCCGGCAGGTGATTCTGGAGTGTTCGCGAAGTGTTTCCGGCGTAGCCGGCAGGTGATTTTGCATGTCCAGCGGTCGTTCCGGCGGGTCGAGCCGGTGGTACCGGCGTGTCCGGCAGGTGGTTCCGGTCTGTCTGGCAGGTGGTTCTGTGGTGTCCGGCACGAGGTTCAGTCTGAGAGGCTGTGCCGGCATGCCCCTCACGTGATTCCGGCTGGTCCCCGAAGTGGTTCTGGCATACCCGGCAGGTGATTTTGGCGTGTCCGGCAGGTGTTTCTGGCGAGTCGAGCAGGTGGCTCCGGCATGCTCGGCAGGTGCTTCCGGCGTCTCCGGCACTTGCTTCTGGTGTGTCTGAGAGCTGGTTCCGGCATGTCCGGCAGATGATTCCGGAGTGTCCGCCAAGTGGTTCTGGCATACCCAGCAGGTGATTTTGGCGTGTCAGGGAGGTGGTACCGGTGAGTCGAGCAGGTGGTTCTGGCGTGCTCAGCAGGTGGTTCAGGCGGTTCTGGCAGGTGGTATCCGTCTGTTCGGGGTGTGGTTCCAGCATCTCATGAACACGTTTCTCTCTCGTCTGAGATGTGGTTCCAGCCGGCCCGACAGGTGTTTCCGCAGTGTCCGCCAAGCGGTTCTGGCGTAGTTGGCAGGTGATTTTGGCATGACTGGCAGGTGGTTCCAGCAAGCCTGGCAGGTGATTCCAAAGTGTTCACCAACTGGTTGTGGCGTAGCCGGCAGGTGATTTTTGTGTGATCGGCAGGTGGTTCTGGCGAGTCGAGCAGCTGGTTCCGGCGTGCTCGGCTGGTGCTTCCGGGGTCATTGGCACGGGGTTCTGGCATGTCTGAGAGGTGGTTCCTGCATGCCCGGCAAGTGATTCCGGAGTGTTCGCCAAGTGGTTCTGGCATAGTCGGCAGGTGATTTTGGCATGTCCGGCAGGTGGTTCAGGCGAGTTGAGCAGGTGGTTCCAACGTGCTTGGCAGGTGCTTCCGGCGTCTCCGGCACGTGTTTCTGGCACATCTGACAGGTGGTTCCGGCATGCCCGAAAGGTGATTCCGGTCTGTCCGGTAGGTGGTTCCAGCCTGCACGGCATGTGGTTCTGGTACGTGTCAGAGGTGGTTGCGCATGCCCAACAGGTGATTCCGGACTGTCCGCCACATGGTTCTGGCACGTCTGAGAGGTGGTTCCGGCATGCCCGGCAGGTCATCCCAGAGAGTCCTCCAAGTGGTTCTGGCATAACACGCAGGTGATTTGGCGTGTCTGGCAGGTTGTTCCGTTGTGCTTGGCAGGTGGTTCAGGCTTGGCCGGCAGGTGGTTCCAGACTGTCCAGGACGTGTTTCCAGCTTCTCCGGCAGGTGGTTCTGCTACGTCTGAGAGGTGGTTCCGCCATGGCTGGCAGGTGATTCCGGACCGTCCCCCAGGTGGTTCTGGCATAGCCAGCAGTTGATATTGGTCTGTCCGGCAGGTGGTTCCAGCGATTCGAACAGGTGGCTCCGGCGTGCTCGGCAGGTGGTTCCGGTCTGTCTGGTAGGTGATTCCGGCGTGTCCGGCACGTGCTTCCGGCACGTCTGAGATGTGGTTCCGGCATGCGCGACAGGTGATTTCGGAGTGTCCGCCAGGTGGTTCTGGCGTACCCGGCAGGTGATTTTGGCGTGTCCGACAGGTGTTTCTGGCGAGTCGAGCAGGTGGCTCCGGCATGCTCGGCAGGTGCTTCCGGCGTCTCCGGCACGTGGTTCTGTTGTGTCTGAGAGGTGGTTCCGGCATGTCCGGCAGATGATTCCGGAGTGTCCGCCAAGTGGTTCTGGCATACCCGGCTGGTGATTTGGGCATGTCAGGTAGGTGGTTCCGGCGAGTCGAGCAGGTGGCTCCGGCGTGCTCGGCAGGTTGTTCAGACGGGTCTGGCAGGTGTTTTCCGTCTGTTCAGGGTGTGGTTCCAGCATCTCATGCACATGGTTCTGGCACGTCTGAGATGTGGTTCCGGCCGGCCCGACAGGTGTTTCCACAGTGTCCGCCAAGTGGTACTGGCGTAGTTGGCAGGTGATTTTGGCATGACTGGCAGGTGGTTCCAGCAAGCCCGGCAGGTGATTCCGAAGTTTTCCCCAACAGGTTGTGGCGTAGCCGGCAGGTGATTTTTGCGTGTCCGGCAGGTGGTTCTGGCGAGTCGAGCAGGTGGTTCCGGCGTGCTCGGCAGGTGCTTCCGGGGTCATTGGCACGTGGTTCTGGCATATCTGAGAGGTGGTTCCGGCATGCCCGGCAGGTGATTCCGGAGTGTTCGCGAAGTGTTTCCGGCGTAGCCGGCAGGTGATTTTGCATGTCCAGCGGTCGTTCCGGCGGGTCGAGCTGGTGGTTCAGGCGTGTCCGGCAGGTGGTTCCGGTCTGTCCGGCAGGTGGTTCTGTGGTGTCCGGCACGAGGTTCAGTCTGAGAGGCTGTGCCGGCATGACCCTCACGTGATTCCGGCTTGTCCCCGAAGTGGTGCTGGTGTAGCGGGCAGGTGATTTTGGCGTGTCCGGCAGGTGGTTCTGGCGAGTCGAGCAGGTGGTTCCGGCGTGCTCGGCAGGTGCTTCCGGGGTCATTGGCACGTGGTTCTGGCATATCTGAGAGGTGGTTCCGGCATGCCCGGCAGGTGATTCCGGAGTGCTCGCCAAGTGTTTCCGGCGTAGCCGGCAGGTGATTTTGCATGTCCAGCGGTCGTTCCGGAGGGTCGAGCCGGTGGTTCCGGCGTGTCCGGCAGGTGGTTCCGGTCTGTCCGGCAGGTGGTTCTGTGGTGTCCGGCACGAGGTTCAGTCTGAGAGGCTGTGCCGGCATGCCCCTCACGTGATTCCGGCTTGTCCCCGAAGTGGTTCTGGCATACCCGGCAGGTGATTTTGGCGTGTCCGGCAGGTGTTTCTGGCGAGTCGAGCAGGTGGCTCCGGCATGCTCGGCAGGTGCTTCCGGCGTCTCCGGCACGTGGTTCTGTTGTGTCTGAGAGCTGGTTCCGGCATGTCCGGCAGATGATTCCGGAGTGTCCGCCAAGTGGTTCTGACATACCCGGCTGGTGATTTGGGCATGTCAGGTAGGTGGTTCCGGCGAGTCGAGCAGGTGGCTCCGGCGTGCTCGGCAGGTTGTTCAGACGGGTCTGGCAGGTGTTTTCCGTCTGTTCAGGGTGTGGTTCCAGCATCTCATGCACATGGTTCTGGCACGTCTGAGATGTGGTTCCGGCCGGCCCGACAGGTGTTTCCACAGTGTCCGCCAAGTGGTACTGGCGTAGTTGGCAGGTGATTTTGGCATGACCGGCAGGTGGTTCCAGCAAGCCCGGCAGGTGATTCTGAAGTGTTCCCCAACTGGTTGTGGCGTAGCCGGCAGGTGATTTTTGCGTGTCCGGCAGGTGGTTCTGGCGAGTCGAGCAGGTGGTTCCGGCGTGCTCGGCAGGTGCTTCCGGGGTCATTGGCACGTGGTTCTGGCATATCTGAGAGGTGGTTCCGGCATGCCCGGCAGGTGATTCCGGAGTGTTCGCCAAGTGTTTCCGGCATAGCCGGCAGGTGATTTTGCATGTCCAGCGGTCGTTCCGGCGGGTCGAGCCGGTGGTTCCGGCGTGTCCGGCAGGTGGTTCCGGTCTGTCCGGTAGGTGTTTCCGGCGTGTCTGGCACGTGCTTCCGGTACGTCTGAGAGGTGGTTCCGGTATGCGCGGCAGGTGATTCCGTAGTGTCCGACAGGTGGTTCTGGCATACCCGGCAGGTGATTTTGGCGTGTCCGGCAGGTGTTTCTGGCGAGTCGAGCAGGTGGCTCCGGCATGCTCGGCAGGTGCTTCCGGCTTCTCCGGCACTTGGTTCTGGTGTGTCTGAGAGCTGGTTCCGGCATGTCCGGCAGATGATTCCGGAGTGTCCGCCAAGTGGTTCTGGCATACCCAGCAGGTGATATTCGCATGACCGGAAGGTGGTTCCAGCGAGCCCGGCAGGTGATTCCGAAGTGTTCCCCAACTGGTTGTGGCGTAGCCGGCAGGTGATTTTGGCGTGTCCGGCAGGTGGTTCTGGCGAGTCGAGCAGGTGGTTCCGGCGTGCTCGGCAGGTGCTTCCGGGGTCATTGGCACGTGGTTCGGGCATATCTGAGAGGTGGTTCCGGCATGCCCGGCAGGTGTTTCCGGAGTGTTCGCCAAGTGTTTCCGGCGTAGCCGGCAGGTGATTTTGCATGTCCAGCGGTCGTTCCGGCGGGTCGAGCCGGTGGTTCCGGCGTGTCCGGCAGGTGGTTCCGGTCTGTCCGGCAGGTGGTTCTGTGGTGTCCGGCACGAGGTTCAGTCTGAGAGGCTGTGCCGGCATGCCCCTCACGTGATTCCGGCTTGTCCGCGAAGTGGTGCTGGTGTAGCGGGCAGGTGATTTTTGCGTGTCCGGCAGGTGGTTCTGGCGAGTCGAGCAGGTGGTTCCGGCGTGCTCGGCAGGTGCTTCCGGGGTCATTGGCACGTGGTTCTGGCATATCTGAGAGGTGGTTCCGGCATGCCCGGCAGGTGATTCCGGAGTGCTCGCCAAGTGTTTCCGGCGTAGCCGGCAGGTGATTTTGCATGTCCAGCGGTCGTTCCGGAGGGTCGAGCCGGTGGTTCCGGCGTGTCCGGCAGGTGGTTCCGGTCTGTCCGGCAGGTGGTTCTGTGGTGTCCGGCACGAGGTTCAGTCTGAGAGGCTGTGCCGGCATGCCCCTCACGTGATTCCGGCTTGTCCCCGAAGTGGTTCTGGCATACCCGGCAGGTGATTTTGGCGTGTCCGGCAGGTGTTTCTGGCGAGTCGAGCAGGTGGCTCCGGCATGCTCGGCAGGTGCTTCCGGCGTCTCCGGCACTTGGTTCTGGTGTGTCTGAGAGCTGGTTCCGGCATGTCCGGCAGATGATTCCGGAGTGTCCGCCAAGTGGTTCTGGCATACCCAGCAGGTGATTTTGGCGTGTTAGGGATTTGTTACCCGTGAGTAGAGCAGGTGGTTCCGGCGTGCTCAGCAGGTGGTTCAGGCGGTTCTGGCAGGTGGTATCCGTCTGTTCGGGGTGTGGTTCCAGCCTCTCATGAACACGTTTCTGGCACGTCTGAGATGTGGTTCCGGCCGGCCCGACAGGTGTTTCCACAGTGTCCGCCAAGTGGTACTGGCGTAGTTGGCAGGTGATTTTGGCATGTCCGGCAGGTGGTTCCAGCAAGCCCGGCAGGTGATTCCGAAGTTTTCCCCAACTGGTTGTGGCGTAGCCGGCAGGTGATTTTTGCGTGTCCGGCAGGTGGTTCTGGCGAGTCGAGCAGGTGGTTCCGGCGTGCTCGGCAGGTGGTTCCGGTCTGTCTGGTAGGTGATTCCGGCGTGTCCGGCACGTGCTTCCGGCACGTCTGAGAGGTGGTTCCGGCATGCGCGACAGGTGGTTTCGGAGTGTTCGCCAGGTGGTTCTGGCGTACCCGGCAGGTGATTTTGGCGTGTCCGACATGTGTTTCTGGCGAGTTGAGCAGGTGGCTCCGGAATGCTCGGCAGGTGCTTCCGGCGTCTCCGGCACTTGGTTCTGGTGTGTCTGAGAGCTGGTTCCGGCATGTCCGGCAGATGATTCCGGAGTGTCCGCCAAGCGGTTCTGGCATACCCAGCAGGTGATTTTCGCATGACCAGCAGGTGGTTCCAGCAAGCCCGGCAGGTGATTCCGAAGTGTTCCCCAACTGGTTGTGGCCTAGCCGGCAGGTGATTTTTGCGTGTCCGGCAGGTGGTTCTGGCGAGTCGAGCAGGTGGTTCCGGCGTGCTCGGCAGGTGCTTCCGGGGTCATTGGCACGTGGTTCTGGCATATCTGAGAGGTGGTTCCGGCATGCCCGGCAGGTGATTCCGGAGTGTTCGCCAAGTGTTTCCGGCGTAGCCGGCAGGTGATTTTGCATGTCCAGCGGTCGTTCCGGCGGGTCGAGCCGGTGGTTCCGGCGTGTCCGGCAGGTGGTTCCGGTCTGTCTGGCAGGTGGTTCTGTGGTGTCCGGCACGAGGTTCAGTCTGAGAGGCTGTGCCGGCATGCCCCTCACGTGATTCCGGCTTGTCCCCGAAGTGGTGCTGATGTAGCGGGCAGGTGATTTTGGCGTGTCCGGCAGGTGGTTCAGGCGAGTTGATCAGGTGGTTGCGACGTGCTCCGCAGGTGCTTCCGGCGTCTCCGGCACGTGTTTCTGGCACATCTGACTGGTGGTTCCGGCATGCCCAAAAGTGGATTCCGGTCTGTCCGGTAGGTGGTTCCGGCGTGCACGGCACGTGGTTCTGGTACGTGTCAGAGGTGGTTGCGTATGCCCAACAGGTGATTCCGGACTGTCCGCCACGTGCTTCTGGCATGTCTGAGAGGTGGTTCCAACATGCCCGGCAGGTCATTTCGGAGAGTCGTCCAAGTGGTTCTGGCGTAGCCCGCAGGTGATTTTGGCGTGTCCGGCAGGTGGTTCCGCCGTGCTCGGCAGGTGGTTCAGGCATGGCCGTCACGTGGTTCCAGTCTGTCCAGGACGTTTTTCCAGCTTCTCCGGCAGGTGGTTCTGGTACGTCTGAGAGGTGGTTCCGCCATGGCTGGCAGGTGATCCCGGACTGTCCCCCAGGTGGTTCTGGCATAGCCAGCAGTTGATATTGGCCTGTCTGGCAGGTTGTTCCAGCGAGTCAAACAGGTGGCTCTGGCGTTCTTGGCAGGTGGTTCCGGTCTGTCCGGTAGGTGTTTCCAGCGTGTCTGGCACGTGCTTCCGGCACGTCTGAGAGGTGGTTCCGGCATGCGCGGCAGGTGATTCCGTAGTGTCCGACAGGTGGTTCTGGCATACCCGGCAGGTGATTTTGGCGTGTCCGGCAGGTATTTCTGGCGAGTCGAGCAGGTGGCTCCGGCATGCTCGGCAGGTGCTTCCGGCGTCTCCGGCACTTGGTTCTGGTGTGTCTGAGAGCTGGTTCCGGCATGTCCGGCAGATGATTCCGGAGTGTCCGCCAAGTGGTTCTGGCATACCCAGCAGGTGATTTTGGCGTGTCAGGGAGGTGGTACCGGTGAGTCGAGCAGGTGGTTCCGGCGTGCTCAGCAGGTGGTTCAGGCGGTTCTGGCAGGTGGTATCCGTCTGTTCGGGGTGTGGTTCCAGCATCTCATGAACACGTTTCTGGCACGTCTGAGATGTGGTTCCAGCCGGCCCGACAGGTGTTTCCGCAGTGTCCGCCAAGCGGTTCTGGCGTAGTTGGCAGGTGATTTTGGCATGACTGGCAGGTGGTTCCAGCAAGCCTGGCAGGTGATTCCAAAGTGTTCCCCAACTGGTTGTGGCGTAACCGGCAGGTGATTTTTGCGTGTCCGGCAGGTGGTTCTGGCGAGTCGAGCAGGTGGTTCCCGCGTGCTCGGCAGGTGCTTCCGGGGTCATTGGCACGTGGTTCTGGCATATCTGAGAGGTGGTTCCGGCATGCCCGGCAGGTGATTCCGGAGTGTTCGCCAAGTGTTTCCGGCGTAGCCGGCAGGTGATTTTGCATGTCCAGCGGTCGTTCCGGCGGGTCGAGCCGGTGGTTCCGGCGTGTCCGGCAGGTGGTTCCGGTCTGTCCGGCAGGTGGTTCTGTGGTGTCCGGCACGAGGTTCAGTCTGAGAGGCTGTGCCGGCATGCCCCTCACGTGATTCCGGCTTGTCCCCGAAGTGGTGCTGGTGTAGCGGGCAGGTGATTTTGGCGTGTCCGGCAGGTGGTTCAGGCGAGTTGATCAGGTGGTTGCGACGTGCTCCGCAGGTGCTTCCGGCGTCTCCGGCACGTGTTTCTGGCACATCTGACTGGTGGTTCCGGCATGCCCAAAAGTGGATTCCGGTCTGTCCGGTATGTGGTTCCGGCGTGCACGGCACGTGGTTCTGGTACGTGTCAGAGGTGGTTGCGTATGCCCAACAGGTGATTCCGGACTGTCCGCCACGTGCTTCTGGCATGTCTGAGAGGTGGTTCCAACATGCCCGGCAGGTCATTTCGGAGAGTCGTCCAAGTGGTTCTGGCGTAGCCCGCAGGTGATTTTGGCGTGTCCGGCAGGTGGTTCCGCCGTGCTCGGCAGGTGGTTCAGGCATGGCCGTCACGTGGTTCCAGTCTGTCCAGGACGTGTTTCCAGCTTCTCCGGCAGGTGGTTCTGGTACGTCTGAGAGGTGGTTCCGCCATGGCTGGCAGGTGATCCCGGACTGTCCCCCAGGTGGTTCTGGCATAGCCAGCAGTTGATATTGGTCTGTCCGGGAGGTGGTTCCAGCGAGTCAAACAGGTGGCTCCGGCGTTCTTGGCAGGTGGTTCCGGTCTGTCCGGTAGGTGTTTCCGGCGTGTCTGGCACGTGCTTCCGGCACGTCTGAGAGGTGGTTCCGGCATGCGCGACAGGTGATTTCGGAGTGTCCGCCAGGTGGTTCTGGCGTACCCGGCAGGTGATTTTGGCGTGTCCGACAGGTGTTTCTGGCGAGTCGAGCAGGTGGCTCCGCCATGCTCGGCAGGTGCTTCCGGCGTCTCCGGCACGTGGTTCTGTTGTGTCTGAGAGGTGGTTCCGGCATGTCCGGCAGATGATTCCGGAGTGTCCGCCAAGTGGTTCTGGCATACCCGGCTGGTGATTTGGGCATGTCAGGTAGGTGGTTCCGGCGAGTCGAGCAGGTGGCTCCGGCGTGCTCGGCAGGTTGTTCAGACGGGTCTGGCAGGTGTTTTCCGTCTGTTCAGGGTGTGGTTCCAGCATCTCATGCACATGGTTCTGGCACGTCTGAGATGTGGTTCCGGCCGGCCCGACAGGTGTTTCCACAGTGTCCGCCAAGTGGTACTGGCGTAGTTGGCAGGTGATTTTGGCATGACCGGCAGGTGGTTCCAGCAAGCCCGGCAGGTGATTCCGAAGTTTTCCCCAACAGGTTGTGGCGTAGCCGGCAGGTGATTTTTGCGTGTCCGGCAGGTGGTTCTGGCGAGTCGAGCAGGTGGTTCCGGCGTGCTCGGCAGGTGCTTCCGGGGTCATTGGCACGTGGTTCTGGCATATCTGAGAGGTGGTTCCGGCATGCCTGGCAGGTGATTCTGGAGTGTTCGCGAAGTGTTTCCGGCGTAGCCGGCAGGTGATTTTGCATGTCCAGCGGTCGTTCCGGCGGGTCGAGCTGGTGGTTCCGGCGTGTCCGGCAGGTGGTTCCGGTCTGTCCGGCAGGTGGTTCTGTGGTGTCCGGCACGAGGTTCAGTCTGAGACGCTGTGCCGGCATGACCCTCACGTGATTCCGGCTTGTCCCCGAAGTGGTGCTGGTGTAGCGGGCAGGTGATTTTGGCGTGTCCGGCAGGTGGTTCTGGCGAGTCGAGCAGGTGGTTCCGGCGTGCTCTGCAGGTGCTTCCGGGGTCATTGGCACGTGGTTCTGGCATATCTGAGAGGTGGTTCCGGCATGCCCGGCAGGTGATTCCGGAGTGCTCGCCAAGTGTTTCCGGCGTAGCCGGCAGGTGATTTTGCATGTCCAGCGGTCGTTCCGGAGGGTCGAGCCGGTGGTTCCGGCGTGTCCGGCAGGTGGTTCCGGTCTGTCCGGCAGGTGGTTCTGTGGTGTCCGGCACGAGGTTCATTCTGAGAGGCTGTGCCGGCATGCCCCTCACGTGATTCCGGCTTGTCCCCGAAGTTGTTCTGGCATACCCGGCAGGTGATTTTGGCGTGTCCGGCAGGTGTTTCTGGCGAGTCGAGCAGGTGGCTCCGGCATGCTTGGCAGGTGCTTCCGGCGTCTCCGGCACTTGGTTCTGGTGTGTCTGAGAGCTGGTTCCGGCATGTCTGGCAGATGATTCCGGAGTGTGCGCCAAGTGGTTCTGGCATACCCAGCAGGTGATTTTGGCGTGTCAGGGAGGTGGTACCGGTGAGTCGAGCATTTGGTTCTGGCGTGCTCAGCAGGTGGTTCAGGCGGTTCTGGCAGGTGGTATCCGTCTGTTCGGGGTGTGGTTCCAGCATCTCATGAACACGTTTCTGGCACGTCTGAGATGTGGTTCCAGCCGGCCCGACAGGTGTTTCCGCAGTGTCCGCCAAGCGGTTCTGGCGTAGTTGGCAGGTGATTTTGGCATGACTGGCAGGTGGTTCCAGCAAGCCTGGCAGGTGATTCCAAAGTGTTCACCAACTGGTTGTGGCGTAGCCGGCAGGTGATTTTTGCGTGATCGGCAGGTGGTTCTGGCGAGTCGAGCAGGTGGTTCCCGCGTGCTCGGCTGGTGCTTCCGGGGTCATTGGCACGGGGTTCTGGCATGTCTGAGAGGTGGTTCCTGCATGCCCGGCAAGTGATTCCGGAGTGTTCGCCAAGTGGTTCTGGCATAGTCGGCAGGTGATTTTTCCATGTCCGGCAGGTGGTTCAGGCGAGTTGAGCAGTTGGTTCCGACGTGCTTGGCAGGTGCTTCCGGCGTCTCCGGCACGTGTTTCTGGCACATCTGACAGGTGGTTCCGGCATGCCCGAAAGGTGATTCCGGTCTGTCCGGTAGGTGGTTCCAGCCTGCACGGCATGTGGTTCTGGTACGTCTCAGAGGTGGTTGCGCATGCCCAACAGGTGATTCCGGACTGTCCGCCACATGGTTCTGGCACGTCTGAGAGGTGGTTCCGGCATGCCCGGCAGGTCATCCCAGAGAGTCCTCCAAGTGGTTCTGGCATAACAAGCAGGTGATTTGGCGTGTCTGGCAGGTTGTTCCGTTGTGCTTGGCAGGTGGTTCAGGCTTGGCCGGCAGGTGGTTCCAGACTGTCCAGGACGTGTTTCCAGCTTCTCCGGCAGGTGGTTCTGCTACGTCTGAGAGGTGGTTCCGCCATGGCTGGCAGGTGATTCCGGACCGTCCCCCAGGTGGTTCTGGCATAGCCAGCAGTTGATATTGGCCTGTCCGGCAGGTGGTTCCAGCGAGTCGAACAGGTGGCTCCGGCGTGCTCGGCAGGTGGTTCCGGTCTGTCTGGTAGGTGATTTCGGCGTGTCCGGCACGTTCTTCAGGCACGTCTGAGAGGTGGTTCCGGCATGCGCGACAGGTGATTTCGGAGTGTCCGCCAGGTGGTTCTGGCGTACCCGGCAGGTGATTTTGGCGTGTCCGACAGGTGTTTCTGACGAGTCGAGCAGGTGGCTCCGGCATGCTCGGCAGGTGCTTCCGGCGTCTCCGGCACGTGGTTCTGTTGTGTCTGAGAGGTGGTTCCGGCATGTCCGGCAGATGATTCCGGAGTGTCCGCCAAGTGGTTCTGGCATACCCGGCTGGTGATTTGGGCATGTCAGGTAGGTGGTTCCGGCGAGTCGAGCAGGTGGCTCCGGCGTGCTCGGCAGGTGCTTCCGGGGTCATTGGCACGTGGTTCTGGCATATCTGAGAGGTGGTTCCGGCATGCCCGGCAGGTGATTCCGGAGTGCTCGCCAAGTGTTTCCGGCGTAGCCGGCAGGTGATTTTGCATGTCCAGCGGTCGTTCCGGCGGGTGGAGCCGGTGGTTCCGGCGTGTCCGGCAGGTGGTTCCGGTCTGTCCGGCAGGTGGTTCTGTGGTGTCCGGCACGAGGTTCAGTCTGAGAGGCTGTGCCGGCATGCCCCTCACGTGATTCCGGCTTGTCCCCGAAGTGGTGCTGGTGTAGCGGGCAGGTGATTTTGGCGTGTCCGGCAGGTGGTTCAGGCGAGTTGAGCAGGTGGTTGCGACGTGCTCGGCAGGTGCTTCCGGCGTCTCCGGCACGTGTTTCTGGCACATCTGACTGGTGGTTCCGGCATGCCCAAAAGTTGATTCCGGTCTGTCCGGTAGGTGGTTCCGGCGTGCACGGCACGTTGTTCTGGTACGTGTCAGAGGTGGTTGCGTATGCCCAACAGGTGATTCCGGACCGTCCGCCACGTGCTTCTGGCACGTCTGAGAGGTGGTTCCAACATGCCCGTCAGGTCATTTCGGAGAGTCGTCCAAGTGGTTCTGGCGTAGCCCGCAGGTGATTTTGGCGTGTCCGGCAGGTGGTTCTGCCATGCTCGGCAGGTGGTTCAGGCATGGCCGTCACGTGGTTTCAGTCTTTCCAGGACGTGTTTCCAGCTTCTCCGGCAGGTGGTTCTGGTACGTCTGAGAGGTGGTTCCGCCATGGCTGGCAGGTGATCCCGGACTGTCCCCCAGGTGGTTCTGGCATAGCCAGCAGTTGATATTGGCCTGTCCGGCAGGTGGTTCCAGCGAGTCGAACAGGTGGCTCCGGCGTGCTCGGCAGGTGGTTCCGGTCTGTCCGGTACGAGATTCCGGCGTTTCCGGCACGTGCTTCCGGCACGTCTGAGAGGTGGTTCCGGCATGCGCGACAGGTGGTTTCGGAGTGTCCGCCAGGTGGTTCTGGCGTATCCGGCAGGTGATTTTGGCGTGTCCGGCAGGTGTTTCTGGCGAGTCGAGCAGGTGGCTCCGGCATGCTCGGCAGGTGCTTCCGGCGTCTCCGGCACTTGGTTCTGGTGTGTCTGAGAGCTGGTTCCGGCATGTCCGGCAGATGATTCCGGAGTGTCCGCCAAGTGGTTCTGGCATACCCAGCAGGTGATTTTGGCGTGTCAGGGAGGTGGTACCGGTGAGTCGAGCAGATGTTTCCGGCGTGCTCAGCAGGTGGTTCAGGCGGTTCTGGCAGGTGGTATCCGTCTGTTCGGGGTGTGGTTCCAGCATCTCATGAACACATTTCTGGCACGTCTGAGATGTGGTTCCAGCCGGCCCGACAGGTGTTTCCGCAGTGTCCGCCAAGCGGTTCTGGCATAGTTGGCAGGTGATTTTGGCATGACTGGCAGGTGGTTCCAGCAAGCCTGGCAGGTGATTGCAAAGTGTTCACCAACTGGTTGTGGCGTAGCCGGCAGGTGATTTTTGCGTGATCGGCAGGTGGTTCTGGCGAGTCGAGCAGGTGGTTCCGGCGTGCTCGGCTGGTGCTTCCGGGGTCATTGGCACGGGGTTCTGGCGTGTCTGAGAGGTGGTTCCTGCATGCCCGGCAAGTGATTCCGGAGTGTTCGCCAAGTGGTTCTGGCATAGTCGGCAGGTGATTTTGGCATGTCCGGCAGGTGGTTCAGGCGAGTTAAGCAGGTGGTTCCAACGTGCTTGGCAGGTGCTTCCGGCGTCTCCGGCACGTGTTTCTGGCACATCTGACAGGTGGTTCCAGCATGCCCGAAAGGTGATTCCAGTCTGTCCGGTAGGTGGTTCCAGCCTGCACGGCATGTGGTTCTGGTACGTCTCAGAGGTGGTTGCGCATGCCCAACAGGTGATTCCAGACTGTCCGCCACATGGTTCTGGCACGTCTGAGAGGTGGTTCCGGCATGCCCGGCAGGTCATCCCAGAGAGTCCTCCAAGTGGTTCTGGCATAACACGCAGGAGATTTTGGCGTGTCTGGCAGGTTGTTCCGTTGTGCTTGGCAGGTGGTTCAGGCTTGGCCGGCAGGTGGTTCCAGACTGTCCAGGACGTGTTTCCAGCTTCTCCGGCAGGTGGTTCTGCTACGTCTGAGAGGTGGTTCCGCCATGGCTGGCAGGTGACTCCGGACCGTCCCCCAGGTGGTTCTGGCATAGCCAGCAGTTGATATTGGCCTGTCCGGCAGGTGGTTCCAGCGAGTCGAACAGGTGGCTCCGGCGTGCTCGGCAGGTGGTTCCAGTCTGTCTGGTAGGTGATTCCGGCGTGTCCGGCACATGCTTCCGGCACGTCTGAGAGGTGGTTCCGGCATGCGCGACAGGTCATTTCGTAGTGTCCGCCAGGTGGTTCTGGCGTACCCGGCAGGTGATTTTGGCGTGTCCGACAGGTGTTTCTGGCGAGTCGAGCAGGTGGCTCCGGCATGCTCGGCAGGTGCTTCCGGCGTCTCCGGCACGTGGTTCTGGTGTGTCTGAGAGGTGGTTCCGGCATGTCCGGCAGATGATTCCGGAGTGTCCGCCAAGTGGTTCTGGCATACCCGGCTGGTGATTTGGGCATGTCAGGTAGGTGGTTAAGGCGAGTCGAGCAGGTGGCTCCGGCGTGCTCGGCAGGTTGTTCAGACGTGTCTGGCAGGTGTTTTCCGTCTGTTCAGGGTGTGGTTCCAGCATCTCATGCACATGGTTCTGGCACGTCTGAGATGTGGTTCCGGCCGGCCCGACAGGTGTTTATACAGTGTCCGCCAAGTGGTACTGGCGTAGTTGGCAGGTGATTTTGGCATGACCGGCAGGTGGTTCCAGCAAGCCAGGCAGGTGATTCCGAAGTTTTCCCCAACTGGTTGTGGCGTAGACGGCAGGTGATTTTTGCGTGTCCGGCAGGTGGTTCTGGCGAGTCGAGCAGGTGGTTCCGGCGTGCTCGGCAGGTGCTTCCGGGGTCATTGGCACGTGGTTCTGGCATATCTGAGAGGTGGTTCCGGCATGCCCGGCAGGTGATTCTGGAGTGTTCGCGAAGTGTTTCCGGCGTAGCCGGCAGGTGATTTTGCATGTCCAGCGGTCGTTCCGGCGGGTCGAGCCGGTGGTACCGGCGTGTCCGGCAGGTGGTTCCGGTCTGTCTGGCAGGTGGTTCTGTGGTGTCCGGCACGAGGTTCAGTCTGAGAGGCTGTGCCGGCATGCCCCTCACGTGATTCCGGCTGGTCCCCGAAGTGGTTCTGGCATACCCGGCAGGTGATTTTGGCGTGTCCGGCAGGTGTTTCTGGCGAGTCGAGCAGGTGGCTCCGGCATGCTCGGCAGGTGCTTCCGGCGTCTCCGGCACTTGCTTCTGGTGTGTCTGAGAGCTGGTTCCGGCATGTCCGGCAGATGATTCCGGAGTGTCCGCCAAGTGGTTCTGGCATACCCAGCAGGTGATTTTGGCGTGTCAGGGAGGTGGTACCGGTGAGTCGAGCAGGTGGTTCCGGCGTGCTCAGCAGGTGGTTCAGGCGGTTCTGGCAGGTGGTATCCGTCTGTTCGGGGTGTGGTTCCAGCATCTCATGAACACGTTTCTCTCTCGTCTGAGATGTGGTTCCAGCCGGCCCGACAGGTGTTTCCGCAGTGTCCGCCAAGCGGTTCTGGCGTAGTTGGCAGGTGATTTTGGCATGACTGGCAGGTGGTTCCAGCAAGCCTGGCAGGTGATTCCAAAGTGTTCACCAACTGGTTGTGGCGTAGCCGGCAGGTGATTTTTGTGTGATCGGCAGGTGGTTCTGGCGAGTCGAGCAGCTGGTTCCGGCGTGCTCGGCTGGTGCTTCCGGGGTCATTGGCACGGGGTTCTGGCATGTCTGAGAGGTGGTTCCTGCATGCCCGGCAAGTGATTCCGGAGTGTTCGCCAAGTGGTTCTGGCATAGTCGGCAGGTGATTTTGGCATGTCCGGCAGGTGGTTCAGGCGAGTTGAGCAGGTGGTTCCAACGTGCTTGGCAGGTGCTTCCGGCGTCTCCGGCACGTGTTTCTGGCACATCTGACAGGTGGTTCCGGCATGCCCGAAAGGTGATTCCGGTCTGTCCGGTAGGTGGTTCCAGCCTGCACGGCATGTGGTTCTGGTACGTCTCAGAGGTGGTTGCGCATGCCCAACAGGTGATTCCGGACTGTCCGCCACATGGTTCTGGCACGTCTGAGAGGTGGTTCCGGCATGCCCGGCAGGTCATCCCAGAGAGTCCTCCAAGTGGTTCTGGCATAACACGCAGGTGATTTGGCGTGTCTGGCAGGTTGTTCCGTTGTGCTTGGCAGGTGGTTCAGGCTTGGCCGGCAGGTGGTTCCAGACTGTCCAGGACGTGTTTCCAGCTTCTCCGGCAGGTGGTTCTGCTACGTCTGAGAGGTGGTTCCGCCATGGCTGGCAGGTGATTCCGGACCGTCCCCCAGGTGGTTCTGGCATAGCCAGCAGTTGATATTGGTCTGTCCGGCAGGTGGTTCCAGCGATTCGAACAGGTGGCTCCGGCGTGCTCGGCAGGTGGTTCCGGTCTGTCTGGTAGGTGATTCCGGCGTGTCCGGCACGTGCTTCCGGCACGTCTGAGATGTGGTTCCGGCATGCGCGACAGGTGATTTCGGAGTGTCCGCCAGGTGGTTCTGGCGTACCCGGCAGGTGATTTTGGCGTGTCCGACAGGTGTTTCTGGCGAGTCGAGCAGGTGGCTCCGGCATGCTCGGCAGGTGCTTCCGGCGTCTCCGGCACGTGGTTCTGTTGTGTCTGAGAGGTGGTTCCGGCATGTCCGGCAGATGATTCCGGAGTGTCCGCCAAGTGGTTCTGGCATACCCGGCTGGTGATTTGGGCATGTCAGGTAGGTGGTTCCGGCGAGTCGAGCAGGTGGCTCCGGCGTGCTCGGCAGGTTGTTCAGACGGGTCTGGCAGGTGTTTTCCGTCTGTTCAGGGTGTGGTTCCAGCATCTCATGCACATGGTTCTGGCACGTCTGAGATGTGGTTCCGGCCGGCCCGACAGGTGTTTCCACAGTGTCCGCCAAGTGGTACTGGCGTAGTTGGCAGGTGATTTTGGCATGACTGGCAGGTGGTTCCAGCAAGCCCGGCAGGTGATTCCGAAGTTTTCCCCAACAGGTTGTGGCGTAGCCGGCAGGTGATTTTTGCGTGTCCGGCAGGTGGTTCTGGCGAGTCGAGCAGGTGGTTCCGGCGTGCTCGGCAGGTGCTTCCGGGGTCATTGGCACGTGGTTCTGGCATATCTGAGAGGTGGTTCCGGCATGCCCGGCAGGTGATTCCGGAGTGTTCGCGAAGTGTTTCCGGCGTAGCCGGCAGGTGATTTTGCATGTCCAGCGGTCGTTCCGGCGGGTCGAGCTGGTGGTTCAGGCGTGTCCGGCAGGTGGTTCCGGTCTGTCCGGCAGGTGGTTCTGTGGTGTCCGGCACGAGGTTCAGTCTGAGAGGCTGTGCCGGCATGACCCTCACGTGATTCCGGCTTGTCCCCGAAGTGGTGCTGGTGTAGCGGGCAGGTGATTTTGGCGTGTCCGGCAGGTGGTTCTGGCGAGTCGAGCAGGTGGTTCCGGCGTGCTCGGCAGGTGCTTCCGGGGTCATTGGCACGTGGTTCTGGCATATCTGAGAGGTGGTTCCGGCATGCCCGGCAGGTGATTCCGGAGTGCTCGCCAAGTGTTTCCGGCGTAGCCGGCAGGTGATTTTGCATGTCCAGCGGTCGTTCCGGAGGGTCGAGCCGGTGGTTCCGGCGTGTCCGGCAGGTGGTTCCGGTCTGTCCGGCAGGTGGTTCTGTGGTGTCCGGCACGAGGTTCAGTCTGAGAGGCTGTGCCGGCATGCCCCTCACGTGATTCCGGCTTGTCCCCGAAGTGGTTCTGGCATACCCGGCAGGTGATTTTGGCGTGTCCGGCAGGTGTTTCTGGCGAGTCGAGCAGGTGGCTCCGGCATGCTCGGCAGGTGCTTCCGGCGTCTCCGGCACGTGGTTCTGTTGTGTCTGAGAGCTGGTTCCGGCATGTCCGGCAGATGATTCCGGAGTGTCCGCCAAGTGGTTCTGACATACCCGGCTGGTGATTTGGGCATGTCAGGTAGGTGGTTCCGGCGAGTCGAGCAGGTGGCTCCGGCGTGCTCGGCAGGTTGTTCAGACGGGTCTGGCAGGTGTTTTCCGTCTGTTCAGGGTGTGGTTCCAGCATCTCATGCACATGGTTCTGGCACGTCTGAGATGTGGTTCCGGCCGGCCCGACAGGTGTTTCCACAGTGTCCGCCAAGTGGTACTGGCGTAGTTGGCAGGTGATTTTGGCATGACCGGCAGGTGGTTCCAGCAAGCCCGGCAGGTGATTCTGAAGTGTTCCCCAACTGGTTGTGGCGTAGCCGGCAGGTGATTTTTGCGTGTCCGGCAGGTGGTTCTGGCGAGTCGAGCAGGTGGTTCCGGCGTGCTCGGCAGGTGCTTCCGGGGTCATTGGCACGTGGTTCTGGCATATCTGAGAGGTGGTTCCGGCATGCCCGGCAGGTGATTCCGGAGTGTTCGCCAAGTGTTTCCGGCATAGCCGGCAGGTGATTTTGCATGTCCAGCGGTCGTTCCGGCGGGTCGAGCCGGTGGTTCCGGCGTGTCCGGCAGGTGGTTCCGGTCTGTCCGGTAGGTGTTTCCGGCGTGTCTGGCACGTGCTTCCGGTACGTCTGAGAGGTGGTTCCGGTATGCGCGGCAGGTGATTCCGTAGTGTCCGACAGGTGGTTCTGGCATACCCGGCAGGTGATTTTGGCGTGTCCGGCAGGTGTTTCTGGCGAGTCGAGCAGGTGGCTCCGGCATGCTCGGCAGGTGCTTCCGGCTTCTCCGGCACTTGGTTCTGGTGTGTCTGAGAGCTGGTTCCGGCATGTCCGGCAGATGATTCCGGAGTGTCCGCCAAGTGGTTCTGGCATACCCAGCAGGTGATATTCGCATGACCGGAAGGTGGTTCCAGCGAGCCCGGCAGGTGATTCCGAAGTGTTCCCCAACTGGTTGTGGCGTAGACGGCAGGTGATTTTGGCGTGTCCGGCAGGTGGTTCTGGCGAGTCGAGCAGGTGGTTCCGGCGTGCTCGGCAGGTGCTTCCGGGGTCATTGGCACGTGGTTCGGGCATATCTGAGAGGTGGTTCCGGCATGCCCGGCAGGTGTTTCCGGAGTGTTCGCCAAGTGTTTCCGGCGTAGCCGGCAGGTGATTTTGCATGTCCAGCGGTCGTTCCGGCGGGTCGAGCCGGTGGTTCCGGCGTGTCCGGCAGGTGGTTCCGGTCTGTCCGGCAGGTGGTTCTGTGGTGTCCGGCACGAGGTTCAGTCTGAGAGGCTGTGCCGGCATGCCCCTCACGTGATTCCGGCTTGTCCGCAAAGTGGTGCTGGTGTAGCGGGCAGGTGATTTTTGCGTGTCCGGCAGGTGGTTCTGGCGAGTCGAGCAGGTGGTTCCGGCGTGCTCGGCAGGTGCTTCCGGGGTCATTGGCACGTGGTTCTGGCATATCTGAGAGGTGGTTCCGGCATGCCCGGCAGGTGATTCCGGAGTGCTCGCCAAGTGTTTCCGGCGTAGCCGGCAGGTGATTTTGCATGTCCAGCGGTCGTTCCGGAGGGTCGAGCCGGTGGTTCCGGCGTGTCCGGCAGGTGGTTCCGGTCTGTCCGGCAGGTGGTTCTGTGGTGTCCGGCACGAGGTTCAGTCTGAGAGGCTGTGCCGGCATGCCCCTCACGTGATTCCGGCTTGTCCCCGAAGTGGTTCTGGCATACCCGGCAGGTGATTTTGGCGTGTCCGGCAGGTGTTTCTGGCGAGTCGAGCAGGTGGCTCCGGCATGCTCGGCAGGTGCTTCCGGCGTCTCCGGCACTTGGTTCTGGTGTGTCTGAGAGCTGGTTCCGGCATGTCCGGCAGATGATTCCGGAGTGTCCGCCAAGTGGTTCTGGCATACCCAGCAGGTGATTTTGGCGTGTTAGGGATTTGTTACCCGTGAGTAGAGCAGGTGGTTCCGGCGTGCTCAGCAGGTGGTTCAGGCGGTTCTGGCAGGTGGTATCCGTCTGTTCGGGGTGTGGTTCCAGCATCTCATGAACACGTTTCTGGCACGTCTGAGATGTGGTTCCGGCCGGCCCGACAGGTGTTTCCACAGTGTCCGCCAAGTGGTACTGGCGTAGTTGGCAGGTGATTTTGGCATGTCCGGCAGGTGGTTCCAGCAAGCCCGGCAGGTGATTCCGAAGTTTTCCCCAACTGGTTGTGGCGTAGCCGGCAGGTGATTTTTGCGTGTCCGGCAGGTGGTTCTGGCGAGTCGAGCAGGTGGTTCCGGCGTGCTCGGCAGGTGGTTCCGGTCTGTCTGGTAGGTGATTCCGGCGTGTCCGGCACGTGCTTCCGGCACGTCTGAGAGGTGGTTCCGGCATGCGCGACAGGTGGTTTCGGAGTGTTCGCCAGGTGGTTCTGGCGTACCCGGCAGGTGATTTTGGCGTGTCCGACATGTGTTTCTGGCGAGTTGAGCAGGTGGCTCCGGAATGCTCGGCAGGTGCTTCCGGCGTCTCCGGCACTTGGTTCTGGTGTGTCTGAGAGCTGGTTCCGGCATGTCCGGCAGATGATTCCGGAGTGTCCGCCAAGCGGTTCTGGCATACCCAGCAGGTGATTTTCGCATGACCAGCAGGTGGTTCCAGCAAGCCCGGCAGGTGATTCCGAAGTGTTCCCCAACTGGTTGTGGCGTAGCCGGCAGGTGATTTTTGCGTGTCCGGCAGGTGGTTCTGGCGAGTCGAGCAGGTGGTTCCGGCGTGCTCGGCAGGTGCTTCCGGGGTCATTGGCACGTGGTTCTGGCATATCTGAGAGGTGGTTCCGGCATGCCCGGCAGGTGATTCCGGAGTGTTCGCCAAGTGTTTCCGGCGTAGCCGGCAGGTGATTTTGCATGTCCAGCGGTCGTTCCGGCGGGTCGAGCCGGTGGTTCCGGCGTGTCCGGCAGGTGGTTCCGGTCTGTCTGGCAGGTGGTTCTGTGGTGTCTGGCACGAGGTTCAGTCTGAGAGGCTGTGCCGGCATGCCCCTCACGTGATTCCGGCTTGTCCCCGAAGTGGTGCTGATGTAGCGGGCAGGTGATTTTGGCGTGTCCGGCAGGTGGTTCAGGCGAGTTGATCAGGTGGTTGCGACGTGCTCCGCAGGTGCTTCCGGCGTCTCCGGCACGTGTTTCTGGCACATCTGACTGGTGGTTCCGGCATGCCCAAAAGTGGATTCCGGTCTGTCCGGTAGGTGGTTCCGGCGTGCACGGCACGTGGTTCTGGTACGTGTCAGAGGTGGTTGCGTATGCCCAACAGGTGATTCCGGACTGTCCGCCACGTGCTTCTGGCATGTCTGAGAGGTGGTTCCAACATGCCCGGCAGGTCATTTCGGAGAGTCGTCCAAGTGGTTCTGGCGTAGCCCGCAGGTGATTTTGGCGTGTCCGGCAGGTGGTTCCGCCGTGCTCGGCAGGTGGTTCAGGCATGGCCGTCACGTGGTTCCAGTCTGTCCAGGACGTTTTTCCAGCTTCTCCGGCAGGTGGTTCTGGTACGTCTGAGAGGTGGTTCCGCCATGGCTGGCAGGTGATCCCGGACTGTCCCCCAGGTGGTTCTGGCATAGCCAGCAGTTGATATTGGCCTGTCTGGCAGGTTGTTCCAGCGAGTCAAACAGGTGGCTCTGGCGTTCTTGGCAGGTGGTTCCGGTCTGTCCGGTAGGTGTTTCCAGCGTGTCTGGCACGTGCTTCCGGCACGTCTGAGAGGTGGTTCCGGCATGCGCGGCAGGTGATTCCGTAGTGTCCGACAGGTGGTTCTGGCATACCCGGCAGGTGATTTTGGCGTGTCCGGCAGGTATTTCTGGCGAGTCGAGCAGGTGGCTCCGGCATGCTCGGCAGGTGCTTCCGGCGTCTCCGGCACTTGGTTCTGGTGTGTCTGAGAGCTGGTTCCGGCATGTCCGGCAGATGATTCCGGAGTGTCCGCCAAGTGGTTCTGGCATACCCAGCAGGTGATTTTGGCGTGTCAGGGAGGTGGTACCGGTGAGTCGAGCAGGTGGTTCCGGCGTGCTCAGCAGGTGGTTCAGGCGGTTCTGGCAGGTGGTATCCGTCTGTTCGGGGTGTGGTTCCAGCATCTCATGAACACGTTTCTGGCACGTCTGAGATGTGGTTCCAGCCGGCCCGACAGGTGTTTCCGCAGTGTCCGCCAAGCGGTTCTGGCGTAGTTGGCAGGTGATTTTGGCATGACTGGCAGGTGGTTCCAGCAAGCCTGGCAGGTGATTGCAAAGTGTTCACCAACTGGTTGTGGCGTAGCCGGCAGGTGATTTTTGCGTGATCGGCAGGTGGTTCTGGCGAGTCGAGCAGGTGGTTCCGGCGTGCTCGGCTGGTGCTTCCGGGGTCATTGGCACGGGGTTCTGGCGTGTCTGAGAGGTGGTTCCTGCATGCCCGGCAAGTGATTCCGGAGTGTTCGCCAAGTGGTTCTGGCATAGTCGGCAGGTGATTTTGGCATGTCCGGCAGGTGGTTCAGGCGAGTTAAGCAGGTGGTTCCAACGTGCTTGGCAGGTGCTTCCGGCGTCTCCGGCACGTGTTTCTGGCACATCTGACAGGTGGTTCCAGCATGCCCGAAAGGTGATTCCAGTCTGTCCGGTAGGTGGTTCCAGCCTGCACGGCATGTGGTTCTGGTACGTCTCAGAGGTGGTTGCGCATGCCCAACAGGTGATTCCAGACTGTCCGCCACATGGTTCTGGCACGTCTGAGAGGTGGTTCCGGCATGCCCGGCAGGTCATCCCAGAGAGTCCTCCAAGTGGTTCTGGCATAACACGCAGGAGATTTTGGCGTGTCTGGCAGGTTGTTCCGTTGTGCTTGGCAGGTGGTTCAGGCTTGGCCGGCAGGTGGTTCCAGACTGTCCAGGACGTGTTTCCAGCTTCTCCGGCAGGTGGTTCTGCTACGTCTGAGAGGTGGTTCCGCCATGGCTGGCAGGTGACTCCGGACCGTCCCCCAGGTGGTTCTGGCATAGCCAGCAGTTGATATTGGCCTGTCCGGCAGGTGGTTCCAGCGAGTCGAACAGGTGGCTCCGGCGTGCTCGGCAGGTGGTTCCAGTCTGTCTGGTAGGTGATTCCGGCGTGTCCGGCACGTGCTTCCGGCACGTCTGAGAGGTGGTTCCGGCATGCGCGACAGGTCATTTCGTAGTGTCCGCCAGGTGGTTCTGGCGTACCCGGCAGGTGATTTTGGCGTGTCCGACAGGTGTTTCTGGCGAGTCGAGCAGGTGGCTCCGGCATGCTCGGCAGGTGCTTCCGGCGTCTCCGGCACGTGGTTCTGGTGTGTCTGAGAGGTGGTTCCGGCATGTCCGGCAGATGATTCCGGAGTGTCCGCCAAGTGGTTCTGGCATACCCGGCTGGTGATTTGGGCATGTCAGGTAGGTGGTTAAGGCGAGTCGAGCAGGTGGCTCCGGCGTGCTCGGCAGGTTGTTCAGACGTGTCTGGCAGGTGTTTTCCGTCTGTTCAGGGTGTGGTTCCAGCATCTCATGCACATGGTTCTGGCACGTCTGAGATGTGGTTCCGGCCGGCCCGACAGGTGTTTATACAGTGTCCGCCAAGTGGTACTGGCGTAGTTGGCAGGTGATTTTGGCATGACCGGCAGGTGGTTCCAGCAAGCCAGGCAGGTGATTCCGAAGTTTTCCCCAACTGGTTGTGGCGTAGACGGCAGGTGATTTTTGCGTGTCCGGCAGGTGGTTCTGGCGAGTCGAGCAGGTGGTTCCGGCGTGCTCGGCAGGTGCTTCCGGGGTCATTGGCACGTGGTTCTGGCATATCTGAGAGGTGGTTCCGGCATGCCCGGCAGGTGATTCTGGAGTGTTCGCGAAGTGTTTCCGGCGTAGCCGGCAGGTGATTTTGCATGTCCAGCGGTCGTTCCGGCGGGTCGAGCCGGTGGTACCGGCGTGTCCGGCAGGTGGTTCCGGTCTGTCTGGCAGGTGGTTCTGTGGTGTCCGGCACGAGGTTCAGTCTGAGAGGCTGTGCCGGCATGCCCCTCACGTGATTCCGGCTGGTCCCCGAAGTGGTTCTGGCATACCCGGCAGGTGATTTTGGCGTGTCCGGCAGGTGTTTCTGGCGAGTCGAGCAGGTGGCTCCGGCATGCTCGGCAGGTGCTTCCGGCGTCTCCGGCACTTGGTTCTGGTGTGTCTGAGAGCTGGTTCCGGCATGTCCGGCAGATGATTCCGGAGTGTCCGCCAAGTGGTTCTGGCATACCCAGCAGGTGATTTTGGCGTGTCAGGGAGGTGGTACCGGTGAGTCGAGCAGGTGGTTCCGGCGTGCTCAGCAGGTGGTTCAGGCGGTTCTGGCAGGTGGTATCCGTCTGTTCGGGGTGTGGTTCCAGCATCTCATGAACACGTTTCTCTCTCGTCTGAGATGTGGTTCCAGCCGGCCCGACAGGTGTTTCCGCAGTGTCCGCCAAGCGGTTCTGGCGTAGTTGGCAGGTGATTTTGGCATGACTGGCAGGTGGTTCCAGCAAGCCTGGCAGGTGATTCCAAAGTGTTCACCAACTGGTTGTGGCGTAGCCGGCAGGTGATTTTTGTGTGATCGGCAGGTGGTTCTGGCGAGTCGAGCAGCTGGTTCCGGCGTGCTCGGCTGGTGCTTCCGGGGTCATTGGCACGGGGTTCTGGCATGTCTGAGAGGTGGTTCCTGCATGCCCGGCAAGTGATTCCGGAGTGTTCGCCAAGTGGTTCTGGCATAGTCGGCAGGTGATTTTGGCATGTCCGGCAGGTGGTTCAGGCGAGTTGAGCAGGTGGTTCCAACGTGCTTGGCAGGTGCTTCCGGCGTCTCCGGCACGTGTTTCTGGCACATCTGACAGGTGGTTCCGGCATGCCCGAAAGGTGATTCCGGTCTGTCCGGTAGGTGGTTCCAGCCTGCACGGCATGTGGTTCTGGTACGTCTCAGAGGTGGTTGCGCATGCCCAACAGGTGATTCCGGACTGTCCGCCACATGGTTCTGGCACGTCTGAGAGGTGGTTCCGGCATGCCCGGCAGGTCATCCCAGAGAGTCCTCCAAGTGGTTCTGGCATAACACGCAGGTGATTTGGCGTGTCTGGCAGGTTGTTCCGTTGTGCTTGGCAGGTGGTTCAGGCTTGGCCGGCAGGTGGTTCCAGACTGTCCAGGACGTGTTTCCAGCTTCTCCGGCAGGTGGTTCTGCTACGTCTGAGAGGTGGTTCCGCCATGGCTGGCAGGTGATTCCGGACCGTCCCCCAGGTGGTTCTGGCATAGCCAGCAGTTGATATTGGTCTGTCCGGCAGGTGGTTCCAGCGATTCGAACAGGTGGCTCCGGCGTGCTCGGCAGGTGGTTCCGGTCTGTCTGGTAGGTGATTCCGGCGTGTCCGGCACGTGCTTCCGGCACGTCTGAGATGTGGTTCCGGCATGCGCGACAGGTGATTTCGGAGTGTCCGCCAGGTGGTTCTGGCGTACCCGGCAGGTGATTTTGGCGTGTCCGACAGGTGTTTCTGGCGAGTCGAGCAGGTGGCTCCGGCATGCTCGGCAGGTGCTTCCGGCGTCTCCGGCACGTGGTTCTGTTGTGTCTGAGAGGTGGTTCCGGCATGTCCGGCAGATGATTCCGGAGTGTCCGCCAAGTGGTTCTGGCATACCCGGCTGGTGATTTGGGCATGTCAGGTAGGTGGTTCCGGCGAGTCGAGCAGGTGGCTCCGGCGTGCTCGGCAGGTTGTTCAGACGGGTCTGGCAGGTGTTTTCCGTCTGTTCAGGGTGTGGTTCCAGCATCTCATGCACATGGTTCTGGCACGTCTGAGATGTGGTTCCGGCCGGCCCGACAGGTGTTTCCACAGTGTCCGCCAAGTGGTACTGGCGTAGTTGGCAGGTGATTTTGGCATGACTGGCAGGTGGTTCCAGCAAGCCCGGCAGGTGATTCCGAAGTTTTCCCCAACAGGTTGTGGCGTAGCCGGCAGGTGATTTTTGCGTGTCCGGCAGGTGGTTCTGGCGAGTCGAGCAGGTGGTTCCGGCGTGCTCGGCAGGTGCTTCCGGGGTCATTGGCACGTGGTTCTGGCATATCTGAGAGGTGGTTCCGGCATGCCCGGCAGGTGATTCCGGAGTGTTCGCGAAGTGTTTCCGGCGTAGCCGGCAGGTGATTTTGCATGTCCAGCGGTCGTTCCGGCGGGTCGAGCTGGTGGTTCAGGCGTGTCCGGCAGGTGGTTCCGGTCTGTCCGGCAGGTGGTTCTGTGGTGTCCGGCACGAGGTTCAGTCTGAGAGGCTGTGCCGGCATGACCCTCACGTGATTCCGGCTTGTCCCCGAAGTGGTGCTGGTGTAGCGGGCAGGTGATTTTGGCGTGTCCGGCAGGTGGTTCTGGCGAGTCGAGCAGGTGGTTCCGGCGTGCTCGGCAGGTGCTTCCGGGGTCATTGGCACGTGGTTCTGGCATATCTGAGAGGTGGTTCCGGCATGCCCGGCAGGTGATTCCGGAGTGCTCGCCAAGTGTTTCCGGCGTAGCCGGCAGGTGATTTTGCATGTCCAGCGGTCGTTCCGGAGGGTCGAGCCGGTGGTTCCGGCGTGTCCGGCAGGTGGTTCCGGTCTGTCCGGCAGGTGGTTCTGTGGTGTCCGGCACGAGGTTCAGTCTGAGAGGCTGTGCCGGCATGCCCCTCACGTGATTCCGGCTTGTCCCCGAAGTGGTTCTGGCATACCCGGCAGGTGATTTTGGCGTGTCCGGCAGGTGTTTCTGGCGAGTCGAGCAGGTGGCTCCGGCATGCTCGGCAGGTGCTTCCGGCGTCTCCGGCACGTGGTTCTGTTGTGTCTGAGAGCTGGTTCCGGCATGTCCGGCAGATGATTCCGGAGTGTCCGCCAAGTGGTTCTGACATACCCGGCTGGTGATTTGGGCATGTCAGGTAGGTGGTTCCGGCGAGTCGAGCAGGTGGCTCCGGCGTGCTCGGCAGGTTGTTCAGACGGGTCTGGCAGGTGTTTTCCGTCTGTTCAGGGTGTGGTTCCAGCATCTCATGCACATGGTTCTGGCACGTCTGAGATGTGGTTCCGGCCGGCCCGACAGGTGTTTCCACAGTGTCCGCCAAGTGGTACTGGCGTAGTTGGCAGGTGATTTTGGCATGACCGGCAGGTGGTTCCAGCAAGCCCGGCAGGTGATTCTGAAGTGTTCCCCAACTGGTTGTGGCGTAGCCGGCAGGTGATTTTTGCGTGTCCGGCAGGTGGTTCTGGCGAGTCGAGCAGGTGGTTCCGGCGTGCTCGGCAGGTGCTTCCGGGGTCATTGGCACGTGGTTCTGGCATATCTGAGAGGTGGTTCCGGCATGCCCGGCAGGTGATTCCGGAGTGTTCGCCAAGTGTTTCCGGCATAGCCGGCAGGTGATTTTGCATGTCCAGCGGTCGTTCCGGCGGGTCGAGCCGGTGGTTCCGGCGTGTCCGGCAGGTGGTTCCGGTCTGTCCGGTAGGTGTTTCCGGCGTGTCTGGCACGTGCTTCCGGTACGTCTGAGAGGTGGTTCCGGTATGCGCGGCAGGTGATTCCGTAGTGTCCGACAGGTGGTTCTGGCATACCCGGCAGGTGATTTTGGCGTGTCCGGCAGGTGTTTCTGGCGAGTCGAGCAGGTGGCTCCGGCATGCTCGGCAGGTGCTTCCGGCTTCTCCGGCACTTGGTTCTGGTGTGTCTGAGAGCTGGTTCCGGCATGTCCGGCAGATGATTCCGGAGTGTCCGCCAAGTGGTTCTGGCATACCCAGCAGGTGATATTCGCATGACCGGAAGGTGGTTCCAGCGAGCCCGGCAGGTGATTCCGAAGTGTTCCCCAACTGGTTGTGGCGTAGCCGGCAGGTGATTTTGGCGTGTCCGGCAGGTGGTTCTGGCGAGTCGAGCAGGTGGTTCCGGCGTGCTCGGCAGGTGCTTCCGGGGTCATTGGCACGTGGTTCGGGCATATCTGAGAGGTGGTTCCGGCATGCCCGGCAGGTGTTTCCGGAGTGTTCGCCAAGTGTTTCCGGCGTAGCCGGCAGGTGATTTTGCATGTCCAGCGGTCGTTCCGGCGGGTCGAGCCGGTGGTTCCGGCGTGTCCGGCAGGTGGTTCCGGTCTGTCCGGCAGGTGGTTCTGTGGTGTCCGGCACGAGGTTCAGTCTGAGAGGCTGTGCCGGCATGCCCCTCACGTGATTCCGGCTTGTCCGCGAAGTGGTGCTGGTGTAGCGGGCAGGTGATTTTTGCGTGTCCGGCAGGTGGTTCTGGCGAGTCGAGCAGGTGGTTCCGGCGTGCTCGGCAGGTGCTTCCGGGGTCATTGGCACGTGGTTCTGGCATATCTGAGAGGTGGTTCCGGCATGCCCGGCAGGTGATTCCGGAGTGCTCGCCAAGTGTTTCCGGCGTAGCCGGCAGGTGATTTTGCATGTCCAGCGGTCGTTCCGGAGGGTCGAGCCGGTGGTTCCGGCGTGTCCGGCAGGTGGTTCCGGTCTGTCCGGCAGGTGGTTCTGTGGTGTCCGGCACGAGGTTCAGTCTGAGAGGCTGTGCCGGCATGCCCCTCACGTGATTCCGGCTTGTCCCCGAAGTGGTTCTGGCATACCCGGCAGGTGATTTTGGCGTGTCCGGCAGGTGTTTCTGGCGAGTCGAGCAGGTGGCTCCGGCATGCTCGGCAGGTGCTTCCGGCGTCTCCGGCACTTGGTTCTGGTGTGTCTGAGAGCTGGTTCCGGCATGTCCGGCAGATGATTCCGGAGTGTCCGCCAAGTGGTTCTGGCATACCCAGCAGGTGATTTTGGCGTGTTAGGGATTTGTTACCCGTGAGTAGAGCAGGTGGTTCCGGCGTGCTCAGCAGGTGGTTCAGGCGGTTCTGGCAGGTGGTATCCGTCTGTTCGGGGTGTGGTTCCAGCATCTCATGAACACGTTTCTGGCACGTCTGAGATGTGGTTCCGGCCGGCCCGACAGGTGTTTCCACAGTGTCCGCCAAGTGGTACTGGCGTAGTTGGCAGGTGATTTTGGCATGTCCGGCAGGTGGTTCCAGCAAGCCCGGCAGGTGATTCCGAAGTTTTCCCCAACTGGTTGTGGCGTAGCCGGCAGGTGATTTTTGCGTGTCCGGCAGGTGGTTCTGGCGAGTCGAGCAGGTGGTTCCGGCGTGCTCGGCAGGTGGTTCCGGTCTGTCTGGTAGGTGATTCCGGCGTGTCCGGCACGTGCTTCCGGCACGTCTGAGAGGTGGTTCCGGCATGCGCGACAGGTGGTTTCGGAGTGTTCGCCAGGTGGTTCTGGCGTACCCGGCAGGTGATTTTGGCGTGTCCGACATGTGTTTCTGGCGAGTTGAGCAGGTGGCTCCGGAATGCTCGGCAGGTGCTTCCGGCGTCTCCGGCACTTGGTTCTGGTGTGTCTGAGAGCTGGTTCCGGCATGTCCGGCAGATGATTCCGGAGTGTCCGCCAAGCGGTTCTGGCATACCCAGCAGGTGATTTTCGCATGACCAGCAGGTGGTTCCAGCAAGCCCGGCAGGTGATTCCGAAGTGTTCCCCAACTGGTTGTGGCGTAGCCGGCAGGTGATTTTTGCGTGTCCGGCAGGTGGTTCTGGCGAGTCGAGCAGGTGGTTCCGGCGTGCTCGGCAGGTGCTTCCGGGGTCATTGGCACGTGGTTCTGGCATATCTGAGAGGTGGTTCCGGCATGCCCGGCAGGTGATTCCGGAGTGTTCGCCAAGTGTTTCCGGCGTAGCCGGCAGGTGATTTTGCATGTCCAGCGGTCGTTCCGGCGGGTCGAGCCGGTGGTTCCGGCGTGTCCGGCAGGTGGTTCCGGTCTGTCTGGCAGGTGGTTCTGTGGTGTCCGGCACGAGGTTCAGTCTGAGAGGCTGTGCCGGCATGCCCCTCACGTGATTCCGGCTTGTCCCCGAAGTGGTGCTGATGTAGCGGGCAGGTGATTTTGGCGTGTCCGGCAGGTGGTTCAGGCGAGTTGATCAGGTGGTTGCGACGTGCTCCGCAGGTGCTTCCGGCGTCTCCGGCACGTGTTTCTGGCACATCTGACTGGTGGTTCCGGCATGCCCAAAAGTGGATTCCGGTCTGTCCGGTAGGTGGTTCCGGCGTGCACGGCACGTGGTTCTGGTACGTGTCAGAGGTGGTTGCGTATGCCCAACAGGTGATTCCGGACTGTCCGCCACGTGCTTCTGGCATGTCTGAGAGGTGGTTCCAACATGCCCGGCAGGTCATTTCGGAGAGTCGTCCAAGTGGTTCTGGCGTAGCCCGCAGGTGATTTTGGCGTGTCCGGCAGGTGGTTCCGCCGTGCTCGGCAGGTGGTTCAGGCATGGCCGTCACGTGGTTCCAGTCTGTCCAGGACGTTTTTCCAGCTTCTCCGGCAGGTGGTTCTGGTACGTCTGAGAGGTGGTTCCGCCATGGCTGGCAGGTGATCCCGGACTGTCCCCCAGGTGGTTCTGGCATAGCCAGCAGTTGATATTGGCCTGTCTGGCAGGTTGTTCCAGCGAGTCAAACAGGTGGCTCTGGCGTTCTTGGCAGGTGGTTCCGGTCTGTCCGGTAGGTGTTTCCAGCGTGTCTGGCACGTGCTTCCGGCACGTCTGAGAGGTGGTTCCGGCATGCGCGGCAGGTGATTCCGTAGTGTCCGACAGGTGGTTCTGGCATACCCGGCAGGTGATTTTGGCGTGTCCGGCAGGTATTTCTGGCGAGTCGAGCAGGTGGCTCCGGCATGCTCGGCAGGTGCTTCCGGCGTCTCCGGCACTTGGTTCTGGTGTGTCTGAGAGCTGGTTCCGGCATGTCCGGCAGATGATTCCGGAGTGTCCGCCAAGTGGTTCTGGCATACCCAGCAGGTGATTTTGGCGTGTCAGGGAGGTGGTACCGGTGAGTCGAGCAGGTGGTTCCGGCGTGCTCAGCAGGTGGTTCAGGCGGTTCTGGCAGGTGGTATCCGTCTGTTCGGGGTGTGGTTCCAGCATCTCATGAACACGTTTCTGGCACGTCTGAGATGTGGTTCCAGCCGGCGCGACAGGTGTTTCCGCAGTGTCCGCCAAGCGGTTCTGGCGTAGTTGGCAGGTGATTTTGGCATGACTGGCAGGTGGTTCCAGCAAGCCTGGCAGGTGATTCCAAAGTGTTCCCCAACTGGTTGTGGCGTAACCGGCAGGTGATTTTTGCGTGTCCGGCAGGTGGTTCTGGCGAGTCGAGCAGGTGGTTCCCGCGTGCTCGGCAGGTGCTTCCGGGGTCATTGGCACGTGGTTCTGGCATATCTGAGAGGTGGTTCCGGCATGCCCGGCAGGTGATTCCGGAGTGTTCGCCAAGTGTTTCCGGCGTAGCCGGCAGGTGATTTTGCATGTCCAGCGGTCGTTCCGGCGGGTCGAGCCGGTGGTTCCGGCGTGTCCGGCAGGTGGTTCCGGTCTGTCCGGCAGGTGGTTCTGTGGTGTCCGGCACGAGGTTCAGTCTGAGAGGCTGTGCCGGCATGCCCCTCACGTGATTCCGGCTTGTCCCCGAAGTGGTGCTGGTGTAGCGGGCAGGTGATTTTGGCGTGTCCGGCAGGTGGTTCAGGCGAGTTGATCAGGTGGTTGCGACGTGCTCCGCAGGTGCTTCCGGCGTCTCCGGCACGTGTTTCTGGCACATCTGACTGGTGGTTCCGGCATGCCCAAAAGTGGATTCCGGTCTGTCCGGTATGTGGTTCCGGCGTGCACGGCACGTGGTTCTGGTACGTGTCAGAGGTGGTTGCGTATGCCCAACAGGTGATTCCGGACTGTCCGCCACGTGCTTCTGGCATGTCTGAGAGGTGGTTCCAACATGCCCGGCAGGTCATTTCGGAGAGTCGTCCAAGTGGTTCTGGCGTAGCCCGCAGGTGATTTTGGCGTGTCCGGCAGGTGGTTCCGCCGTGCTCGGCAGGTGGTTCAGGCATGGCCGTCACGTGGTTCCAGTCTGTCCAGGACGTGTTTCCAGCTTCTCCGGCAGGTGGTTCTGGTACGTCTGAGAGGTGGTTCCGCCATGGCTGGCAGGTGATCCCGGACTGTCCCCCAGGTGGTTCTGGCATAGCCAGCAGTTGATATTGGTCTGTCCGGGAGGTGGTTCCAGCGAGTCAAACAGGTGGCTCCGGCGTTCTTGGCAGGTGGTTCCGGTCTGTCCGGTAGGTGTTTCCGGCGTGTCTGGCACGTGCTTCCGGCACGTCTGAGAGGTGGTTCCGGCATGCGCGGCAGGTGATTCCGTAGTGTCCGACAGGTGGTTCTGGCATACCTGGCAGGTGATTTTGGCGTGTCCGGCAGGTGTTTCTGGCGAGTCGAGCAGGTGGCTCCGGCATGCTCGGCAGGTGCTTCCGGCGTCTCCGGCACGTGGTTCTGGTGTGTCTGAGAGCTGGTTCCGGCATGTCCGGCAGATGATTCCGGAGTGTCCGCCAAGTGGTTCTGGCATACCCGGCTGGTGATTTGGGCATGTCAGGTAGGTGGTTCCGGCGAGTCGAGCAGGTGGCTCCGGCGTGCTCGGCAGGTTGTTCAGACGGGTCTGGCAGGTGTTTTCCGTCTGTTCAGGGTGTGGTTCCAGCATCTCATGCACATGGTTCTGGCACGTCTGAGATGTGGTTCCGGCCGGCCCGACAGGTGTTTCCACAGTGTCCGCCAAGTGGTACTGGCGTAGTTGGCAGGTGATTTTGGCATGACCGGCAGGTGGTTCCAGCAAGCCCGGCAGGTGATTCCGAAGTTTTCCCCAACTGGTTGTGGCCTAGCCGGCAGGTGATTTTTGCGTGTGCGGCAGGTGGTTCTGGCGAGTCGAGCAGGTGGTTCCGGCGTGCTCGGCAGGTGGTTCCGGTCTGTCTGGTAGGTGATTCCGGCGTGTCGGGCACGTGCTTCCGGCACGTCTGAGAGGTGGTTCCGGCATGCGCGACAGGTGGTTTCGGAGTGTTCGCCAGGTGGTTCTGGCGTACCCGGCAGGTGATTTTGGCGTGTCCGACATGTGTTTCTGGCGAGTTGAGCAGGTGGCTCCGGAATGCTCGGCAGGTGCTTCTGGCGTCTCCGGCACTTGGTTCTGGTGTGTCTGAGAGCTGGTTCCGGCATGTCCGGCAGATGATTCCGGAGTGTCCGCCAAGCGGTTCTGGCATACCCAGCAGGTGATTTTCGCATGACCAGCAGGTGGTTCCAGCAAGCCCGGCAGGTGATTCCGAAGTGTTCCCCAACTGGTTGTGGCGTAGCCAGCAGGTGATTTTTGCGTGTCCGGCAGGTGGTTCTGGCGAGTCGAGCAGGTGGTTCCGGCGTGCTCGGCAGGTGCTTCCGGGGTCATTGGCACGTGGTTCTGGCATATCTGAGAGGTGGTTCCGGCATGCCCGGCAGGTGATTCTGGAGTGTTCGCCAAGTGTTTCCGGCGTAGCCGGCAGGTGATTTTGCATGTCCAGCGGTCGTTCCGGTGGGTCGAGCCGGTGGTTCCGGCGTGTCCGGCAGGTGGTTCCGGTCTGTCTGGCAGGTGGTTCTGTGGTGTCCGGCACGAGGTTCAGTCTGAGAGGCTGTGCTGGCATGCCCCTCACGTGATTCCGGCTTTTCCCCGAAGTGGTTCTGGCATACCCGGCAGGTGATTTTGGCGTGTCCGGCAGGTGTTTCTGGCGAGTCGAGCAGGTGGCTCCGGCATGCTCGGCAGGTGCTTCCGGCGTCTCCGGCACTTGGTTCTGGTGTGTCTGAGAGCTGGTTCCGGCATGTCCGGCAGATGATTCCGGAGTGTCCGCCAAGTGGTTCTGGCATACCCAGCAGGTGATTTTGGCGTGTCAGGGAGGTGGTACCGGTGAGTCGAGCAGGTGGTTCCGGCGTGCTCAGCAGGTGGTTCAGGCGGTTCTGGCAGGTGGTATCCGTCTGTTCGGGGTGTGGTTCCAGCATCTCATGAACACGTTTCTGGCACGTCTGAGATGTGGTTCCAGCCGGCCCGACAGGTGTTTCCGCAGTGTCCGCCAAGCGGTTCTGGCGTAGTTGGCAGGTGATTTTGGCATGACTGGCAGGTGGTTCCAGCAAGCCTGGCAGGTGATTCCAAAGTGTTCCCCAACTGGTTGTGGCGTAGCCGGCAGGTGATTTTTGCGTGTCCGGCAGGTGGTTCTGGCGAGTCGAGCAGGTGGTTCCAGCGTGCTCGGCAGGTGCTTCCGGGGTCATTGGCACGTGGTTCTGGCATATCTGAGAGGTGGTTCCGGCATGCCCGGCAGGTGATTCCGGAGTGTTCGCCAAGTGTTTCCGGCGTAGCCGGCAGGTGATTTTGCATGTCCAGCGGTCGTTCCGGCGGGTCGAGCCGGTGGTTCCGGCGTGTCCGGCAGGTGGTTCCGGTCTGTCCGGCAGGTGGTTCTGTGGTGTCCGGCACGAGGTTCAGTCTGAGAGGCTGTGCCGGCATGCCCCTCACGTGATTCCAGCTTGTCCCCGAAGTGGTGCTGGTGTAGCGGGCAGGTGATTTTGGCGTGTCCGGCAGGTGGTTCAGGCGAGTTGATCAGGTGGTTGCGACGTGCTCCGCAGGTGCTTCCGGCGTCTCCGGCACGTGTTTCTGGCACATCTGACTGGTGGTTCCGGCATGCCCAAAAGTGGATTCCGGTCTGTCCGGTAGGTGGTTCCGGCGTGCACGGCACGTGGTTCTGGTACGTGTCAGAGGTGGTTGCGTATGCCCAACAGGTGATTCCGGACTGTCCGCCACGTGCTTCTGGCATGTCTGAGAGGTGGTTCCAACATGCCCGGCAGGTCATTTCGGAGAGTCGTCCAAGTGGTTCTGGCGTAGCCCGCAGGTGATTTTGGCGTGTCCGGCAGGTGGTTCCGCCGTGCTCGGCAGGTGGTTCAGGCATGGCCGTCACGTGGTTCCAGTCTGTCCAGGACGTGTTTCCAGCTTCTCCGGCAGGTGGTTCTGGTACGTCTGAGAGGTGGTTCCACCATGGCTGGCAGGTGATCCCGGACTGTCCCCCAGGTGGTTCTGGCATAGCCAGCAGTTGATATTGGCCTGTCCGGCAGGTTGTTCCAGCGAGTCAAACAGGTGGCTCTGGCGTTCTTGGCAGGTGGTTCCGGTCTGTCCGGTAGGTGTTTCCAGCGTGTCTGGCACGTGCTTCCGGCACGTCTGAGAGGTGGTTCCGGCATGCGCGGCAGGTGATTCCGTAGTGTCCGACAGGTGGTTCTGGCATACCCGGCAGGTGATTTTGGCGTGTCCGGCAGGTGTTTCTGGCGAGTCGAGCAGGTGGCTCCGGCATGCTCGGCAGGTGCTTCCGGCGTCTCCGGCACTTGGTTCTGGTGTGTCTGAGAGCTGGTTCCGGCATGTCCGGCAGATGATTCCGGAGTGTCCGCCAAGTGGTTCTGGCATACCCAGCAGGTGATTTTGGCGTGTCAGGGAGGTGGTACCGGTGAGTCGAGCAGGTGGTTCCGGCGTGCTCAGCAGGTGGTTCAGGCGGTTCTGGCAGGTGGTATCCGTCTGTTCGGGGTGTGGTTCCAGCATCTCATGAACACGTTTCTGGCACGTCTGAGATGTGGTTCCAGCCGGCCCGACAGGTGTTTCCGCAGTGTCCGCCAAGCGGTTCTGGCGTAGTTGGCAGGTGATTTTGGCATGACTGGCAGGTGGTTCCAGCAAGCCTGGCAGGTGATTCCAAAGTGTTCCCCAACTGGTTGTGGCGTAACCGGCAGGTGATTTTTGCGTGTCCGGCAGGTGGTTCTGGCGAGTCGAGCAGGTGGTTCCCGCGTGCTCGGCAGGTGCTTCCGGGGTCATTGGCACGTGGTTCTGGCATATCTGAGAGGTGGTTCCGGCATGCCCGGCAGGTGATTCCGGAGTGTTCGCCAAGTGTTTCCGGCGTAGCCGGCAGGTGATTTTGCATGTCCAGCGGTCGTTCCGGCGGGTCGAGCCGGTGGTTCCGGCGTGTCCGGCAGGTGGTTCCGGTCTGTCCGGCAGGTGGTTCTGTGGTGTCCGGCACGAGGTTCAGTCTGAGAGGCTGTGCCGGCATGCCCCTCACGTGATTCCGGCTTGTCCCCGAAGTGGTGCTGGTGTAGCGGGCAGGTGATTTTGGCGTGTCCGGCAGGTGGTTCAGGCGAGTTGATCAGGTGGTTGCGACGTGCTCCGCAGGTGCTTCCGGCGTCTCAGGCACGTGTTTCTGGCACATCTGACTGGTGGTTCCGGCATGCCCAAAAGTGGATTCCGGTCTGTCCGGTAGGTGGTTCCGGCGTGCACGGCACGTGGTTCTGGTACGTGTCAGAGGTGGTTGCGTATGCCCAACAGGTGATTCCGGACTGTCCGCCACGTGCTTCTGGCATGTCTGAGAGGTGGTTCCAACATGCCCGGCAGGTCATTTCGGAGAGTCGTCCAAGTGGTTCTGGCGTAGCCCGCAGGTGATTTTGGCGTGTCCGGCAGGTGGTTCCGCCGTGCTCGGCAGGTGGTTCAGGCATGGCCGTCACGTGGTTCCAGTCTGTCCAGGACGTGTTTCCAGCTTCTCTGGCAGGTGGTTCTGGTACGTCTGAGAGGTGGTTCCGCCATGGCTGGCAGGTGATCCCGGACTGTCCCCCAGGTGGTTCTGGCATAGCCAGCAGTTGATATTGGTCTGTCCGGGAGGTGGTTCCAGCGAGTCAAACAGGTGGCTCCGGCGTTCTTGGCAGGTGGTTCCGGTCTGTCCGGTAGGTGTTTCCGGCGTGTCTGGCACGTGCTTCCGGCACGTCTGAGAGGTGGTTCCGGCATGCGCGGCAGGTGATTCCGTAGTGTCCGACAGGTGGTTCTGGCATACCCGGCAGGTGATTTTGGCGTGTCCGGCAGGTGTTTCTGGCGAGTCGAGCAGGTGGCTCCGGCATGCTCGGCAGGTGCTTCCGGCGTCTCCGGCACGTGGTTCTGGTGTGTCTGAGAGCTGGTTCCGGCATGTCCGGCAGATGATTCCGGAGTGTCCGCCAAGTGGTTCTGGCATACCCGGCTGGTGATTTGGGCATGTCAGGTAGGTGGTTCCGGCGAGTCGAGCAGGTGGCTCCGGCGTGCTCAGCAGGTTGTTCAGACGGGTCTGGCAGGTGTTTTCCGTCTGTTCAGGGTGTGGTTCCAGCATCTCATGCACATGGTTCTGGCACGTCTGAGATGTGGTTCCGGCCGGCCCGACAGGTGTTTCCACAGTGTCCGCCAAGTGGTACTGGCGTAGTTGGCAGGTGATTTTGGCATGACCGGCAGGTGGTTCCAGCAAGCCCGGCAGGTGATTCCGAAGTTTTCCCCAACTGGTTGTGGCGTAGCCGGCAGGTGATTTTTGCGTGTCCGGCAGGTGGTTCTGGCGAGTCGAGCAGGTGGTTCCGGCGTGCTCGGCAGGTGGTTCCGGTCTGTCTGGTAGGTGATTCCGGCGTGTCCGGCACGTGCTTCCGGCACGTCTGAGAGGTGGTTCCGGCATGCGCGACAGGTGGTTTCGGAGTGTTCGCCAGGTGGTTCTGGCATACCCGGCAGGTGATTTTGGCGTGTCCGAGATGTGTTTCTGGCGAGTTGAGCAGGTGGCTCCGGAATGCTCGGCATGTGCTTCCGGCGTCTCCGGCACTTGGTTCTGGTGTGTCTGAGAGCTGGTTCCGGCATGTCCGGCAGATGATTCCGGAGTGTCCGCCAAGCGGTTCTGGCATACCCAGCAGGTGATTTTCGCATGACCAGCAGGTGGTTCCAGCAAGCCCGGCAGGTGATTCCGAAGTGTTCCCCAACTGGTTGTGGCGTAGCCGGCAGGTGATTTTTGCGTGTCCGGCAGGTGGTTCTGGCGAGTCGAGCAGGTGGTTCCGGCGTGCTCGGCAGGTGCTTCCGGCGTCTCCGGCACTTGGTTCTGGTGTGTCTGAGACCTGGTTCCGGCATGTCCGGCAGATGATTCCGGAGTGTCCGCCAAGTGGTTCTGGCATACCCAGCAGGTGATTTTGGCGTGTCAGGGAGGTGGTACCGGTGAGTCGAGCAGGTGGTTCCGGCGTGCTCAGCAGGTGGTTCAGGCGGTTCTGGCAGGTGTTTTCCGTCTGTTCAGGGTGTGGTTCCAGCATCTCATGCACATGGTTCTGGCACGTCTGAGATGTGGTTCCGGCCGGCGCGACAGGTGTTTCAACAGTGTCCGCCAAGTGGTACTGGCGTAGTTGGCAGGTGATTTTGGCATGACCGGCAGGTGGTTCCAGCAAGCCCGGCAGGTGATTCCGAAGTGTTCCCCAACTGGTTGTGGCGCAGCCGGCAGGTGATTTTTGCGTGTCCGGCAGGTGGTTCTGGCTAGTCGAGCAGGTGGTTCCGGCGTGCTCGGCAGGTGCTTCCGGGGTCATTGGCACGTGGTTCTGGCATATCTGAGAGGTGGTTCCGGCATGCCCGGCAGGTGATTCCGGAGTGTTCGCCAAGTGTTTCCGGCGTAGCCGGCAGGTGATTTTGCATTTCCAGCGGTCGTTCCGGCGGGTCGAGCCGGTGGTTCCGGCGTGTCCGGCAGGTGGTTCCGGTCTGTCTGGCAGGTGGTTCTGTGGTGTCCGGCACGAGGTTCAGTCTGAGAGGCTGTGCTGGCATGCCCCTCACGTGATTCCGGCTTGTCCCCGAAGTGGTTCTGGCATACCCGGCAGGTGATTTTGGCGTGTCCGGCAGGTGTTTCTGGCGAGTCGAGCAGGTGGCTCCGGCATGCTCGGCAGGTGCTTCCGGCGTCTCCGGCACTTGGTTCTGGTGTGTCTGAGACCTGGTTCCGGCATGTCCGGCAGATGATTCCGGAGTGTCCGCCAAGTGGTTCTGGCATACCCAGCAGGTGATTTTGGCGTGTCAGGGAGGTGGTACCGGTGAGTCGAGCAGGTGGTTCCGGCGTGCTCAGCAGGTGGTTCAGGCGGTTCTGGCAGGTGGTATCCGTCTGTTCGGGGTGTGGTTCCAGCATCTCATGAACACGTTTCTGGCACGTCTGAGATGTGGTTCCAGCCGGCCCGACAGGTGTTTCCGCAGTGTCCGCCAAGCGGTTCTGGCGTAGTTGGCAGGTGATTTTGGCATGACTGCCAGGTGGTTCAAGCAAGCCTGGCAGGTGATTCCAAAGTGTTCCCCAACTGGTTGTGGCGTAGCCGGCAGGTGATTTTTGCGTGTCCGGCAGGTGGTTCTGGCAAGTCGAGCAGGTGGTTCCAGCGTGCTCGGCAGGTGCTTCCGGGGTCATTGGCACGTGGTTCTGGCATATCTGAGAGGTGGTTCCGGCATGCCCGGCAGGTGATTCCGGAGTGTTCGCCAAGTGTTTCCGGCGTAGCCGGCAGGTGATTTTGCATGTCCAGCGGTCGTTCCGGCGGGTCGAGCCGGTGGTTCCGGCGTGTCCGGCAGGTGGTTCCGGTCTGTCCGGCAGGTGGTTCTGTGGTGTCCGGCACGAGGTTCAGTCTGAGAGGCTGTGCCGGCATGCCCCTCACGTGATTCCGGCTTGTCCCCGAAGTGGTGCTGGTGTAGCGGGCAGGTGATTTTGGCGTGTCCGGCAGGTGGTTCAGGCGAGTTGATCAGGTGGTTGCGACGTGCTCCGCAGGTGCTTCCGGCGTCTCCGGCACGTGTTTCTGGCACATCTGACTGGTGGTTCCGGCATGCCCAAAAGTGGATTCCGGTCTGTCCGGTAGGTGGTTCCGGCGTGCACGGCACGTGGTTCTGGTACGTGTCAGAGGTGGTTGCGTATGCCCAACAGGTGATTCCGGACTGTCCGCCACGTGCTTCTGGCATGTCTGAGAGGTGGTTCCAACATGCCCGGCAGGTCATTTCGGAGAGTCGTCCAAGTGGTTCTGGCGTAGCCCGCAGGTGATTTTGGCGTGTCCGGCAGGTGGTTCCGCCGTGCTCGGCAGGTGGTTCAGGCATGGCCGTCACGTGGTTTCAGTCTGTCCAGGACGTGTTTCCAGCTTCTCCGGCAGGTGGTTCTGGTACGTCTGAGAGGTGGTTCCGCCATGGCTGGCAGGTGATCCCGGACTGTCCCCCAGGTGGTTCTGGCATAGCCAGCAGTTGATATTGGCCTGTCCGGCAGGTTGTTCCAGCGAGTCAAACAGGTGGCTCTGGCGTTCTTGGCAGCTGGTTCCGGTCTGTCCGGTAGGTGTTTCCAGCGTGTCTGGCACGTGCTTCCGGCACGTCTGAGAGGTGGTTCCGGCATGCGCGGCAGGTGATTCCGTAGTGTCCGACAGGTGGTTCTGGCATACCCGGCAGGTGATTTTGGCGTGTCCGGCAGGTGTTTCTGGCGAGTCGAGCAGGTGGCTCCGGCATGCTCGGCAGGTGCTTCCGGCGTCTCCGGCACTTGGTTCTGGTGTGTCTGAGACCTGGTTCCCGCATGTCCGGCAGATGATTCTGGAGTGTCCGCCAAGTGGTTCTGGCATACCCAGCAGGTGATTTTGGCGTGTCAGGGAGGTGGTACCGGTGAGTCGAGCAGGTGGTTCCGGCGTGCTCAGCAGGTGGTTCAGGCGGTTCTGGCAGGTGGTATCCGTCTGTTCGGGGTGTGGTTCCAGCATCTCATGAACACGCTTCTGGCACGTCTGAGATGTGGTTCCAGCCGGCCCGACAGGTGTTTCCGCAGTGTCCGCCAAGCGGTTCTGGCGTAGTTGGCAGGTGATTTTGGCATGACTGGCAGGTGGTTCAAGCAAGCCTGGCAGGTGATTCCAAAGTGTTCCCCAACTGGTTGTGGCGTAGCCGGCAGGTGATTTTTGCGTGTCCGGCAGGTGGTTCTGGCGAGTCGAGCAGGTGGTTCCCGCGTGCTCGGCAGGTGCTTCCGGGGTCATTGGCACGTGGTTCTGGCATATATGAGAGGTGGTTCCGGCATGCCCGGCAGGTGATTCCGGAGTGTTCGCCAAGTGTTTCCGGCGTAGCCGGCAGGTGATTTTGCATGTCCAGCGGTCGTTCCGGCGGGTCGAGCCGGTGGTTCCGGCGTGTCCGGCAGGTGGTTCCGGTCTGTCCGGCAGGTGGTTCTGTGGTGTCCGGCACGAGGTTCAGTCTGAGAGGCTGTGCCGGCATGCCCCTCACGTGATTCCGGCTTGTCCCCGAAGTGGTGCTGGTGTAGCGGGCAGGTGATTTTGGCGTGTCCGGCAGGTGGTTCAGGCGAGTTGATCAGGTGGTTGCGACGTGCTCCGCAGGTGCTTCCGGCGTCTCCGGCACGTGTTTCTGGCACATCTGACTGGTGGTCCGGAATGCCCAAAAGTGGATTCCGGTCTGTCCGGTAGGTGGTTCCGGCGTGCACGGCACGTGGTTCTGGTACGTGTCAGAGGTGGTTGCGTATGCCCAACAGGTGATTCCGGACTGTCCGCCACGTGCTTCTGGCACGTCTGAGAGGTGGTTCCAACATGCCCGGCAGGTCATTTCGGAGAGTCGTCCAAGTGGTTCTGGCGTAGCCCGCAGGTGATTTTGGCGTGTCCGGCAGGTGGTTCCGCCGTGCTCGGCAGGTGGTTCAGGCATGGCCGTCACGTGGTTCCAGTCTGTCCAGGACGTGTTTCCAGCTTCTCCGGCAGGTGGTTCTGGTACGTCTGAGAGGTGGTTCCGCCATGGCTGGCAGGTGATCCCGGACTGTCCCCCAGGTGGTTCTGGCATAGCCAGCAGTTGATATTGGCCTGTCCGGCAGGTGGTTCCAGCGAGTCAAACAGGTGGCTCCGGCGTCCTTGGCAGGTGGTTCCGGTCTGTCCGGTAGGTGTTTCCGGCGTGTCTGGCACGTGCTTCCGGCACGTCTGAGAGGTGGTTCCGGCATGCGCGGCAGGTGATTCCGTAGTGTCCGACAGGTGGTTCTGGCATACCCGGCAGGTGATTTTGGCGTGTCCGGCAGGTGTTTCTGGCGAGTCGAGCAGGTGGCTCCGGCATGCTCGGCAGGTGCTTCCGGCGTCTCCGGCACTTGGTTCTGGTGTGTCTGAGAGCTGGTTCCGGCATGTCCGGCAGATGATTCCGGAGTGTCCGCCAAGTGGTTCTGGCATACCCAGCAGGTGATTTTCGCATGACCGGCAGGTGGTTCCAGCAAGCCCGGCAGGTGATTCCGAAGTGTTCCCCAACTGGTTGTGGCCTAGCCGGCAGGTGATTTTTGCGTGTCCGGCAGGTGGTTCTGGCGAGTCGAGCAGGTGGTTCCGGCGTGCTCGGCAGGTGCTTCCGGAGTCATTGGCACGTGGTTCTGGCATATCTGAGAGGTGGTTCCGGCATGCCCGGCAGGTGATTCCGGAGTGCTCGCCAAGTGTTTCCGGCGTAGCCAGCAGGTGATTTTGCATGTCCAGCGGTCGTTCCGGAGGGTCGAGACGGTGGTTCCGGCGTGTCCGGCAGGTGGTTCCGGTCTGTCCGGCAGGTGGTTCTGTGGTGTCCGGCACGAGGTTCAGTCTGAGAGGCTGTGCCGGCATGCCCCTCACGTGATTCCGGCTTGTCCCCGAAGTGGTTCTGGCATACCCGGCAGGTGATTTTGGCGTGTCCGGCAGGTGTTTCTGGCGAGTCGAGCAGGTGGCTCCGGCATGCTCGGCAGGTGCTTCCGGCGTCTCCGGCACTTGGTTCTGGTGTGTCTGAGAGCTGGTTCCGGCATGTCCGGCAGATGATTCCGGAGTGTGCGCCAAGTGGTTCTGGCATGCCCAGCAGGTGATTTTGGCGTGTCAGGGAGGTGGTACCGGTGAGTCGAGCAGGTGGTTCCGGCGTGCTCAGCAGGTGGTTCAGGCGGTTCTGGCAGGTGGTATCCGTCTGTTCGGGGTGTGGTTCCAGCATCTCATGAACACGTTTCTGGCACGTCTGAGATGTGGTTCCAGCCGGCCCGACAGGTGTTTCCGCAGTGTCCGCCAAGCGGTTCTGGCGTAGTTGGCAGGTGATTTTGGCATGACTGGCAGGTGGTTCCAGCGAGCCTGGCAGGTGATTCCAAAGTGTTCACCAACTGGTTGTGGCGTAGCCGGCAGGTGATTTTTGCGTGATCGGCAGGTGGTTCTGGCGAGTCGAGCAGGTGGTTCCGGCGTGCTCGGCTGGTGCTTCCGGGGTCATTGGCACGGGGTTCTGGCATGTCTGAGAGGTGGTTCCTGCATGCCCGGCAAGTGATTCCGGAGTGTTCACCAAGTGGTTCTGGCATAGTCGGCAGGTGATTTTGGCATGTCCGGCAGGTGGTTCAGGCGAGTTGAGCAGGTGGTTCCAACGTGCTTGGCAGGTGCTTCCGGCGTCTCCGGCACGTGTTTCTGGCACATCTGACAGGTGGTTCCGGCATGCCCGAAAGGTGATTCCGGTCTGTCCGGTAGGTGGTTCCAGCCTGCACAGCATGTGGTTCTGGTACGTGTCAGAGGTGGTTGCGCATGCCCAACAGGTGATTCCGGACTGTCCGCCACATGGTTCTGGCACGTCTGAGAGGTGGTTCCGGCATGCCCGGCAGGTCATCCCAGAGAGTCCTCCAAGTGGTTTTGGCATAACACGCAGGTGATTTTGGCGTGTCTGGCAGGTTGTTCCGTTGTGCTTGGCAGGTGGTTCAGGCTTGGCCGGCAGGTGGTTCCAGACTGTCCAGGACGTGTTTCCAGCTTCTCCGGCAGGTGGTTCTGGTACGTCTGAGAGGTGGTTCCGCCATGGCTGGCAGGTGATTCCGGACCGTCCCCCAGGTGGTTCTGGCATAGCCAGCAGTTGATATTGGCCTGTCCGGCAGGTGGTTCCAGCGAGTCGAACAGGTGGCTCCGGCGTGCTCGGCAGGTGGTTCCGGTCTGTCCGGTAGGTGATTCCGGCGTGTCCGGCACGTGCTTCCGGCACGTCTGAGAGGTGGTTCCGGCATGCGCGACAGGTGATTTCGGAGTGTCCGCCAGGTGATTCTGGCGTACCCGGCAGGTGATTTTGGCGTGTCCGACAGGTGTTTCTGGCGAGTCGAGCAGGTGGCTCCGGCATGCTCGGCAGGTGCTTCCGGCGTCTCCGGCACGTGGTTCTGGTGTGTCTGAGAGCTGGTTCCGGCATGTCCGGCAGATGATTCCGGAGTGTCCGCCAAGTGGTTCTGGCATACCCGGCTGGTGATTTGGGCATGTCAGGTAGGTGGTTCCGGCGAGTCGAGCAGGTGGCTCCGGCGTGCTCGGCAGGTTGTTCAGACGGGTCTGGCAGGTGTTTTCCGTCTGTTCAGGGTGTGGTTCCAGCATCTCATGCACATGGTTCTGGCACGTCTGAGATGTGGTTCCGGCCGGCCCGACAGGTGTTTCCACAGTGTCCGCCAAGTGGTACTGGCGTAGTTGGCAGGTGATTTTGGCATGACCGGCAGGTGGTTCCAGCAAGCCCGGCAGGTGATTCCGAAGTTTTCCCCAACTGGTTGTGGCGTAGCCGGCAGGTGATTTTTGCGTGTCCGGCAGGTGGTTCTGGCGAGTCGAGCAGGTGGTTCCGGCGTGCTCGGCAGGTGCTTCCGGGGTCATTGGCACGTGGTTCTGGCATATCTGAGAGGTGGTTCCGGCATGCCCGGCAGGTGATTCTGGAGTGTTCGCGAAGTGTTTCTGGCGTAGCCGGCAGGTGATTTTGCATGTCCAGCGGTCGTTCTGGCGGGTCGAGCCGGGGGTTCCGGCGTGTCCGGCAGGTGGTTCCGGTCTGTCCGGCAGGTGGTTCTGTGGTGTCCGGCACGAGGTTCAGTCTGAGAGGCTGTGCCGGCATGCCCCTCACGTGATTCCGGCTTGTCCCCGAAGTGGTGCTGGTGTAGCGGGCAGGTGATTTTGGCGTGTCCGGCAGGTGGTTCAGGCGAGTTGAGCAGGTGGTTGCGACGTGCTCGGCAGGTGCTTCCGGCGTCTCCGGCACGTGTTTCTGGCACATCTGACTGGTGGTTCCGGCATGCCCAAAAGTTGATTCCGGTCTGTCCGGTAGGTGGTTCCGGCGTGCACGGCACGTGGTTCTGGTACGTGTCAGAGGTGGTTGCGTATGCCCAACAGGTGATTCCGGACTGTCCGCCACGTGCTTCTGGCACGTCTGAGAGGTGGTTCCAACATGCCCGGCAGGTCATTTCGGAGAGTCGTCCAAGTGGTTCTGGCGTAGCCCGCAGGTGATTTTGGCGTGTCCGGCAGGGGGTTCCGCCGTGCTCGGCAGGTGGTTCAGGCATGGCCGTCACGTGGTTCCAGGCTGTCCAGGACGTGTTTCCAGCTTCTCCGGCAGGTGGTTCTGGTACGTCTGAGAGGTGGTTCCGCCATGGCTGGCAGGTGATCCTGGACTGTCCCCCAGGTGGTTCTGGCATAGCCAGCAGTTGATATTGGCCTGTCCGGCAGGTGGTTCCAGCGAGTCGAACAGGTGGCTCCGGCGTGCTCGGCAGGTGGTTCCGGTCTGTCCGGTAGGAGATTCCGGCGTGTCCGGCACGTGCTTCCGGCACGTCTGAGAGGTGGTTCCGGCATGCGCGACAGGTGGTTTCGGAGTGTCCGCCAGGTGGTTCTGGCGTACCCGGCAGGTGATTTTGGCGTGTCCGGCAGGTGTTTCTGGCGAGTCGAGCAGGTGGCTCCGGCATGCTCGGCAGGTGCTTCCGGCGTCTCCGGCACTTGGTTCTGGTGTGTCTGAGAGCTGGTTCCGGCATGTCTGGCAGATGATTCCGGAGTGTGCGCCAAGTGGTTCTGGCATACCCAGCAGGTGATTTTCGCATGACCGGCAGGTGGTTCCAGCAAGCCCGGCAGGTGATTCCGAAGTGTTCCCCAACTGGTTGTGGCGTAGCCGGCAGGTGATTTTTGCGTTTCCGGCAGGTGGTTCTGGCGAGTCGAGCAGGTGTTTCCGGCGTGCTCGGCAGGTGCTTCCGGGGTCATTGGCACGTGGTTCTGGCATATCTGAGAGGTGGTTCCGGCATGCCCGGCAGGTGATTCCGGAGTGTTCGCCAAGTGTTTCCGGCGTAGCCGGCAGGTGATTTTGCATGTCCAGCGGTCGTTCCGGCGGGTCGAGCCGGTGGTTCCGGCGTGTCCGGCAGGTGGTTCCGGTCTGTCTGGCAGATGGTTCTGTGGTGTCCGGCACGAGGTTCAGTCTGAGAGGCTGTGCTGGCATGCCCCTCACGTGATTCCGGCTTGTCCCCGAAGTGGTTCTGGCATACCCGGCAGGTGATTTTGGCGTGTCCGGCAGGTGTTTCTGGCGAGTCGAGCAGGTGGCTCCGGCATGCTCGGCAGGTGCTTCCGGCGTCTCCGGCACTTGGTTCTGGTGTGTCTGAGACCTGGTTCCGGCATGTCCGGCAGATGATTCCGGAGTGTCCACCAAGTGGTTCTGGCATACCCAGCAGGTGATTTTGGCGTGTCAGGGAGGTGGTACCGGTGAGTCGAGCAGGTGGTTCCGGCGTGCTCAGCAGGTGGTTCAGGCGGTTCTGGCAGGTGGTATCCGTCTGTTCGGGGTGTGGTTCCAGCATCTCATGAACACGTTTCTGGCACGTCTGAGATGTGGTTCCAGCCGGCCCGACAGGTGTTTCCGCAGTGTCCGCCAAGCGGTTCTGGCGTAGTTGGCAGGTGATTTTGGCATGACTGGCAGGTGGTTCCAGCAAGCCTGGCAGGTGATTCCAAAGTGTTCCCCAACTGGTTGTGGCGTAGCCGGCAGGTGATTTTTGCGTGTCCGGCAGGTGGTTCTGGCGAGTCGAGCAGGTGGTTCCAGCGTGCTCGGCATGTGCTTCCGGGGTCATTGGCACGTGGTTCTGGCATATCTGAGAGGTGGTTCCGGCATGCCCGGCAGGTGATTCCGGAGTGTTCGCCAAGTGTTTCCGGCGTAGCCGGCAGGTGATTTTGCATGTCCAGCGGTCGTTCCGGCGGGTCGAGCCGGTGGTTCCGGCGTGTCCGGCAGGTGGTTCCGGTCTGTCCGGCAGGTGGTTCTGTGGTGTCCGGCACGAGGTTCAGTCTGAGAGGCTGTGCCGGCATGCCCCTCACGTGATTCCGGCTTGTCCCCGAAGTGGTGCTGGTGTAGCGGGCAGGTGATTTTGGCGTGTCCGGCAGGTGGTTCAGGCGAGTTGATCAGGTGGTTGCGACGTGCTCCGCAGGTGCTTCCGGCGTCTCCGGCACGTGTTTCTGGCACATCTGACTGGTGGTTCCGGCATGCCCAAAAGTGGATTCCGGTCTGTCCGGTAGGTGGTTCCGGCGTGCACGGCACGTGGTTCTGGTACGTGTCAGAGGTGGTTGCGTATGCCCAACAGGTGATTCCGGACTGTCCGCCACGTGCTTCTGGCATGTTGAGAGGTGGTTCCAACATGCCCGGCAGGTCATTTCGGAGAGTCGTCCAAGTGGTTCTGGCGTAGCCCGCAGGTGATTTTGGCGTGTCCGGCAGGTGGTTCCGCCGTGCTCGGCAGGTGGTTCAGGCATGGCCGTCACGTGGTTCCAGTCTGTCCAGGACGTGTTTCCAGCTTCTCCGGCAGGTGGTTCTGGTACGTCTGAGAGGTGGTTCCGCCATGGCTGGCAGGTGATCCCGGACTGTCCCCCAGGTGGTTCTGGCATAGCCAGCAGTTGATATTGGCCTGTCCGGCAGGTTGTTCCAGCGAGTCAAACAGGTGGCTCTGGCGTTCTTGGCAGCTGGTTCCGGTCTGTCCGGTAGGTGTTTCCAGCGTGTCTGGCACGTGCTTCCGGCACGTCTGAGAGGTGGTTCCGGCATGCGCGGCAGGTGATTCCGTAGTGTCCGACAGGTGGTTCTGGCATACCCGGCAGGTGATTTTGGCGTGTCCGGCAGGTGTTTCTGGCGAGTCGAGCAGGTGGCTCCGGCATGCTCGGCAGGTGCTTCCGGCGTCTCCGGCACTTGGTTCTGGTGTGTCTGAGACCTGGTTCCGGCATGTCCGGCAGATGATTCCGGAGTGTCCGCCAAGTGGTTCTGGCATACCCAGCAGGTGATTTTGGCGTGTCAGGGAGGTGGTACCGGTGAGTCGAGCAGGTGGTTCCGGCGTGCTCAGCAGGTGGTTCAGGCGGTTCTGGCAGGTGGTATCCGTCTGTTCGGGGTGTGGTTCCAGCATCTCATGAACACGTTTCTGGCACGTCTGAGATGTGGTTCCAGCCGGCCCGACAGGTGTTTCCGCAGTGTCCGCCAAGCGGTTCTGGCGTAGTTGGCAGGTGATTTTGGCATGACTGGCAGGTGGTTCCAGCAAGCCTGGCAGGTGATTCCAAAGTGTTCCCCAACTGGTTGTGGCGTAACCGGCAGGTGATTTTTGCGTGTCCGGCAGGTGGTTCTGGCGAGTCGAGCAGGTGGTTCCCGCGTGCTCGGCAGGTGCTTCCGGGGTCATTGGCACGTGGTTCTGGCATATCTGAGAGGTGGTTCCGGCATGCCCGGCAGGTGATTCCGGAGTGTTCGCCAAGTGTTTCCGGCGTAGCCGGCAGGTGATTTTGCATGTCCAGCGGTCGTTCCGGCGGGTCGAGCCGGTGGTTCCGGCGTGTCCGGCAGGTGGTTCCGGTCTGTCCGGCAGGTGGTTCTGTGGTGTCCGGCACGAGGTTCAGTCTGAGAGGCTGTGCCGGCATGCCCCTCACGTGATTCCGGCTTGTCCCCGAAGTGGTGCTGGTGTAGCGGGCAGGTGATTTTGGCGTGTCCGGCAGGTGGTTCAGGCGAGTTGATCAGGTGGTTGCGACGTGCTCCGCAGGTGCTTCCGGCGTCTCCGGCACGTGTTTCTGGCACATCTGACTGGTGGTTCCGGCATGCCCAAAAGTGGATTCCGGTCTGTCCGGTAGGTGGTTCCGGCGTGCACGGCACGTGGTTCTGGTACGTGTCAGAGGTGGTTGCGTATGCCCAACAGGTGATTCCGGACTGTCCGCCACGTGCTTCTGGCATGTCTGAGAGGTGGTTCCAACATGCCCGGCAGGTCATTTCGGAGAGTCGTCCAAGTGGTTCTGGCGTAGCCCGCAGGTGATTTTGGCGTGTCCGGCAGGTGGTTCCGCCGTGCTCGGCAGGTGGTTCAGGCATGGCCGTCACGTGGTTCCAGTCTGTCCAGGACGTGTTTCCAGCTTCTCTGGCAGGTGGTTCTGGTACGTCTGAGAGGTGGTTCCGCCATGGCTGGCAGGTGATCCCGGACTGTCCCCCAGGTGGTTCTGGCATAGCCAGCAGTTGATATTGGTCTGTCCGGGAGGTGGTTCCAGCGAGTCAAACAGGTGGCTCCGGCGTTCTTGGCAGGTGGTTCCGGTCTGTCCGGTAGGTGTTTCCGGCGTGTCTGGCACGTGCTTCCGGCACGTCTGAGAGGTGGTTCCGGCATGCGCGGCAGGTGATTCCGTAGTGTCCGACAGGTGGTTCTGGCATACCCGGCAGGTGATTTTGGCGTGTCCGGCAGGTGTTTCTGGCGAGTCGAGCAGGTGGCTCCGGCATGCTCGGCAGGTGCTTCCGGCGTCTCCGGCACGTGGTTCTGGTGTGTCTGAGAGCTGGTTCCGGCATGTCCGGCAGATGATTCCGGAGTGTCCGCCAAGTGGTTCTGGCATACCCGGCTGGTGATTTGGGCATGTCAGGTAGGTGGTTCCGGCGAGTCGAGCAGGTGGCTCCGGCGTGCTCGGCAGGTTGTTCAGACGGGTCTGGCAGGTGTTTTCCGTCTGTTCAGGGTGTGGTTCCAGCATCTCATGCACATGGTTCTGGCACGTCTGAGATGTGGTTCCGGCCGGCCCGACAGGTGTTTCCACAGTGTCCGCCAAGTGGTACTGGCGTAGTTGGCAGGTGATTTTGGCATGACCGGCAGGTGGTTCCAGCAAGCCCGGCAGGTGATTCCGAAGTTTTCCCCAACTGGTTGTGGCGTAGACGGCAGGTGATTTTTGCGTGTCCGGCAGGTGGTTCTGGCGAGTCGAGCAGGTGGTTCCTGCGTGCTCGGCAGGTGGTTCCGGTCTGTCTGGTAGGTGATTCCGGCGTGTCCGGCACGTGCTTCCGGCACGTCTGAGAGGTGGTTCCGGCATACGCGACAGGTGGTTTCGGAGTGTTCGCCAGGTGGTTCTGGCGTACCCGGCAGGTGATTTTGGCGTCTCCGACATGTGTTTCTGGCGAGTTGAGCAGGTGGCTCCGGAATGCTCGGCAGGTGCTTCCGGCGTCTCCGGCACTTGGTTCTGGTGTGTCTGAGAGCTGGTTCCGGCATGTCCGGCAGATGATTCCGGAGTGTCCGCCAAGCGGTTCTGGCATACCCAGCAGGTGATTTTCGCATGACCAGCAGGTGGTTCCAGCAAGCCCGGCAGGTGATTCCGAAGTGTTCCCCAACTGGTTGTGGCGTAGCCGGCAGGTGATTTTTGCGTGTCCGGCAGGTGGTTCTGGCGAGTCGAGCAGGTGGTTCCGGCGTGCTCGGCAGGTGCTTCCGGGGTCATTGGCACGTGGTTCTGGCATATCTGAGAGGTGGTTCCGGCATGCCCGGCAGGTGATTCCGGAGTGTTTGCCAAGTGTTTCCGGCGTAGCCGGCAGGTGATTTTGCATGTCCAGCGGTCGTTCCGGCGGGTCGAGCCGGTGGTTCCGGCGTGTCCGGCAGGTGGTTCCGGTCTGTCTGGCAGGTGGTTCTGTGGTGTCCGGCACGAGGTTCAGTCTGAGAGGCTGTGCTGGCATGCCCCTCACGTGATTCCGGCTTGTCCCCGAAGTTGTTCTGGCATACCCGGCAGGTGATTTTGGCGTGTCCGGCAGGTGTTTCTGGCGAGTCGAGCAGGTGGCTCCGGCATGCTCGGCAGGTGCTTCCGGCGTCTCCGGCACTTGGTTCTGGTGTGTCTGAGACCTGGTTCCGGCATGTGCGGCAGATGATTCCGGAGTGTCCACCAAGTGGCTCTGGCATACCCAGCAGGTGATTTTGGCGTGTCAGGGAGGTGGTACCGGTGAGTCGAGCAGGTGGTTCCGGCGTGCTCAGCAGGTGGTTCAGGCGGTTCTGGCAGGTGGTATCCGTCTGTTCGGGGTGTGGTTCCAGCATCTCATGAACACGTTTCTGGCACGTCTGAGATGTGGTTCCAGCCGGCCCGACAGGTGTTTCCGCAGTGTCCGCCAAGCGGTTCTGGCGTAGTTGGCAGGTGATTTTGGCATGACTGGCAGGTGGTTCCAGCAAGCCTGGCAGGTGATTCCAAAGTGTTCCCCAACTGGTTGTGGCGTAGCCGGCAGGTGATTTTTGCGTGTCCGGCAGGTGGTTCTGGCGAGTCGAGCAGGTGGTTCCAGCGTGCTCGGCAGGTGCTTCCGGGGTCATTGGCACGTGGTTCTGGCATATCTGAGAGGTGGTTCCGGCATGCCCGGCAGGTGATTCCGGAGTGTTCGCCAAGTGTTTCCGGCGTAGCCGGCAGGTGATTTTGCATGTCCAGCGGTCGTTCCGGCGGGTCGAGCCGGTGGTTCCGGCGTGTCCGGCAGGTGGTTCCGGTCTGTCCGGCAGGTGGTTCTGTGGTGTCCGGCACGAGGTTCAGTCTGAGAGGCTGTGCCGGCATGCCCCTCACGTGATTCCGGCTTGTCCCCGAAGTGGTGCTGGTGTAGCGGGCAGGTGATTTTGGCGTGTCCGGCAGGTGGTTCAGGCGAGTTGATCAGGTGGTTGCGACGTGCTCCGCAGGTGCTTCCGGCGTCTCCGGCACGTGTTTCTGGCACATCTGACTGGTGGTTCCGGCATGCCCAAAAGTGGATTCCGGTCTGTCCGGTAGGTGGTTCCGGCGTGCACGGCACGTGGTTCTGGTACGTGTCAGAGGTGGTTGCGTATGCCCAACAGGTGATTCCGGACTGTCCGCCACGTGCTTCTGGCATGTCTGAGAGGTGGTTCCAACATGCCCGGCAGGTCATTTCGGAGAGTCGTCCAAGTGGTTCTGGCGTAGCCCGCAGGTGATTTTGGCGTGTCCGGCAGGTGGTTCCGCCGTGCTCGGCAGGTGGTTCAGGCATGGCCGTCACGTGGTTCCAGTCTGTCCAGGACGTGTTTCCAGCTTCTCCGGCAGGTGGTTCTGGTACGTCTGAGAGGTGGTTCCGCCATGGCTGGCAGGTGATCCCGGACTGTCCCCCAGGTGGTTCTGGCATAGCCAGCAGTTGATATTGGCCTGTCCGGCAGGTTGTTCCAGCGAGTCAAACAGGTGGCTCTGGCGTTCTTGGCAGCTGGTTCCGGTCTGTCCGGTAGGTGTTTCCAGCGTGTCTGGCACGTGCTTCCGGCACGTCTGAGAGGTGGTTCCGGCATGCGCGGCAGGTGATTCCGTAGTGTCCGACAGGTGGTTCTGGCATACCCGGCAGGTGATTTTGGCGTGTCCGGCAGGTGTTTCTGGCGAGTCGAGCAGGTGGCTCCGGCATGCTCGGCAGGTGCTTCCGGCGTCTCCGGCACTTGGTTCTGGTGTGTCTGAGACCTGGTTCCCGCATGTCCGGCAGATGATTCTGGAGTGTCCGCCAAGTGGTTCTGGCATACCCAGCAGGTGATTTTGGCGTGTCAGGGAGGTGGTACCGGTGAGTCGAGCAGGTGGTTCCGGCGTGCTCAGCAGGTGGTTCAGGCGGTTCTGGCAGGTGGTATCCGTCTGTTCGGGGTGTGGTTCCAGCATCTCATGAACACGCTTCTGGCACGTCTGAGATGTGGTTCCAGCCGGCCCGACAGGTGTTTCCGCAGTGTCCGCCAAGCGGTTCTGGCGTAGTTGGCAGGTGATTTTGGCATGACTGGCAGGTGGTTCAAGCAAGCCTGGCAGGTGATTCCAAAGTGTTCCCCAACTGGTTGTGGCGTAGCCGGCAGGTGATTTTTGCGTGTCCGGCAGGTGGTTCTGGCGAGTCGAGCAGGTGGTTCCCGCGTGCTCGGCAGGTGCTTCCGGGGTCATTGGCACGTGGTTCTGGCATATCTGAGAGGTGGTTCCGGCATGCCCGGCAGGTGATTCCGGAGTGTTCGCCAAGTGTTTCCGGCGTAGCCGGCAGGTGATTTTGCATGTCCAGCGGTCGTTCCGGCGGGTCGAGCCGGTGGTTCCGGCGTGTCCGGCAGGTGGTTCCGGTCTGTCCGGCAGGTGGTTCTGTGGTGTCCGGCACGAGGTTCAGTCTGAGAGGCTGTGCCGGCATGCCCCTCACGTGATTCCGGCTTGTCCCCGAAGTGGTGCTGGTGTAGCGGGCAGGTGATTTTGGCGTGTCCGGCAGGTGGTTCAGGCGAGTTGATCAGGTGGTTGCGACGTGCTCCGCAGGTGCTTCCGGCGTCTCCGGCACGTGTTTCTGGCACATCTGACTGGTGGTTCCGGCATGCCCAAAAGTGGATTCCGGTCTGTCCGGTAGGTGGTTCCGGCGTGCACGGCACGTGGTTCTGGTACGTGTCAGAGGTGGTTGCGTATGCCCAACAGGTGATTCCGGACTGTCCGCCACGTGCTTCTGGCATGTCTGAGAGGTGGTTCCAACATGCCCGGCAGGTCATTTCGGAGAGTCGTCCAAGTGGTTCTGGCGTAGCCCGCAGGTGATTTTGGCGTGTCCGGCAGGTCGTTCCGCCGTGCTCGGCAGGTGGTTCAGGCATGGCCGTCACGTGGTTCCAGTCTGTCCAGGACGTGTTTCCAGCTTCTCCGGCAGGTGGTTCTGGTACGTCTGAGAGGTGGTTCCGCCATGGCTGGCAGGTGATCCCGGACTGTCCCCCAGGTGGTTCTGGCATAGCCAGCAGTTGATATTGGTCTGTCCGGGAGGTGGTTCCAGCGAGTCAAACAGGTGGCTCCGGCGTTCTTGGCAGGTGGTTCCGGTCTGTCCGGTAGGTGTTTCCGGCGTGTCTGGCACGTGCTTCCGGCACGTCTGAGAGGTGGTTCCGGCATGCGCGGCAGGTGATTCCGTAGTGTCCGACAGGTGGTTCTGGCATACCCGGCAGGTGATTTTGGCGTGTCCGGCAGGTGTTTCTGGCGAGTCGAGCAGGTGGCTCCGGCATGCTCGGCAGGTGCTTCCGGCGTCTCCGGCACTTGGTTCTGGTGTGTCTGAGACCTGGTTCCGGCATGTCCGGCAGATGATTCCGGAGTGTCCGCCAAGTGGTTCTGGCATACCCAGCAGGTGATTTTGGCGTGTCAGGGAGGTGGTACCGGTGAGTCGAGCAGGTGGTTCCGGCGTGCTCAGCAGGTGGTTCAGGCGGTTCTGGCAGGTGGTATCCGTCTGTTCGGGGTGTGGTTCCAGCATCTCATGAACACGTTTCTGGCACGTCTGAGATGTGGTTCCAGCCGGCCCGACAGGTGTTTCCGCAGTGTCCGCCAAGCGGTTCTGGCGTAGTTGGCAGGTGATTTTGGCATGACTGGCAGGTGATTCCAGCAAGCCTGGCAGGTGATTCCAAAGTGTTCACCAACTGGTTGTGGCGTAGCCGGCAGGTGATTTTTGCGTGATCGGCAGGTGGTTCTGGCGAGTCGAGCAGGTGGTTCCGGCGTGCTCGGCTGGTGCTTCCGGGGTCATTGGCACGGGGTTCTGGCATGTCTGAGAGGTGGTTCCTGCATGCCCGGCAAGTGATTCCGGAGTGTTCGCCAAGTGGTTCTGGCATAGTCGGCAGGTGATTTTGGCATGTCCGGCAGGTGGTTCAGGCGAGTTGAGCAGGTGGTTCCAACGTGCTTGGCAGGTGCTTCCGGCGTCTCCGGCACGTGTTTCTGGCACATCTGACAGGTGGTTCCGGCATGCCCGAAAGGTGATTCCGGTCTGTCCGGTAGGTGGTTCCAGCCTGCACGGCATGTGGTTCTGGTACGTCTCAGAGGTGGTTGCGCATGCCCAACAGGTGATTCCGGACTGTCCGCCACATGGTTCTGGCACGTCTGAGAGGTGGTTCCGGCATGCCCGGCAGGTCATCCCAGAGAGTCCTCCAAGTGGTTCTGGCATAACACGCAGGTGATTTTGGCGTGTCTGGCAGGTTGTTCCGTTGTGCTTGGCAGGTGGTTCAGGCTTGGCCGGCAGGTGGTTCCAGACTGTCCAGGACGTGTTTCCAGCTTCTCCGGCAGGTGGTTCTGGTACGTCTGAGAGGTGGTTCCGCCATGGCTGGCAGCTGTTTCCGGACCGTCCCCCAGGTGGTTCTGGCATAGCCAGCAGTTGATATTGGCCTGTCCGGCAGGTGGTTCCAGCGAGTCGAACAGGTGGCTCCGGCGTGCTCGGCAGGTGGTTCCGGTCTGTCTGGTAGGTGATTCCGGCGTGTCCGGCACGTGCTTCCGGCACGTCTGAGAGGTGGTTCCGGCATGCGCGACAGGTGATTCCGTAGTGTCTGCCAGGTGGTTCTGGCGTACCAAGCAGGTGATTTTGGCATGTCCGACAGGTGTTTCTGGCGAGTCGAGCAGGTGGCTCCGGCATGCTCGGCAGGTGCTTCCGGCGTCTCCGGCACGTGGTTCTGTTGTGTCTGAGAGCTGGTTCCGGCATGTCCGGCAGATGATTCCGGAGTGTCCGCCAAGTGGTTCTGGCATACCCGGCTGGTGATTTGGGCATGTCAGGTAGGTGGTTCCGGCGAGTCGAGCAGGTGGCTCCGGCGTGCTCGGCAGGTTGTTCAGACGGGTCTGGCAGGTGTTTTCCGTCTGTTCGGGGTGTGGTTCCAGCATCTCATGCACATGGTTCTGGCACGTCTGAGATGTGGTTCCAGCCGGCCCGACAGGTGTTTCCACAGTGTCCGCCAAGTGGTACTGGCGTAGTTGGCAGGTGATTTTGGCATGACCGGCAGGTGGTTCCAGCAAGCCCGGCAGGTGATTCCGCAGTTTTCCCCAACTGGTTGTGGCGTAGCCGGCAGGTGATTTTTGCGTGTCCGGCAGGTGGTTCTCGCGAGTCGAGCAGGTGGTTCCGGCGTTCTCGGCAGGTGGTTCCGGTCTGTCTGTTAGGTGATTCCTGCGTGTCCGGCACGTGCTTCCGGCACGTCTGAGAGGTGGTTCCGGCATGCGCGACAGGTGGTTTCGGAGTGTCCGCCAGGTGGTTCTGGCGTACCCGGCAGGTGATTTTGGCGTGTCCGACATGTGTTTCTGGCGAGTCGAGCAGGTGGCTCCGGCATGCTCGGCAGGTAATTCCGGAGTGTTCGCCAAGTGTTTCCGGCATAGCCGGCAGGTGATTTTGCATGTCCAGCGGTCGTTCCGGCGGGTCGAGCCGGTGGTTCCGGCGTGTCCGGCAGGTGGTTCCGGTCTGTCCGGCAGGTGGTTCTGTGGTGTCCGGCACGAGGTTCAGTCTGAGAGGCTGTGCCGGCATGCCCCTCACGTGATTCCGGCTTGTCCCCGAAGTGGTGCTGGTGTAGCGGGCAGGTGATTTTGGCGTGTCCGGCAGGTGGTTCAGGCGAGTTGATCAGGTGGTTGCGACGTGCTCCGCAGGTGCTTCCGGCGTCTCCGGCACGTGTTTCTGGCACATCTGACTGGTGGTCCGGAATGCCCAAAAGTGGATTCCGGTCTGTCCGGTAGGTGGTTCCGGCGTGCACGGCACGTGGTTCTGGTACGTGTCAGAGGTGGTTGCGTATGCCCAACAGGTGATTCCGGACTGTCCGCCACGTGCTTCTGGCACGTCTGAGAGGTGGTTCCAACATGCCCGGCAGGTCATTTCGGAGAGTCGTCCAAGTGGTTCTGGCGTAGCCCGCAGGTGATTTTGGCGTGTCCGGCAGGTGGTTCCGCCGTGCTCGGCAGGTGGTTCAGGCATGGCCGTCACGTGGTTCCAGTCTGTCCAGGACGTGTTTCCAGCTTCTCCGGCAGGTGGTTCTGGTACGTCTGAGAGGTGGTTCCGCCATGGCTGGCAGGTGATCCCGGACTGTCCCCCAGGTGGTTCTGGCATAGCCAGCAGTTGATATTGGCCTGTCCGGCAGGTGGTTCCAGCGAGTCAAACAGGTGGCTCCGGCGTCCTTGGCAGGTGGTTCCGGTCTGTCCGGTAGGTGTTTCCGGCGTGTCTGGCACGTGCTTCCGGCACGTCTGAGAGGTGGTTCCGGCATGCGCGGCAGGTGATTCCGTAGTGTCCGACAGGTGGTTCTGGCATACCCGGCAGGTGATTTTGGCGTGTCCGGCAGGTGTTTCTGGCGAGTCGAGCAGGTGGCTCCGGCATGCTCGGCAGGTGCTTCCGGCGTCTCCGGCACTTGGTTCTGGTGTGTCTGAGAGCTGGTTCCGGCATGTCCGGCAGATGATTCCGGAGTGTCCGCCAAGTGGTTCTGGCATACCCAGCAGGTGATTTTCGCATGACCGGCAGGTGGTTCCAGCAAGCCCGGCAGGTGATTCCGAAGTGTTCCCCAACTGGTTGTGGCCTAGCCGGCAGGTGATTTTTGCGTGTCCGGCAGGTGGTTCTGGCGAGTCGAGCAGGTGGCTCCGGCATGCTCGGCAGGTGCTTCCGGCGTCTCCGGCACTTGGTTCTGGTGTGTCTGAGAGCTGGTTCCGGCATGTCCGGCAGATGATTCCGGAGTGTGCGCCAAGTGGTTCTGGCATGCCCAGCAGGTGATTTTGGCGTGTCAGGGAGGTGGTACCGGTGAGTCGAGCAGGTGGTTCCGGCGTGCTCAGCAGGTGGTTCAGGCGGTTCGGGCAGGTGGTATCCGTCTGTTCGGGGTGTGGTTCCAGCATCTCATGAACACGTTTCTGGCACGTCTGAGATGTGGTTCCAGCCGGCCCGACAGGTGTTTCCGCAGTGTCCGCCAAGCGGTTCTGGCGTAGTTGGCAGGTGATTTTGGCATGACTGGCAGGTGGTTCCAGCGAGCCTGGCAGGTGATTCCAAAGTGTTCACCAACTGGTTGTGGCGTAGCCGGCAGGTGATTTTTGCGTGATCGGCAGGTGGTTCTGGCGAGTCGAGCAGGTGGTTCCGGCGTGCTCGGCTGGTGCTTCCGGGGTCATTGGCACGGGGTTCTGGCATGTCTGAGAGGTGGTTCCTGCATGCCCGGCAAGTGATTCCGGAGTGTTCACCAAGTGGTTCTGGCATAGTCGGCAGGTGATTTTGGCATGTCCGGCAGGTGGTTCAGGCGAGTTGAGCAGGTGGTTCCAACGTGCTTGGCAGGTGCTTCCGGCGTCTCCGGCACGTGTTTCTGGCACATCTGACAGGTGGTTCCGGCATGCCCGAAAGGTGATTCCGGTCTGTCCGGTAGGTGGTTCCAGCCTGCACAGCATGTGGTTCTGGTACGTGTCAGAGGTGGTTGCGCATGCCCAACAGGTGATTCCGGACTGTCCGCCACATGGTTCTGGCACGTCTGAGAGGTGGTTCCGGCATGCCCGGCAGGTCATCCCAGAGAGTCCTCCAAGTGGTTCTGGCATAACACGCAGGTGATTTTGGCGTGTCTGGCAGGTTGTTCCGTTGTGCTTGGCAGGTGGTTCAGGCTTGGCCGGCAGGTGGTTCCAGACTGTCCAGGACGTGTTTCCAGCTTCTCCGGCAGGTGGTTCTGGTACGTCTGAGAGGTGGTTCCGCCATGGCTGGCAGGTGATTCCGGACCGTCCCCCAGGTGGTTCTGGCATAGCCAGCAGTTGATATTGGCCTGTCCGGCAGGTGGTTCCAGCGAGTCGAACAGGTGGCTCCGGCGTGCTCGGCAGGTGGTTCCGGTCTGTCCGGTAGGTGATTCCGGCGTGTCCGGCACGTGCTTCCGGCACGTCTGAGAGGTGGTTCCGGCATGCGCGACAGGTGATTTCGGAGTGTCCGCCAGGTGATTCTGGCGTACCCGGCAGGTGATTTTGGCGTGTCCGACAGGTGTTTCTGGCGAGTCGAGCAGGTGGCTCCGGCATGCTCGGCAGGTGCTTCCGGCGTCTCCGGCACGTGGTTCTGGTGTGTCTGAGAGCTGGTTCCGGCATGTCCGGCAGATGATTCCGGAGTGTCCGCCAAGTGGTTCTGGCATACCCGGCTGGTGATTTGGGCATGTCAGGTAGGTGGTTCCGGCGAGTCGAGCAGGTGGCTCCGGCGTGCTCGGCAGGTTGTTCAGACGGGTCTGGCAGGTGTTTTCCGTCTGTTCAGGGTGTGGTTCCAGCATCTCATGCACATGGTTCTGGCACGTCTGAGATGTGGTTCCGGCCGGCCCGACAGGTGTTTCCACAGTGTCCGCCAAGTGGTACTGGCGTAGTTGGCAGGTGATTTTGGCATGACCGGCAGGTGGTTCCAGCAAGCCCGGCAGGTGATTCCGAAGTTTTCCCCAACTGGTTGTGGCGTAGCCGGCAGGTGATTTTTGCGTGTCCGGCAGGTGGTTCTGGCGAGTCGAGCAGGTGGTTCCGGCGTGCTCGGCAGGTGCTTCCGGGGTCATTGGCACGTGGTTCTGGCATATCTGAGACGTGGTTCCGGCATGCCCGGCAGGTGATTCTGGAGTGTTCGCGAAGTGTTTCTGGCGTAGCCGGCAGGTGATTTTGCATGTCCAGCGGTCGTTCTGGCGGGTCGAGCCGGTGGTTCCGGCGTGTCCGGCAGGTGGTTCCGGTCTGTCCGGCAGGTGGTTCTGTGGTGTCCGGCACGAGGTTCAGTCTGAGAGGCTGTGCCGGCATGCCCCTCACGTGATTCCGGCTTGTCCCCGAAGTGGTGCTGGTGTAGCGGGCAGGTGATTTTGGCGTGTCCGGCAGGTGGTTCAGGCGAGTTGATCAGGTGGTTGCGACGTGCTCCGCAGGTGCTTCCGGCGTCTCCGGCACGTGTTTCTGGCACATCTGACTGGTGGTCCGGAATGCCCAAAAGTGGATTCCGGTCTGTCCGGTAGGTGGTTCCGGCGTGCACGGCACGTGGTTCTGGTACGTGTCAGAGGTGGTTGCGTATGCCCAACAGGTGATTCCGGACTGTCCGCCACGTGCTTCTGGCACGTCTGAGAGGTGGTTCCAACATGCCCGGCAGGTCATTTCGGAGAGTCGTCCAAGTGGTTCTGGCGTAGCCCGCAGGTGATTTTGGCGTGTCCGGCAGGTGGTTCCGCCGTGCTCGGCAGGTGGTTCAGGCATGGCCGTCACGTGGTTCCAGTCTGTCCAGGACGTGTTTCCAGCTTCTCCGGCAGGTGGTTCTGGTACGTCTGAGAGGTGGTTCCGCCATGGCTGGCAGGTGATCCCGGACTGTCCCCCAGGTGGTTCTGGCATAGCCAGCAGTTGATATTGGCCTGTCCGGCAGGTGGTTCCAGCGAGTCAAACAGGTGGCTCCGGCGTCCTTGGCAGGTGGTTCCGGTCTGTCCGGTAGGTGTTTCCGGCGTGTCTGGCACGTGCTTCCGGCACGTCTGAGAGGTGGTTCCGGCATGCGCGGCAGGTGATTCCGTAGTGTCCGACAGGTGGTTCTGGCATACCCGGCAGGTGATTTTGGCGTGTCCGGCAGGTGTTTCTGGCGAGTCGAGCAGGTGGCTCCGGCATGCTCGGCAGGTGCTTCCGGCGTCTCCGGCACTTGGTTCTGGTGTGTCTGAGAGCTGGTTCCGGCATGTCCGGCAGATGATTGCGGAGTGTCCGCCAAGTGGTTCTGGCATACCCAGCAGGTGATTTTCGCATGACCGGCAGGTGGTTCCAGCAAGCCCGGCAGGTGATTCCGAAGTGTTCCCCAACTGGTTGTGGCCTAGCCGGCAGGTGATTTTTGCGTGTCCGGCAGGTGGTTCTGGCGAGTCGAGCAGGTGGTTCCGGCGTGCTCGGCAGGTGCTTCCGGAGTCATTGGCACGTGGTTCTGGCATATCTGAGAGGTGGTTCCGGCATGCCCGGCAGGTGATTCCGGAGTGCTCGCCAAGTGTTTCCGGCGTAGCCAGCAGGTGATTTTGCATGTCCAGCGGTCGTTCCGGAGGGTCGAGACGGTGGTTCCGGCGTGTCCGGCAGGTGGTTCCGGTCTGTCCGGCAGGTGGTTCTGTGGTGTCCGGCACGAGGTTCAGTCTGAGAGGCTGTGCCGGCATGCCCCTCACGTGATTCCGGCTTGTCCCCGAAGTGGTTCTGGCATACCCGGCAGGTGATTTTGGCGTGTCCGGCAGGTGTTTCTGGCGAGTCGAGCAGGTGGCTCCGGCATGCTCGGCAGGTGCTTCCGGCGTCTCCGGCACTTGGTTCTGGTGTGTCTGAGAGCTGGTTCCGGCATGTCCGGCAGATGATTCCGGAGTGTGCGCCAAGTGGTTCTGGCATGCCCAGCAGGTGATTTTGGCGTGTCAGGGAGGTGGTACCGGTGAGTCGAGCAGGTGGTTCCGGCGTGCTCAGCAGGTGGTTCAGGCGGTTCTGGCAGGTGGTATCCGTCTGTTCGGGGTGTGGTTCCAGCATCTCATGAACACGTTTCTGGCACGTCTGAGATGTGGTTCCAGCCGGCCCGACAGGTGTTTCCGCAGTGTCCGCCAAGAGGTTCTGGCGTAGTTGGCAGGTGATTTTGGCATGACTGGCAGGTGGTTCCAGCGAGCCTGGCAGGTGATTCCAAAGTGTTCACCAACTGGTTGTGGCGTAGCCGGCAGGTGATTTTTGCGTGATCGGCAGGTGGTTCTGGCGAGTCGAGCAGGTGGTTCCGGCGTGCTCGGCTGGTGCTTCCGGGGTCATTGGCACGGGGTTCTGGCATGTCTGAGAGGTGGTTCCTGCATGCCCGGCAAGTGATTCCGGAGTGTTCACCAAGTGGTTCTGGCATAGTCGGCAGGTGATTTTGGCATGTCCGGCAGGTGGTTCAGGCGAGTTGAGCAGGTGGTTCCAACGTGCTTGGCAGGTGCTTCCGGCGTCTCCGGCACGTGTTTCTGGCACATCTGACAGGTGGTTCCGGCATGCCCGAAAGGTGATTCCGGTCTGTCCGGTAGGTGGTTCCAGCCTGCACAGCATGTGGTTCTGGTACGTGTCAGAGGTGGTTGCGCATGCCCAACAGGTGATTCCGGACTGTCCGCCACATGGTTCTGGCACGTCTGAGAGGTGGTTCCGGCATGCCCGGCAGGTCATCCCAGAGAGTCCTCCAAGTGGTTCTGGCATAACACGCAGGTGATTTTGGCGTGTCTGGCAGGTTGTTCCGTTGTGCTTGGCAGGTGGTTCAGGCTTGGCCGGCAGGTGGTTCCAGACTGTCCAGGACGTGTTTCCAGCTTCTCCGGCAGGTGGTTCTGGTACGTCTGAGAGGTGGTTCCGCCATGGCTGGCAGGTGATTCCGGACCGTCCCCCAGGTGGTTCTGGCATAGCCAGCAGTTGATATTGGCCTGTCCGGCAGGTGGTTCCAGCGAGTCGAACAGGTGGCTCCGGCGTGCTCGGCAGGTGGTTCCGGTCTGTCCGGTAGGTGATTCCGGCGTGTCCGGCACGTGCTTCCGGCACGTCTGAGAGGTGGTTCCGGCATGCGCGACAGGTGATTTCGGAGTGTCCGCCAGGTGATTCTGGCGTACCCGGCAGGTGATTTTGGCGTGTCCGACAGGTGTTTCTGGCGAGTCGAGCAGGTGGCTCCGGCATGCTCGGCAGGTGCTTCCGGCGTCTCCGGCACGTGGTTCTGGTGTGTCTGAGAGCTGGTTCCGGCATGTCCGGCAGATGATTCCGGAGTGTCCGCCAAGTGGTTCTGGCATACCCGGCTGGTGATTTGGGCATGTCAGGTAGGTGGTTCCGGCGAGTCGAGCAGGTGGCTCCGGCGTGCTCGGCAGGTTGTTCAGACGGGTCTGGCAGGTGTTTTCCGTCTGTTCAGGGTGTGGTTCCAGCATCTCATGCACATGGTTCTGGCACGTCTGAGATGTGGTTCCGGCCGGCCCGACAGGTGTTTCCACAGTGTCCGCCAAGTGGTACTGGCGTAGTTGGCAGGTGATTTTGGCATGACCGGCAGGTGGTTCCAGCAAGCCCGGCAGGTGATTCCGAAGTTTTCCCCAACTGGTTGTGGCGTAGCCGGCAGGTGATTTTTGCGTGTCCGGCAGGTGGTTCTGGCGAGTCGAGCAGGTGGTTCCGGCGTGCTCGGCAGGTGCTTCCGGGGTCATTGGCACGTGGTTCTGGCATATCTGAGAGGTGGTTCCGGCATGCCCGGCAGGTGATTCTGGAGTGTTCGCGAAGTGTTTCTGGCGTAGCCGGCAGGTGATTTTGCATGTCCAGCGGTCGTTCTGGCGGGTCGAGCCGGTGGTTCCGGCGTGTCCGGCAGGTGGTTCCGGTCTGTCCGGCAGGTGGTTCTGTGGTGTCCGGCACGAGGTTCAGTCTGAGAGGCTGTGCCGGCATGCCCCTCACGTGATTCCGGCTTGTCCCCGAAGTGGTGCTGGTGTAGCGGGCAGGTGATTTTGGCGTGTCCGGCAGGTGGTTCAGGCGAGTTGAGCAGGTGGTTGCGACGTGCTCGGCAGGTGCTTCCGGCGTCTCCGGCACGTGTTTCTGGCACATCTGACTGGTGGTTCCGGCATGCCCAAAAGTTGATTCCGGTCTGTCCGGTAGGTGGTTCCGGCGTGCACGGCACGTGGTTCTGGTACGTGTCAGAGGTGGTTGCGTATGCCCAACAGGTGATTCCGGACTGTCCGCCACGTGCTTCTGGCACGTCTGAGAGGTGGTTCCAACGTGACCGGAAGGTCATTTCGGAGAGTCGTCTAAGTGGTTCTGGCGTAGCCCGCAGGTGATTTTGGCGTGTCCGGCAGGTGGTTCCGCCGTGCTCGGCAGGTGGTTCAGGCATGGCCGTCACGTGGTTCCAGTCTGTCCAGGACGTGTTTCCAGCTTCTCCGGCAGGTGGTTCTGGTACGTCTGAGAGGTGGTTCCGCCATGGCTGGCAGGTGATCCCGGACTGTCCCCCAGGTGGTTCTGGCATAGCCAGCAGTTGATATTGGCCTGTCCGGCAGGTGGTTCCAGCGAGTCAAACAGGTGGCTCTGGCGTTCTTGGCAGGTGGTTCCGGTCTGTCCGGAAGGTGTTTCCGGCGTGTCTGACACGTGCTTCCGGCACGTCTGAGAGGTGGTTCCGGCATGCGCGGCAGGTGATTCCGTAGTTTCCGACAGGTGGTTCTGGCATACCCGGCAGGTGATTTTGGCGTGTCCGGCAGGTGTTTCTGGCGAGTCGAGCAGGTGGCTCCGGCATGCTCGGCAGGTGCTTCCGGCGTCTCCGGCACTTGGTTCTGGTGTGTCTGAGAGCTGGTTCCGGCATGTCCGGCAGATGATTCCGGAGTGTCCGCCAAGTGGTTCTGGCATACCCAGCAGGTGATTTTCGCATGACCGGCAGGTGGTTCCAGCAAGCCCGGCAGGTGATTCCGAAGTGTTCCCCAACTGGTTGTGGCGCAGCCGGCAGGTGATTTTTGCGTGTCCGGCAGGTGGTTCTGGCTAGTCGAGCAGGTGGTTCCGGCGTGCTCGGCAGGTGCTTCCGGGGTCATTGGCACGTGGTTCTGGCATATCTGAGAGGTGGTTCCGGCATGCCCGGCAGGTGATTCTGGAGTGTTCGCCAAGTGTTTCCGGCGTAGCCGGCAGGTGATTTTGCATGTCCAGCGGTCGTTCCGGTGGGTCGAGCCGGTGGTTCCGGCGTGTCCGGCAAGTGGTTCCGGTCTGTCCGGCAGGTGGTTCTGTGGTGTCCGGCACGAGGTTCAGTCTGAGAGGCTGTGCCGGCATGCCCCTCACGTGATTCCGGCTTGTCCCTGAAGTGGTGCTGGTGTAGCGGGCAGGTGATTTTGGCGTGTCCGGCAGGTGGTTCAGGCGAGTTGAGCAGGTGGTTGCGACGTGCTCGGCAGGTGCTTCCGGCGTCTCCGGCACGTGTTTCTGGCACATCTGACTGGTGGTTCCGGCATGCCCAAAAGTTGATTCCGGTCTGTCCGGTAGGTGGTTCCGGCGTGCACGGCACGTGGTTCTGGTACGTGTCAGAGGTGGTTGCGTATGCCCAACAGGTGATTCCGGACTGTCCGCCACGTGCTTCTGGCACGTCTGAGAGGTGGTTCCAACATGCCCGGCAGGTCATTTCGGAGAGTCGTCCAAGTGGTTCTGGCGTAGCCCGCAGGTGATTTTGGCGTGTCCGGCAGGTGGTTCCGCCGTGCTCGGCAGGTGGTTCAGGCATGGCCGTCACGTGGTTTCAGTCTGTCCAGGACGTGTTTCCAGCTTCTCCGGCAGGTGGTTCTGGTACGTCTGAGAGGTGGTTCCGCCATGGCTGGCAGGTGATCCCGGACTGTCCCCCAGGTGGTTCTGGCATAGCCAGCAGTTGATATTGGCCTGTCCGGCAGGTGGTTCCAGCGAGTCGAACAGGTGGCTCCGGCGTGCTCGGCAGGTGGTTCCGGTCTGTCCGGTAGGAGATTCCGGCGTTTCCGGCACGTGCTTCCGGCACGTCTGAGAGGTGATTCCGGCATGCGCGACAGGTGGTTTCGGAGTGTCCGCCAGGTTGTTCTGGCGTACCCGGCAGGTGATTTTGGCGTGTCCGGCAGGTGTTTCTGGCGAGTCGAGCAGGTGGCTCCGGCATGCTCGGCAGGTGCTTCCGGCGTCTCCGGCACTTGGTTCTGGTGTGTCTGAGAGCTGGTTCCGGCATGTCCGGCAGATGATTCCGGAGTGTGCGCCAAGTGGTTCTGGCATACCCAGCAGGTGATTTTGGCGTGTCAGCGAGGTGGTACCGGTGAGTCGAGCAGGTGGTTCCGGCGTGCTCAGCAGGTGGTTCAGGCGGTTCTGGCAGGTGGTATCCGTCTGTTCGGGGTGTGGTTCCAGCATCTCATGAACACGTTTCTGGCACGTCTGAGATGTGGTTCCAGCCGGCCCGACAGGTGTTTCCGCCGTGTCCGCCAAGCGGTTCTGGCGTAGTTGGCAGGTGATTTTGGCATGACTGGCAGGTGGTTCCAGCAGGCCTGGCAGGTGATTCCAAAGTGTTCACCAACTGGTTGTGGCGTACCCGGCAGGTGATTTTTGCGTGATCGGCAGGTGGTTCTGGCGAGTCGAGCAGGTGGTTCTGGCGTGCTCGGCTGGTGCTTCCGGGGTCATTGGCACGGGGTTCTGGCATGTCTGAGAGGTGGTTCCTGCATGCCCGGCAAGTGATTCCGGAGTGTTCGCCAAGTGGTTCTGGCATAGTCGGCAGGTGATTTTGGCATGTCCGGCAGGTGGTTCAGGCGAGTTGAGAAGGTGGTTCCAACGTGCTTGGCAGGTGCTTCCGGCGTCTCCGGCACGTGTTTCTGGCATATCTGACAGGTGGTTCCGGCATGCCCTAAAGGTGATTCCGGTCTGTCCGGTAGGTGGTTCCAGCCTGCACGGCATGTGGTTCTGGCACGTCTGAGAGGTGGTTCCGGCATGCCCGGCAGGTCATCCCAGAGAGTCCTCCAAGTGGTTCTGGCATAACACGCAGGTGATTTTGGCGTGTCTGGCAGGTTGTTCCATTGTGCTTGGCAGGTGGTTCAGGCTTGGCCGGCAGGTGGTTCCAGACTGTCCAGGACGTGTTTCCAGCTTCTCCGGCAGGTGGTTCTGCTACGTCTGAGAGGTGGTTCCGCCATGGCTGGCAGGTGATTCCGGACCGTCCCCCAGGTGGTTCTGGCATAGCCAGCAGTTGATATTGGCCTGTCCGGCAGGTGGTTCCAGCGAGTCGAACAGGTGGCTCCGGCGTGCTCGGCAGGTGGTTCCGGTCTGTCCGGTAGGTGATTCCGGCGTGTCCGGCACGTGCTTCCGGCACGTCTGAGAGGTGGTTCCGGCATGCGCGACAGGTGATTTCGGAGTGTCCGCCAGGTGGTTCTGGCGTACCCGGCAGGTGATTTTGGCGTGTCATACAGGTGTTTCTGGCGAGTCGAGCAGGTGGCTCCGGCATGCTCGGCAGGTGCTTCCGGCGTCTCCGGCACGTGGTTCTGGTGTGTCTGAGAGCTGGTTCCGGCATGTCCGGCAGATGATTCCGGAGTGTCCGCCAAGTGGTTCTGGCATACCCGGCTGGTGATTTGGGCATGTCAGGTAGGTGGTTCCGGCGAGTCGAGCAGGTGGCTCCGGCGTGCTCGGCAGGTTGTTCAGACGGGTCTGGCAGGTGTTTTCCGTCTGTTCGGGGTGTGGTTCCAGCATCTCATGCACATGGTTCTGGCACGTCTGAGATGTGGTTCCGGCCGGCCCGACAGGTGTTTCCACAGTGTCCGCCAAGTGGTACTGGCGTAGTTGGCAGGTGATTTTGGCATGAAAGGCAGGTGGTTCCAGCAAGCCCGGCAGGTGATTCCGAAGTGTTCCCCAACTGGTTGTGGCGTAGCCGGCAGGTGATTTTTGCGTGTCCGGCAGGTGGTTCTGGCGAGTCGAGCAGGTGTTTCCTGCATGCTCGGCAGGTGCTTCCGGGGTCATTGGCACGTGGTTCTGGCATATCTGAGAGGTGGTTCCGGCATGCCCGGCAGGTGATTCCGGAGTGTTCGCCAAGTGTTTCCGGCGTAGCCGGCAGGTGATTTTGCATGTCCCGCGGTCGTTCCGGCGGGTCGAGCCGGTGGTTCCGGCGTGTCCGGCAGGTGGTTCCGGTCTGTCCGGCAGGTGGTTCTGTGGTGTCCGGCACGAGGTTCAGTCTGAGAGGCTGTGCCGGCATGCCCCTCACGTGATTCCGGCTTGTCCCCGAAATGGTGCTGGTGTAGCGGGCAGGTGATTTTGGCGTGTCCGGCAGGTGGTTCAGGCGAGTTGAGCAGGTGGTTGCGACGTGCTCGGCAGGTGCTTCCGGCGTCTCCGGCACGTGTTTCTGGCACATCTGACTGGTGGTTCCGGCATGCCCAAAAGTTGATTCCGGTCTGTCCGGTAGGTGGTTCCGGCGTGCACGGCACGTGGTTCTGGTACGTGTCAGAGGTGGTTGCGTATGCCCAACAGGTGATTCCGGACTGTCCGCCACGTGCTTCTGGCACGTCTGAGAGGTGGTTCCAACGTGACCGGAAGGTCATTTCGGAGAGTCGTCTAAGTGGTTCTGGCGTAGCCCGCAGGTGATTTTGGCGTGTCCGGCAGTTGGCTCCGGCGTGCTCGGCAGGTGGTTCCGGTCTGTCCGGTAGGTGATTCCGGCGTGTCCGGCACGTGCTTCCGGCACGTCTGATATTTGGTCCCGGCATGCGAGACAGGTGATTTCGGAGTGTCCGCCAGGTGGTTCTGGCGTACCCGGCAGGTGATTTTGGCGTGTCCGGCAGGTGTTCCTGGCGAGTCAAACAGGTGGCTCCGGCATTCTCGGCAGGTGCTTCCGGCGTCTCCGGCATTTGGTTGTGGTGTCTCTGAGAGCTGGTTCCGGCATGTCCATCAGATGATTCCGGAGTGTCCGCCAAGTGGTTCTGGCATGCCCGGCTGGTGATTTGGGCATGTCAGGTAGGTGGTTCCGGCGAGTCGAGCAGGTGGCTCCGGCGTGCTCGGCAGGTTGTTCAGACGGGTCTGGCAGGTGTTTTCCATCTTTTCGGGGTGTGGTTCCAGCATCTCATGCACATGGTTCTGGCACGTCTGAGATGTGGTTCCGGCCGGCCCGACAGGTGTTTCCACAGTGTCTGCCAAGTGGTACTGGCGTAGTTGGCAGGTGATTTTGGCATGACCGGCAGGTGGTTCCAGCAAGCCCGGCAGGTGATTCCGAAGTGTTCCCCAACTGGTTGTGGCGTAGCCGGCAGGTGATTTTTGCGTGTCCGGCAGGTGGTTCTGGCGAGTCGAGCAGGTGGTTCCGGAGTGCTGGGCAGGTGCTTCCGGGGTCATTGGCACGTGGTTCTGGCATATCTGAGAGGTGGTTCCGGCATGCCCGGCAGGTGATTCCGGAGTGTTCGGCAAGTTTTTCCGGCGTGGCCGACAGGTGATTTTGCATGTCCAGCGGTCGTTCCGGCGGGTCGAGCCGGTGGTTCCGGCGTGTCCGGCAGGTGGTTCCGGTCTGTCCGGCAGGTGGTTCTGTGGTGTCCGGCACGAGGTTCAGTCTGAGAGGCTGTGCCGGCATGCCCCTCACGTGATTCCGGCTTGTCCCTGAAGTGGTGCTGGTGTAGCGGGCAGGTGATTTTGGCGTGTCCGGCAGGTGGTTCAGGCGAGTTGAGCAGGTGGTTGCGACGTGCTCGGCAGGTGCTTCCGGCGTCTCCGGCACGTGTTTCTGGCACATCTGACTGGTGGTTCCGGCATGCCCAAAAGTTGATTCCGGTCTGTCCGGTAGGTGGTTCCGGCGTGCATGGCACGTGGTTCTTGTACGTGTCAGAGGTGGTTGCGTATGCCCAACAGGTGATTCCGGACTGTCCGCCACGTGCTTCTGGCACGTCTGAGAGGTGGTTCCAACATGCCCGGCAGGTCATTTCGGAGAGTCGTCCAAGTGGTTCTGGCGTAGCCCGCAGGTGATTTTGGCGTGTCCGGCAGGTGGTTCCGCCGTGCTCGGCAGGTGGTTCAGGAATGGGCGTCACGTGGTTCCAGTCTGTCCAGGACGTGTTTCCAGCTTCTCCGGCAGGTGGTTCTGGTACGTCTGAGAGGTGGTTCCGCCATGGCTGGCAGGTGATCCCGGACCGTCCCCCAGGTGGTTCTGGCATAGCCAGCAGTTGATATTGGCCTGTCCGGGAGGAGGTTCCAAGCGAGTCGAACAGGTGGCTCCGGCGTTCTTGGCAGGTGGTTCCGGTCTGTCCGGTAGGTGTTTCCGGCGTGTCTGGCACGTGCTTCCGGCACATCTGAGAGGTGGCTCCGGCGTGCTCGGCAGGTGGTTCCGGTCTGTCCGGTAGGTGATTCCGGCGTGTCCGGCACGTGCTTCCGGCACGTCTGAGAGGTGGTTCCGTCATGCGCGACAGGTGGTTTCGGAGTGTCCGCCAGGTGGTTCTGGCGTACCCGGCACGTGATTTTGGCGTGTCCGGCAGGTGTTTCTGGCGAGTCGAGCAGGTGGCTCCGGTATGCTCGGCAGGTGCTTCCGGCGTCTCCGGCACTTGGTTCTGGTGTGTCTGAGAGCTGGTTCCGGCATGTCCGGCAGATGATTCCGGAGTGTCCGCCAAGTGGTTCTGGCATACCCGGCTGGTGATTTGGGCATGTCAGGTAGGTGGTTCCGGCGAGTCGAGCAGGTGGCTCCGGCGTGCTCGGCAGGTTGTTCAGACGGGTCTGGCAGGTGTTTTCCGTCTGTTCGAGGTGTGGTTCCAGCATCTCATGCACATGGTTCTGGCACGTCTGAGATGTGGTTCCGGCCGGCCCGACAGGTGTTTCCACAGTGTCCGCCAAGTGGTACTGGCGTAGTTGGCAGGTGATTTTGGCATGACCGGCAGGTGGTTCCAGCAAGCCCGGCAGGTGATTCCGAAGTTTTCCCCAACTGGTTGTGGCGTAGCCGGCAGGTGATTTTTGCGTGTCCGGAGGGTGGTTCTGGCGAGTCAAGCAGGTGGCTCCGGCATGCTCGGCAGGTGCTTCCGGCGTCTCCGGCACTTGGTTCTGGTGTGTCTGAGAGCTGGTTCCGGCATGTCCGGCAGATGATTCCGGAGTGTCCGCCAAGTGGTTCTGGCATACCCAGCAGGTGATATTCGCATGACCGGAAGGTGGTTCCAGCAAGCCCGGCAGGTGATTCCGAAGTGTTCCCCAACTGGTTGTGGCGTAGCCGGCAGGTGATTTTTGCGTGTCCGGCAGGTGGTTCTGGCGAGTCGAGCAGGTGGTTCCGGCGTGCTCGGCAGGTGCTTCCGGGGTCATTGGCACGTGGTTCTGGCATATCTGAGAGGTGGTTCAGGCATGCCCGGCAGGTGATTCTGGAGTGTTCGCCAAGTGTTTCCGGCGTAGCCGGCAGGTGATTTTGCATGTCCAGCGGTCGTTCCGGCGGGTGGAGCCGGTGGTTCCGGCGTGTCCGGCAGGTGGTTCCGGTCTGTCCGGCAGGTGGTTCTGTGGTGTCCGGGACGAGGTTCAGTCTGAGAGGCTGTGCCGGCATGCCCCTCAGGTGATTCCGGCTTGTCCCCGAAGTGGTGCTGGTGTAGCGGGCAGGTGATTTTGGCGTGTCCGGCAGGTGGTTCAGGCGAGTTGAGCAGGTGGTTGCGATGTGCTGGGCATGTGCTTCCGGCGTCTCTGGCACGTGTTTCTGGCACATCTGACTGGTGGTTCCGGCATGCCCAAAAGTTGATTCCGGTCTGTCCGGTAGGTGGTTCCGGCGTGCACGGCACGTGGTTCTGGTACGTCTCAGAGGTGGTTGCGTATGCCCAACGGGTGATTCCGGACTGTCCTCCACGTGCTTCTGGCACGTCTGAGAGGTGATTCCAACATGCCCGGCAGGTCATTTCGGAGAGTCGTCCAAGTGGTTCTGGCGTAGCCCGCAGGTGATTTTGGCGTGTCCGGCAGGTGGTTCCGCCGTGCTCGGCAGGTGGTTCAGGCATGGGCGTCACGTGGTTCCAGTCTGTCCAGGACGTGTTTCCAGCTTCTCCGGCAGGTGGTTCTGGTACGTCTGAGAGGTGGTTCCGCCATGGCTGGCAGGTGATCCCGGACTGTCCCCCAGGTGGTTCTGGCATAGCCAGCAGTTGATATTGGCCTGTCCGGCAGGTGGTTCCAGCGAGTCGAACAGGTGGCTCTGGCGGTCTTGGCAGGTGGTTCCGGTCTGTCCGGTAGGTGTTTCCGGCGTGTCTGGCACGTGCTTCCGGCGCGTCTGAGAGGTGGTTCCGGCATGCGCGGCAGGTGATTCCGTAGTGTCCGACAGGTGGTTCTGGCATACCCGGCAGGTGATTTTGGCGTGTCCGGCAGGTGTTTCTGGCGAGTCGAGCAGGTGGCTCCGGCATCCTCGGCAGGTGCTTCCGGCGTCTCCGGCACTTGGTTCTGGTGTGTCTGAGAGCTGGTTCCGGCATGTCCGGCAGATGATTCCGGAGTGTCCGCCAAGTGGTTCTGGCATACCCAGCAGGTGATTTTGGCGTGTCAGGTAGGTGGTACCGGTGAGTCGAGCAGGTGGTTCTGGCGTGCTCAGCAGGTGGCTCAGGCGGTTCTGGCAGGTGGTATCCGTCTGTTCGGGGTGTGGTTCCAGCATCTCATGAACACGTTTCAGGCACTTCTGAGATGTGGTTCCACCCGGCCCTACAGGTGTTTCCGCAATGTCCGCCAAGCGGGTCTGGCGTAGTTGGCAGGCGATTTTGGCATGACTGGCAGGTGGTTCCAGCAAGCCTGGCAGGTGATTCCAAAGTGTTCACCAACTGGTTGTGGCGTAGCCGGCAGGTGATATTTGCGTGATCGGCAGGTGGTTCTGGCGAGTCGAGCAGGTGGTTCCAGCGTGCTCGGCTGGTGCTTCCGGGGTCATTGGCACGGGGTTCTGGCATGTCTGAGAGGTGGTTCCTGCATGCCCGGCAAGTGATTCCGGAGTGTTCGCCAAGTGGTTCTGGCATAGTCGGCAGGTGATTTTGGCATGTCCGGCAGGTGGTTCAGGCGAGTTGAGCAGGTGGTTCCAACGTGCTTGGCAGGTGCTTCCGGCGTCTCCGGCACGTGTTTCTGGCACATCTGACAGGTGGTTCCGGCATGCCCGAAAGGTGATTCCCGTCTGTCCGGTAGGTGGTTCCAGCCTGCACGGCATGTGGTTCTGGTACGTCTCAGAGGTGGTTGCGCAAGCCCAACTGGTGATTCCGGACTGTCCACCACATGGTTCTGGCACGTCTGAGAGGTGGTTCCGGCATGCCCGGCACGTCATCCCAGAGAGTCCTCCAAGTGGTTCTGGCATAACACACAGGTGATTTTGACGTGTCTGGCAGGTTGTTCTGTTGTGCTTGGCAGGTGGTTCAGGCTTGGCCGGCAGGTGGTTCCAGACTGTCCAGGACGTGTTTCCAGCTTCTCCGGAAGGTGGTTCTGGTACGTCTGAGAGGTGTTTCCGCAATGGCTGGCAGGTTATTCCGGACTGTCCGCCACGTGCTTCTGGCACGTCTGAGAGGTGGTTCCAACAAGCCCGGCAGGTCATTTCGGAGAGTCGTCTAAGTGGTTCTGGCGTAGCCCGCAGGTGATTTTGGCGTGTCCGGCAGGTGGTTCCTCCGTGCTCGGCAGGTGGTTCAGGCATGGCCATCACGTGGTTCCAGTCTGTCCAGGTCGTGTTTCCAGCTTCTCCGGCAGGTGGTTCTGGTACGTCTGAGAGGTGGTTCCGCCATGGCTGGCAGGTGATCCCGGACTGTCCCCCAGGTGGTTCTGGCATAGCCAGCAGTTGATATTGGCCTGTCCGGCAGGTGGTTCCAGCGAGTTGAACAGGTGGCTCCGGCGTGCTCGGCAGGTGGTTCCGGTCTGTCCGGTAGGTGATTCCGGCGTGTCCGGCACGTGCTTCCGGCACGTCTGAGAGGTGGTTCCGGCATGCGCGACAGGTGATTTCGGAGTGTCCGCCAGGTGGTTCTGGCGTACCCGGCAGGTGATTTTGGCGTGTCCGGCAGGTGTTTCTGGCGAGTCGAGCAGGTGGCTCCGGCATGCTCGGCAGGTGCTTCCGGGGTCTCTGGCACGTGGTTCTGGTGTGTCTGAGAGCTGGTTCCGGCATGTCCAGCAGATGATTCCGGAGTGTCCGCCAAGTGGTTCTGGCATACCCGGCTGGTGATTTGGGCATGTCAGGCAGGTGGTTGCGGCGAGTCGAGCAGGTGGCTCTGGCGTGCTCGGCAGGTTGTTCAGACGGGTCTGGCAGGTGTTTTCCGTCTGTTCGGGGTGTGGTTCCAGCATCTCATGCACATGGTTCTGGCACGTCTGAGAAGTGGTTCCGTCATGCCCGGCAGGTCATCGCAGAGAGTCCTCCAACTGTTTCTGGCATAACACGCAGGTGATTTTGGCGTGTCTGGCCGGTTGTTCCGTTGTGCTTGGCAGGTGGTTCAGGCTTGGCCGGCAGGTGGTTCCAGACTGTCCAGGACGTGTTTCCAGCTTCTCCGGCAGGTGGTTCTGCTACGTCTGAGAGGTGGTTCCGCCATGGCTGGCAGGTGATCCCGGACTGTCCCGCAGGTGGTTCTGGCATAGCCAGCAGTTGATATTGGCCTGTCCGGCAGGTGGTTCCAGCGAGTCGAACAGGTGGCTCCGGCGTGCTCGGCAGGTGGTTCCGGTCTGTCCGGTAGGTGATTCCGGCGTGTCCGGCACGTGCTTCCGGCACGTCTGAGAGGTGGTCCCGGCATGCGCGACAGGTGATTTTGGCGTGTCCGGCAGGTGTTTCTGGCGAGTCGAGCAGGTGGCTCCGGCGTGCTCGGCAGGTGCTTCCGGCGTCTCCGGCACTTGGTTCTGGTGTGTCTGAGAGCTGGTTCCGGCATGTCCGGCAGATGATTCCGGAGTGTCCGCCAAGTGGTTCTGGCATACCCGGCTGGTGATTTGGGCATGTCAGGTAGGTGGTTCCGGCGAGTCGAGCAGGTGGCTCCGGCGTGCTCGGCAGGTTGTTCAGACGGGTCTGGCAGGTGTTTTCCGTCTCTTCGCTTTGTGGTTCCAGCATCTCATGCACATGGTTCTGGCTCGTCTGAGATGTGGTTCCGGCCGGCCCGACAGGTGTTTCCACAGTGTCCGCCAAGTGGTACTGGCGTAGTTGGCAGGTGATTTTGGCATGACCGGCATGTGGTTCCAGCAAGCCCGGCAGGTGATTCCGAAGTGTTCCCCAACTGGTTGTGGCGTAGCCGGCAGGTGATTTCTGCGTGTCCGGCAGGTGGTTCTTGCGAGTCGAGCAGGTGGTTCCGCCGTGCTCGGCAGGTGGTTCAGGCATGGCCGTCACGTGGTTCCAGTCTGTCCAGGACGTGTTTCCAGCTTCTCCGGCAGGTGGTTCTGCTACGTCTGAGAGGTGGTTCCGCCATGGCTGGCAGGTGATCCCGGACTGTCCCCCAGGTGGTTCTGGCATAGCCAGCAGTTGATATTGGCCTGTCCGGCAGGTGGTTCCAGCGAGTCGTACAGGTGGCTCCGGCGTTCTTGGCAGGTGGTTCCGGTCTGTCCGGTAGGTGATTCCGGCGTGTCCGGCACGTGCTTCCGGCACGTCTGAGAGGTGGTTCCGGCATGCGCGACAGGTGGTTTCGGAGCGTCCGCCAGGTGGTTCTGGCGTACCCGGCACGTGATTTTGGCGTGTCCGGCAGGTGTTTCTGGTGAGTCGAGCAGGTGGCTCCGGCGTGCTCGGCAGGTGGTTCAGACGGGTCTGGCAGGTGTTTTCCGTCTGTTCAGGGTGTGGTTCCAGCATCTCATGCACATGGTTCTGGCTCCTCTGAGATGTCGTTCCAGCCGGCCCGACAGGTGTTTCCACAGTGTCCGCCAAGTGGTACTGGCGTAGTTGGCAGGTGATTTTGGCATGACCGGCAGGTGGTTCCAGCAAGCCCGGCAGGTGATTCCGAAGTGCTCCCCAACTGGTTGTGGCGTAGCCGGCAGGTGATTTCTGCGTGTCCGGCAGGTGGTTCTGGCGAGTCGAGCAGGTGGTTCCGGCGTGCTCGGCAGGTGCTTCCGGGGTCATTGGCACGCGGTTCTGGCATATCTGAGAGGTGGTTCCGGCATGCCCGGCAGGTGATTCCGGAGTGTTCGCCAAGTGTTTCCGGGGTAGCCAGCAGGTGATTTTGCATGTCCAGCGGTCGTTCCGGCGGGTCGAGCCGGTGGTTCCGGCGTGTCCGGCAGGTGGTTCCGGTCTGTCCGGCAGGTGGTTCTGTGGTGTCCGGCACGAGGTTCAGTCTGAGAGGCTGTGCCGGCATGCCCCTCACGTGATTCCGGCTTGTCCCCGAAGTGGTGCTGGTGTAGCGGGCAGGTGATTTTGGCGTGTCCGGCAGGTGGTTCAGGCGAGTTGAGCAGGTGGTTGCGACGTGCTCGGCAGCTGCTTCCGGCGTCTCCGGCACGCGTTTCTGGCACATCTGACTGGTGGTTCCGGCATGCCCAAAAGTTGATTCCGGTCTGTCCGGTAGGTGGTTCCGGCGTGCACGGCACGTGCTTCTGGTACGTGTCAGAGGTGGTTGCGTATGCCGAACAGGTGATTCCGGACTGTCCGCCACGTGCTTCTGGCATGTCTGAGAGGTGGTTCCAACATGCCCGGCAGGTCATTTCGGAGAGTCGTCCAAGTGGTTCTGGCGTAGCCCGCAGGTGATTTTGGCGTGTCGGGCAGGTGGTTCCGCCGTGCTCGGCAGGTGGTTCAGGCATGGCCGTCACGTGGTTCCAGTCTGTCCAGGACGTGTTTCCAACTTCTCCGGCAGGTGGTTCTGGTACGTCTGAGAGGTGGTTCCGCCATGGCTGGCAGGTGATCCCGGACTGTCCCCCAGGTGGTTCTGGCATAGCCAGCAGTTGATATTGGCCTGTCCGGCAGGTGGTTCTGGCGAGTCGAGCAGGTGTTTCCTGCATGCTCGGCAGGTGCTTCCGGGGTCATTGGCACGTGGTTCTGGCATATCTGAGAGGTGGTTCCGGCATGCCCGGCAGGTGATTCTGGAGTGTTCGCCAAGTGTTTCCAGCGTAGCGGGCAGGTGATTTTGCATGTCCCGCGGTCGTTCCGGCGGGTCGAGCCGGTGGTTCCGGCGTGTCCGGCAGGTGGTTCCGGTCTGTCCGGCAGGTGGTTCTGTGGTGTCCGGCACGAGGTTCAGTCTGAGAGGCTGTGCCGGCATGCCCCTCACGTGATTCCGCCTTGTCCCTGAAGTGGTTCTGGCATATCCGGCAGGTGATTTTGGCGTGTCCGGCAGGTGTTTCTGGCGAGTCGAGCAGGTGGCTCCGGCATGCTCGGCAGGTGCTTCCGGCGTCTCCGGCACTTGGTTCTGGTGTGTCTGAGAGCTGGTTCCGGCATGTCCGGCAGATGATTCCGGAGTGTCCGCCAAGTGGTTCTGGCATACCCAGCAGGTGATTTTGGCGTGTCAGGGAGGTGGTACCGGTGAGTCGAGCAGGTGGTTCCGGCGTGCTCAGCAGGTGGTTCATGCGGTTCTGGTAGGTGGTATCCGTCTGTTCGGGGTGTGGATCCAGCATCTCATGAACACATTTCTGGCACGTCTGAGATGTGGTTCCAGCCGGCCCGACAGGTGTTTCCGCAGTGTCCGCCAAGCGGTTCTGGCGTAGTTGGCAGGTGATTTTGGCATGACTGGCAGGTGGTTCCAGCAAGCCTGGCAGGTGATTCCAAAGTGTTCACCAACGGGTTGTGGCGTAGCCGGCAGGTGATTTTTGCGTGATCGGCAGGTGGTTCTGGCGAGTCGAGCAGGTGGTTCCGGCGTGCTCGGCTGGTGCTTCCGGGGTCATTGGCATGGGGTTCTGGCATGTCTGAGAGGTGGTTCCTGCATGCCAGGCAAGTGATTCCGCAGTGTTCGCCAAGTGGTTCTGGCATAGTCGGCAGGTGATTTTGGCATGTCCGGCAGGTGGTTCAGGCGAGTTGAGCAGGTGGTTCCAACGTGCTTGGCAGGTGCTTCCGGCGTCTCCGGCACGTGTTTCTGGCACATCTGACAGGTGGTTCCGGCATGCCCGGCAGGTGATTCCGGAGTGTTTGCCAAGTGTTTCCGGCGTAGCCGGCAGGTGATTTTGCATGTCCCGCGGTCATTCCGGCGAGTCGAGCCGGTGGTTCTGGCGTGTCCGGCCGGTGGTTCCGGTCTGTCCGGCAGGTGGTTCTGTGGTGTCCTGCACGAGGTTCAGTCTGAGAGGCTGTGCCGGCATGCCCCTCACGTGATTCCGGCTTGTCCCCGAAGTGGTGCTGGTGTAGCGGGCAGGTGATTTTGGCGTGTCCGGCAGGTGGTTCAGGCGAGTTGAGCAGGTGGTTGCGACGTGCTCGGCAGGTGCTTCCGGCGTCTCCGGCACGTGTTTCTGGCACATCTGACTGGTGGTTCCGGCATGCCCAAAAGTTGATTCCGGTCTGTCCGGTAGGTGGTTCCGGCGTGCACGGCACGTTGTTCTGGTACGTGTCAGAGGTGGTTGCGTATGCCCATCAGGTGATTCCGGACTGTCCGCCACGTGCTTCTGGCACGTCTGAGAGGTGGTTCCAACGTGCCCGGCAGGTCATTTCGGAGAGTCGTCCAAGTGGTTCTGGCGTAGCCCGCAGGTGATTTTGGCGTGTCCGGCAGGTGGTTCCGCCGTGCTCGGCAGGTGGTTCAGGCATGGCCGTCACGTGGTTCCAGTCTGTCCAGCACGTGTTTCCAGCTTCTCCGGCAGGTGGTTCTGGTACGTCTGAGAGGTGGTTCCGCCATGGCTGGCAGGTGATCCCGGAGTGTCCCCCAGGTGGTTCTGGCATAGCCAGCAGTTGATATTGGCCTGTCCGGCAGGTGGTTCCAGCGAGTCGAACAGGTGGCTCTGGCGTTCTTGGCAGGTGGTTCCGGTCTGTCCGGTAGGTGTTTCCGGCGTGTCTGGCACGTGCTTCCGGCACGTCTGAGAGGTGGTTCCGGCATGCGCGGCAGGTGATTCCGTAGTGTCCGCCAGGTGGTTCTGGCATACCCGGCAGGTGATTTTGGCGTGTCCGGCAGGTGTTTCTGGCGAGTCGAGCAGGTGGCTCCGTCATGCTCGGCAGGTGCTTCCGGCGTCTCCGGCACTTGGTTGTGGTGTGTCTGAGAGCTGGTTCCGGCATGTCCGGCAGATGATTCCGGAGTTTCCGCCAAGTGGTTCTGGCATACCCAGCAGGTGATTTTGGCGTGTTAGGGAGGTGGTACCCGTGAGTCGAGCAGGTGGTTCCGGCGTGCTCAGCAGGTGGTTCAGGCGGTTCTGGCAGGTGGTATCCGTCTGTTCGGGGTGTGGTTCCAGCATCTCATGAACACGTTTCTGGCACGTCTGAGATGTGGTTCCAGCCGGCCCGACAGGTGTTTCCGCAGTGTCCGCCAAGCGGTTCTGGCGTAGTTGGCAGGTGATTTTGGCATGACTGGCAGGTGGTTCCAGCAAGCCTGGCAGGTGATTCCAAAGTGTTCACGAACTGGTTGTGGCGTAGGCGGCAGGCGATTTTTGCGCGATCGGCAGGTGGTTCTGGCGAGTCGAGCAGGTGGTTCCGGCGTGCTCGGCTGGTGCTTCCGGGGTCATTGGCACGGGGTTCTGGCATGTCTGAGAGGTGGTTCCTGCATGCCCGGCAAGTGATTCCGGAGTGTTCGCCAAGTGGTTCTGGCATAGTCGGCAGGTGATTTAGGCATGTCCGGCAGGTGGTTCAGGCGAGTTGAGCAGGTGGTTCCAACGTGCTTGGCAGGTGCTTCCGGCATCTCCGGCACGTGTTTCTGGCACATCTGACAGGTGGTTCCGGCATGCCCGAAAGGTGATTCCGGTCTGTCCGGTAGGTGGTTCCAGCCTGCACGGCATGTGGTTCTGGTACGTCTCATAGGTGGTTGCGCATGCCCAACAGGTGATTCCGGACTGTCCGCCACATGGTTCTGGCACGTCTGAGAGGTGGTTCCGGCATGCCCGGCAGGTCATCCCAGAGAGTCCTCCAAGTGGTTCTGGCATAACACGCAGGTGATTTTGGCGTGTCTGGCAGGTTGTTCCGTTGTGCTTGGCAGGTGGTTCAGGCTTGGCCGGCAGGTGGTTCCAGACTGTCCAGGACGTGTTTCCAGCTTCTCCGGCAGGTGGTTCTGGTACGTCTGAGAGGTGGTTCCGCCATGGCTGGCAGGTGATTCCGGACCGTCCCCCAGGTGGTTCTGGCATAGCCAGCAGTTGATTTTGGCCTGTCCGGCAGGTGGTTCCAGCGAGTCGAACAGGTGGCTCCGGCGTGCTCGGCAGGTGGTTCCGGTCTGTCCGGTAGGTGATTCCGGCGTGTCCGGCACGTGCTTCCGGCACGTCTGAGAGGTGGTTCCGGCATGCGCGACAGGTGATTTCGGAGTGTCCGCCAGGTGGTTCTGGCGTACCCGGCAGGTGATTTTGGCGTGTCCGACAGGTGTTTCTGGCGAGTCAAGCTGGTGGCTCCGGCATGCTCGGCAGGTGCTTCCGGCGTCTCCGGCACGTGGTTCTGGTGTGTCTGAGAGCTGGTTCCGGCATGTCCGGCAGATGATTCCGGAGTGTCCGCCAAATGGTTCTGGCATACCCGGCTGGTGATTTGGGCATGTCAGGTAGGTGGTTCCGGCAAGTCGAGCAGGTGGCTCCGGCGTGCTCGGCAGCTTGTTCAGACGGGTCTGGCAGGTGTTTTCCGTCTCTTTGGGGTGTGGTTACAGCATCTCATGCACGTGGTTCTGGCACGTCTGAGATGTGGTTCCGGCCGGCCCGACTGGTGTTTCCACACTGTCCGCCATGTGATACTGGCGTAGTTGGCAGGTGATTTTGGCATGACCGGCAGGTGGTTCCAGCAAGCCCGGCAGGTGATTCCGAAGTCTTCCCCAACTGGTTGTGGCGTAGCCGGCAGGTGATTTTTGCGTGTCCGGCAGGTGGTTCTGGCGAGTCGAGCAGGTGGTTCCGGCGTGCTCGGCTGGTGCTTCCGGGGTCATTGGCACGTGGTTCTGGCATATCTGAGAGGTGGTTCCGGCATGCCCGGCAGGTGATTCCGGAGCTTTCGCCAAGTGTTTCCGGCGTACCCGGCAGGTGATTTTGCATGTCGAGCGGTCGTTCCGGCGGGTCGAGACGGTGGTTCCGGCGTGTCCGGCAGGTGGATCCGGTCTGTCCGGCAGGTGGTTCTGCGGTGTCCGGCACGAGGTTCAGTCTGAGAGGCTGTGCCGGCATGCCCCTCACGTGATTCCGGCTTGTCCCCGAATTGGTGCTGGTGTAGCGGGCAGGTGATTTTGGCGTGTCCGGCAGGTGGTTCAGGCGAGTTGAGCAGGTGGTTGCGACGTGCTCAGCAGGTGCTTCCGGCGTCTCCGGCACGTGTTTCTGGCACATCTGACTGGTGGTTCCGGCATGCCCGAAAGGTGATTCCGGTCTGTCCGGTAGGTGGTTCCGGCGTGCACGGCACGTGGTTCTGGTACGTCTCAGAGGTGGTTGCGTATGCCCAACAGGTGATTCCGGACTGTCCGCCACGTGCTTCTGGCACGTCTGAGAGGTGGTTCCAACATGCCCGGCAGGTCATTTCGGAGAGTCGTCCAAGTGGTTCTGGCATAGCCCGCAGGTGATTTTGGCGTGTCCGGCAGGTGGTTCCGCCGTGCTCGGCAGGTGGTTCAGGCATGGCCGTCACGTGGTTCCAGTCTGTCCAGGACGTTTTTCCAGGTTCTCCGGCAGGTGGTTCTGGTACGTCTGAGAGGTGGTTCCGCCATGGCTGGCAGGTGATCCCGGACTGTCCCCCAGGTGGTTCTGGCATAGCCAGAAGTTGATATTGGCCTGTCCGGCAGGTGGTTCCAGCGAGTCGAACAGGTGGCTCCGGCGTTCTTGGCAGGTGGTTCCGGTCTGTCCGGTAGGTGTTTCCGGCGTATCTGGCACGTGCTTCCGGCACGTCTGAGAGGTGGTTCCGGCATGCGCGGCAGGTGATTCCGTAATGTCCGCCAGGTGGTTCTGGCGTACCCGGCAGGTGATTTTGGCGTGTCCGGCAGGTGTTTCTGGCGAGTCGAGCAGGTGGCTCCGGCATGCTCGGCAGGTGCTTCCGGCGTCTCCGGCACTTGGTTCTGGTGTGTCTGAGAGCTGGTTCCGGCATGTCCGGCAGATGATTCCGGAGTGTCCGCCAAGTGGTTCTGGCATACCCAGCTGGTGATTTTGGCGTGTCAGGGAGGTGGTACCGGTGAGTCGAGCAGGTGGTTCCGGCGTGCTCAGCAGGTGGTTCAGGCGGTTCTGACAGGTGGTATCCGTCTGTTCGGGGTGTGGTTCCAGCATCTCATGAACACGTTTCTGGCACGTCTGAGATGTGGTTCCAGCCGGCCCGACAGGTGTTTCCGCAGTGTCCGCCAAGCGGTTCTGGCGTAGTTGGCAGGTGATTTTGGCATGACTGGCAGGTGGTTCCAGCAAGCCTGGCAGGTGATTCCAAAGTGTTCACCAACTGGTTGTGGCGTAGCCGGCAGGTGATTTTTGCGTGATCGGCAGGTGGTTCTGGCGAGTCGAGCAGGTGGTTCCGGCGTGCTCGGCTGGTGCTTCCGGGGTCATTGGCACGGGGTTCTGGCATGTCTGAGAGGTGGTTCCTGCATGCCCGGCAAGTGATTCCGGAGTGTTCGCCAAGTGGTTCTGGCATAGTCGGCAGGTGATTTTGGCATGTCCGGCAGGTGGTTCAGGCGAGTTGAGCAGGTGGTTCCAACGTGCTTGGCAGGTGCTTCCGGCGTCTCCGGCACGTGTTTCTGGCACATCTGACAGGTGGTTCCGGCATGCCCGAAAGGTGATTCCGGTCTGTCCGGTAGGTGGTTCCAGCCTGCACGGCATGTGGTTCTGGTACGTCTCAGAGGTGGTTGCGCATGCCCAACAGGTGATTCCGGACTGTCCGCCACATGGTTCTGGCACGTCTGAGAGGTGGTTCCGGCATGCCCGGCAGGTCATCCCAGAGAGTCCTCCAAGTGGTTCTGGCATAACACGCAGGCGATTTTGGCGTGTCTGGCAGGTAGTTCCGTTGTGCTTGGCAGGTGGTTCAGGCTTGGCCGGCAGGTGGTTCCAGACTGTCCAGGACGTGTTTCCAGCTTCTCCGGCAGGTGGTTCTGGTACGTCTGAGAGGTGGTTCCGCCTTGGCTGGTAGGCGATTCCGGACCGTCCCCCAGGTGGTTCTGGCATAGCCAGCAGTTGATATTGGCCTGTCCGGCAGGTGGTTCCAGCGAGTCGAACAGGTGGCTCCGGCGTGCTCGGCAGGTGGTTCCGGTCTGTCCGGTAGGTGATTCCGGCGTGTGCAGCAAGTGCTTCCGGCACGTCTGAGAGGTGGTTCCGGCATGTGCGACAGGTGGTCTCGGAGTGTCCACCAGGTGGTTCTGGCGTACCCGGCAGGTGATTTTGGCGTGTCCGGCAGGTATTTCTGGTGAGTCGAGCAGGTGGCTCCGGCATGCTCGGCAGGTGCTTCCGGCGTCTCCGGCACGTGGTTCTGGTGTGTCTGAGAGCTGGTTCCGGCATGTCCGGCAGATGATTCGGGAGTGTCCGCCAAGTGGTTCTGGCATACCAGGCTGGTGATTTGGGCATGTCAGGTAGGTGGTTCCGGCGAGTCGAGCAGGTGCTCCGGCGTGCTCGGAAGGTTGTTCAGACGGGTCTGGCAGGTGTTTTCCGTCTGTTCGGGGTGTGGTTTCAGCATCTCATGCACATGGTTCTGGCACGTCTGAGATGTGGTTCCGGCCGGCCCGACAGGTGTTTCCACAGTGTCCGCCAAGTGGTACTGGCGTAGTTGGCAGGTGATTTTGGCATGACCGGCAGGTGGTTCCAGCAAGCCCGGCAGGTGATTCCGAAGTGTTCCCCAACTGGTTGTGGCGTAGCCGGCAGGTGATTTTTGCGTGTCCGGCAGGTGGTTCTGGCGAGTCGAGCAGGTGGTTCCGGCGTGCTCGGCAGGTGCTTCCGGGGTCATTGGCACGTGGTTCTGGCATATCTGAGAGGTGGTTCCGGCATGCCCGGCAGGTGATTCTGGAGTGTTCGCCAAGTGTTTCCGGCGTAGCCGGCAGGTGATTTTGCATGTCCAGCGGTCCTTCCGGCGGGTCGAGCCGGTGGTTCCGGCGTGTCCGGCAGGTGGTTCCGGTCTGTCCGGCAGCTGGTTCTGTGGTGCCCGGCACGAGGTTCAGTCTGAGAGGCTGTGCCGGCATGCCCCTCACGTGATTCCGGCTTGTCCCCGAAGTGGTGCTGGTGTAGCGGGCAGGTGATTTTGGCGTGTCCGGCAGGTGGTTCAGGCGAGTTGAGCAGGTGGTTGCGACATGCTCCGCAGGTGCTTCCGGCGTCTCCGGCACGTGTTTCTGGCACATCTGACTGGTGGTTCCGGCATGCCCAAAAGTGGATTCCGGTCTGTCCGGTAGGTGGTTCCAGCCTGCACGGCATGTGGTTCTGGTACGTCTCAGAGGTGGTTGCGCATGCCCAACAGGTGATTCCGGACTGTCCGCCATATGGTTCTGGCACATCTGAGAGGTGGTTCCGGCATGCCCGGCAGGTCATCCCAGAGAGTCCTCCAAGTGGTTCTGGCATAACACGCAGGTGATTTTGGCGTGTCTGGCAGGTTGTTCCGTTGTGCTTGGCAGGTGGTTCAGGCTTAGCCGGCAGGTGGTTCCAGACTGTCCAGGACGTGTTTCCAGCTTCTCCGGCAGGTGGTTCTGGTACGTCTGAGAGGTGGTTCCGCCATGGCTGGCAGGTGATTCCGGACCGTCCCCCAGGTGGTTCTGGCATAGCCAGCAGTTGATATTGGCCTGTCCGGCAGGTGGTTCCAGCGAGTCGAACAGGTGGCTCCGGCGTGCTCGGCAGGTGGTTCCGGTCTGTCCGGTAGGTGATTCCGGCGTGTCCGGCACGTGCTTCCGGCACGTCTGAGAGGTGGTTCCGGCATGCGCGACAGGTGATTTCGGAGTGTCCGCCAGGTGGTTCTGGCGTACCCGGCAGGTGATTTTGGCGTGTCCGACAGGTGTTTCTGGCGAGTCGAGCAGGTGGCTCCGGCATGCTCGGCAGGTGCTTCCGGCGTCTCCGGCACGTGGTTGTGGTGTCTCTGAGAGCTGGTTCCCTCATGTCCGGCAGATGATTCGGGAGTGTCCGCCAAGTGGTTCTGGCATACCCGGCTGGTGATTTGGGCATGTGAGGTAGGTGGTTCCGGCGAGTCGAGCAGGTGGCTCCGGCGTGCTCGGCAGGTTGTTCAGACGGGTCTGGCAGGTGTTTTCCGTCTGTTCGGGGTGTGGTTCCAGCATCTCATGCACATGGTTCTGGCACGTCTGAGATGTGGTTCCGGCCGGCCCGACAGGTGTTTCCACAGTGTCCGCCAAGTGGTACTGGCGTAGTTGGCAGGTGATTTTGGCATGAGCGGCAGGTGGTTCCAGCAAGCCCGGCAGGTGATTCCGAAGTGTTCCCCAACTGGTTGTGGCGTAGCCGGCAGGTGATTTTTGCGTGTCCGGCAGGTGGTTCTGGCGAGTCGAGCAGGTGGTTCCGGCATGCTCGGCAGGTGCTTCCTGGTTCATTGGCACGTGGTTCTGGCATATCTGAGAGGTGGTTCCGGCATGCCCGGCAGGTGATTCCGGAGTGTTCGCCAAGTGTTTCCGGCATAGCCGGCAGGTGATTTTGCATGTCCAGGGGTCGTTCCGGCGGGTCGAGCAGGTCGTTCCGGCGTGTCCGGCAGGTGGTTCCGGTCTGTCCGGCAGGTGGTTCTGTGGTGTCCGGCACGAGGTTCAGTCTGAGAGGCTGTGCCGGCATGCCCCTCACGTGATTCCGGCTTGTCCCCGAAGTGGTGCTTGTGTAGCGGGCAGCTGACTTTGGCGTGTCCGGCAGGTGGTTCAGGCGAGTTGAGCAGGTGGTTGCGACGTGCTCGGCTGGTGCTTCCGGCGTCTCCGGCACGTGTTTCTGGCACATCTGACTGGTGGTTCCGGCATGCCCAAAAGTTGATTCCGGTCTGTCCGGTAGGTGGTTCCGGCGTGCACGGCACGTGGTTCTGGTACGTGTCAGAGGTGTTTGCGTATGCCCATCAGGTGATTCCGGACTGTCCGCCACGTGCTTCTGGCACGTCTGAGAGGTGGTTCCAACGTGCCCGGCAGGTCATTTCGGAGAGTCGTCCAAGTGGTTCTGGCGTAGCCCGCAGGTGATTTTGGCGTGTCCGGCAGGTGGTTCCGCCGTGCTCGGCAGGTGGTTCAGGCATGGCCGTCACGTGGTTCCAGTCTGTCCAGGACGTGTTTCCAGATTCTCCGGCAGGTGGTTCTGGTACGTCTGAGAGGTGGTTCCACCATGGCTGGCAGGTGATCCCGCACTGTCCCCCAGGTGGTTCTGGCATAGCCAGCAGTTGATATTGGCCTGTCCGGCAGGTGGTTCCAGCGAGTCGAACAGGTGGCTCCGGCGTTCTTGGCAGGTGGTTCCGGTCTGTCTGGTAGGTGTTTCTGGCGTGTCTGGCACGTGCTTCCGGCAAGTCTGAGAGGTGGTTCCGGCATGCGCGGCAGGTGATTCCGTAGTGTCCGCCAGGTGGTTCTGGCGTACCCGGCAGGTGATTTTGGCGTGTCCGGCAGGTCTTTCTGGCGAGTCGAGCAGGTGGCTCCGGCATGCTCGGCAGGTGCTTCCGGCGTCTCCGGCACTTGGTTGTGGTGTGTCTGAGAGCTGGTTCCGGCATGTCCGGCAGATGATTCCGGAGTGTCCGCCAAGTGGTTCTGGCATACCCAGCAGGTGATTTTGGCGTGTTAGGGAGGTGGTACCCGTGAGTCGAGCAGGTGGTTCCGGCGTGCTCAGCAGGTGGTTCAGGCGGTTCTGGCAGGTGGTATCCGTCTGTTCGGGGTGTGGTTCCAGCATCTCATGAACACGTTTCTGGCACGTCTGAGATGTGGTTCCAGCCGGCCCGACAGGTGTTTCCGCAGTGTCCGCCAAGCGGTTCTGGCGTAGTTGGCAGGTGATTTTGGCATGACTGGCAGGTGGTTCCAGCAAGCCTGGCAGGTGATTCCAAAGTGTTCACCAACTGGTTGTGGCGTAGGCGGCAGGTGATTTTTGCGTGATCGGCAGGTGGTTCTGGCGAGTCGAGCAGGTGGTTCCGGCGTGCTCGGCTGGTGCTTCCGGGGTCATTGGCACGGGGTTCTGGCATGTCTGAGAGGTGGTTCCTGCATGCCCGGCAAGTGATTCCGGAGTGTTCGCCAAGTGGTTCTGGCATAGTCGGCAGGTGATTTTGGCATGTCCGGCAGGTGGTTCAGGCGAGTTGAGCAGGTGGTTCCAACGTGCTTGGCAGGTGCTTCCGGCATCTCCGGCACGTGTTTCTGGCACATCTGACAGGTGGTTCCGGCATGCCCAAAAGGTGATTCCGGTCTGTCCGGTAGGTGGTTCCAGCCTGCACGGCATGTGGTTCTGGTACGTCTCAGAGGTGGTTGCGCATGCCCAACAGGTGATTCCGGACTGTCCGCCACATGGTTCTGGCACGTCTGAGAGGTGGTTCCGGCATGCCCGGCAGGTCATCCCAGAGAGTCCTCCAAGTGGTTCTGGCATAACACGCAGGTGATTTTGGCATGTCTGGCAGGTTGTTCCGTTGTGCTTGGCAGGTGGTTCAGGCTTGGCCGGCAGGTGGTTCCAGACTGTCCAGGACGTGTTTCCAGCTTCTCCGGCAGGTGGTTTTGGTACGTCTGAGTGGTGGTTCCGCCATGGCTGGCAGGTGATTCCGGACCGTCCCCCAGGTGGTTCTGGCATAGCCAGCAGTTGATATTGGCCTGTCCGGCAGGTGGTTCCAGCGAGTCGAACAGGTGGCTCCGGCTTGCTCGGCAGGTGGTTCCGGTCTGTCCGGTAGGTGATTCCGGCGTGTCCGGCACGTGCTTCCGGCACGTCTGAGAGGTGGTTCCGGCATGCGCGACAGGTGATTTCGGAGTGTCCGCCAGGTGGTTCTGGCGTACCCGGCAGGTGATTTTGGCGTGTCCGACAGGTGTTTCTGGCGAGTCGAGCACATGTCTCCGGCATGCTCAGCAGGTGCTTCCGGCGTCTCCGGCACGTGGTTCTGGTGTGTCTGAGAGCTGGTTCCGGCATGTCCGGCAGATGATTTCGGAGTGTCCGCCAAGTGGTTCTGGCATACCCGGCTGGTGATTTGGGCATGTCAGGTAGGTGGTTCCAGCAAGTCGAGCAGGTGGCTCCGGCGTGCTCGGCAGGTTTTTCAGACGGGTGTGGCAGGTGTTTTCCGTCTGTTCAGGGTGTGGTTCCAGCATCTCATGCACATGGTTCTGGCATGTCTGAGATGTGGTTCCGGCCGGCCCGACAGGTGTTTCCACAGTGTCCGCCAAGTGGTACTGGCGTAGTTGGCAGGTGATTTTGGCATGACCGGCAGGTGGTTCCAGCAAGCCCGGCAGGTGATTCCGAAGTTTTCCCCAACTGGTTGTGGCGTAGCCGGCAGGTGATTTTTGCGTGTCCGGCAGGTGGTTCTGGCGAGTCGAGCAGGTGGTTCCGGGGTGCTCGGCAGGTACTTCCGGGGTCATTGGCACGTGGTTCTGGCATATCTGAGAGGTGGTTCCGGCATGCCCGGCAGGTGATTCCGGAGTGTTCGCCAAGTGTTTCCGGCGTAGCCGGCAGGTGATTTTGCATGTCCAGCGGTCGTTCCGGCGGGTCGAGCCGGTGGTTCCGGCGTGTCCGGCAGGTGGTTCCGGTCTGTCCGGCAGGTGGTTCTGTGGGGTCCGGCACGAGGTTCAGTCTGAGAGGCTGTGCCGGCATGCCCCTCACGTGATTCCGGCTTGTCCCCGAAGTGGTGCTGGTGTAGCGGGCAGGTGATTTTGGCGTGTCCGGCAGGTGGTTCAGGCGAGTTGAGCAGGTGGTTGCGACGTGCTCGGCAGGTGCTTCCGGCGTCTCGGGCACGTGTTTCTGGCACATCTGACTGGTGGTTCCGGCATGCCCAAAAGTTGATTCCGGTCTGTCCGGTAGGTGGTTCCGGCGTGCACGGCACGTGGTTCTGGTACGTGTCAGAGGTGGTTGCGTATGCCCAACAGGTGATTCCGGACTGTCCGCCACGTGCTTCTGGCACGTCTGAGAGGTGGTTCCAACATGCCCGGCAGTTTATTTCGGAGAGTCGTCCAAGTGGTTCTGGCATAGCCCGCAGGTGATTTTGGCGTGTCCGGCAGGTGGTTCCGCCGTGCTCGGCAGGTGGTTCAGGCATGGCCGTCACGTGGTTCCAGTCTGTCCAGGACGTGTTTCCAGCTTCTCCGGCAGGTGGTTCTGGTACATCTGAGAGGTGGTTCCGCCATGGCTGGCAGGTGATCCCGGACTGTCCCCCAGGTGGTTCTGGCATAGCCAGCAGTTGATATTGGCCTGTCCGGCATGTGGTTCCAGCGAGTCAAACAGGTGGCTCCGGCGTTCTTGGCAGGTGGTTCCGGTCTGTCCGATAGGTGTTTCCGGCCTGTCTGGCACGTGCTTCCGGCACGTCTGAGAGGTGGTTCCGGCATGCGCGGCAGGTGATTCCGTAGTGTCCGACAGGTGGTTCTGGCATACCCGGCAGGTGATTTTGGCGTGTCCGACAGGTGTTTCTGGCGAGTCGAGCAGGTGGCTCCGGCATGTTCGGCAGGTGCTTCCGGCGTCTCCGGCACGTGGTTCTGGTGTGTCTGAGAGCTGGTTCCGGCATGTCCGGCAGATGATTCGGGAGTGTCCGCCAAGTGGTTCTGGCATACCAGGCTGGTGATTTGGGCATGTCAGGTAGGTGGTTCCGGCGAGTTGAGCAGGTGCTCCGGCGTGCTCGGAAGGTTGTTCAGACGGGTCTGGCAGGTGTTTTCCGTCTGTTCGGGGTGTGGTTTCAGCATCTCATGCACATGGTTCTGGCACGTCTGAGATGTGGTTCCGGCCGGCCCGACAGGTGTTTCCACAGTGTCCGCCAAGTGGTACTGGCGTAGTTGGCAGGTGATTTTGGCATGACCGGCAGGTGGTTCCAGCAAGCCCGGCAGGTGATTCCGAAGTGTTCCCCAACTGGTTGAGGCGTAGCCGGCAGGTGATTTTTGCGTGTCCGGCAGGTGGTTCTGGCGAGTCGAGCAGGTGGTTCCGGCGTGCTCGGCAGGTGCTTCCGGGGTCATTGGCACGTGGTTCTGGCATATCTGAGAGGTGGTTCCGGCATGCCCGGCAGGTGATTCTGGAGTGTTCGCCAAGTGTTTCCGGCGTAGCCGGCAGGTGATTTTGCATGTCCAGCGGTCGTTCCGGCGGGTCGAGCCGGTGGTTCCGGCGTGTCCGGCAGGTGGTTCCAGTCTGTCCGGCAGCTGGTTCTGTGGTGCCCGGCACGAGGTTCAGTCTGAGAGGCTGTGCCGGCATGCCCCTCACGTGATTCCGGCTTGTCCCCGAAGTGGTGCTGGTGTAGCGGGCAGGTGATTTTGGCGTGTCCGGCAGGTGGTTCAGGCGAGTTGAGCAGGTGGTTGCGACATGCTCCGCAGGTGCTTCCGGCGTCTCCGGCACGTGTTTCTGGCACATCTGACTGGTGGTTCCGGCATGCCCAAAAGTGGATTCCGGTCTGTCCGGTAGGTGGTTCCAGCCTGCACGGCATGTGGTTCTGGTACGTCTCAGAGGTGGTTGCGCATGCCCAACAGGTGATTCCGGACTGTCCGCCACATGGTTCTGGCACATCTGAGAGGTGGTTCCGGCATGCCCGGCAGGTCATCCCAGAGAGTCCTCCAAGTGGTTCTGGCATAACATGCAGGTGATTTTGGCGTGTCTGGCAGGTTGTTCCGTTGTGCTTGGCAGGTGGTTCAGGCTTGGCCGGCAGGTGGTTCCAGACTGTCCAGGACGTGTTTCCAGCTTCTCCGGCAGGTGGTTCTGGTACGTCTGAGAGGTGGTTCCGCCATGGCTGGCAGGTGATTCCGGACCGTCCCCCAGGTGGTTCTGGCATAGCCAGCAGTTGATATTGGCCTGTCCGGCAGGTGGTTCCAGCGAGTCGAACAGGTGGCTCCGGCGTGCTCGGCAGGTGGTTCCGGTCTGTCCGGTAGGTGATTCCGGCGTGTCCGGCACGTGCTTCCGGCACGTCTGAGAGGTGGTTCCGGCATGCGCGACAGGTGATTTCGGAGTGTCCGCCAGGTGGTTCTGGCGTACCCGGCAGGTGATTTTGGCGTGTCCGACAGGTGTTTCTGGCGAGTCGAGCAGGTGGCTCCGGCATGCTCGGCAGGTGCTTCCGGCGTCTCCGGCACGTGGTTCTGGTGTGTCTGAGAGCTGGTTCCGGCATGTCCGGCAGATGATTTCGGAGTGTCCGCCAAGTGGTTCTGGCATACCCGGCTGGTGATTTGGGCATGTCAGGTAGGTGGTTCCAGCAAGTCGAGCAGGTGGCTCCGGCGTGCTCGGCAGGTTTTTCAGACGGGTGTGGCAGGTGTTTTCCGTCTGTTCAGGGTGTGGTTCCAGGATCTCATGCACATGGTTCTGGCATGTCTGAGATGTGGTTCCGGCCGGCCCGACAGGTGTTTCCACAGTGTCCGCCAAGTGGTACTGGCGTAGTTGGCAGGTGATTTTGGCATGACCGGCAGGTGGTTCCAGCAAGCCCGGCAGGTGATTCCGAAGTTTTCCCCAACTGGTTGTGGCGTAGCCGGCAGGAGATTTTTGCGTGTCCGGCAGGTGGTTCTGGCGAGTCGAGCAGGTGGTTCCGGGGTGCTCGGCAGGTACTTCCGGGGTCATTGGCACGTGGTTCTGGCATATCTGAGAGGTGGTTCCGGCATGCCCGGCAGGTGATTCCGGAGTGTTCGCCAAGTGTTTCCGGCGTAGCCGGCAGGTGATTTTGCATGTCCAGCGGTCGTTCCGGCGGGTCGAGCCGGTGGTTCCGGCGTGTCCGGCAGGTGGTTCCGGTCTGTCCGGCAGGTGGTTCTGTGGTGTCCGGCACGAGGTTCAGTCTGAGAGGCTGTGCCGGCATGCCCCTCACGTGATTCCGGCTTGTCCCCGAAGTGGTGCTGGTGTAGCGGGCAGGTGATTTTGGCGTGTCCGGCAGGTGGTTCAGGCGAGTTGAGCAGGTGGTTGCGACGTGCTCGGCAGGTGCTTCCGGCGTCTCGGGCACGTGTTTCTGGCACATCTGACTGGTGGTTCCGGCATGCCCAAAAGTTGATTCCGGTCTGTCCGGTAGGTGGTTCCGGCGTGCACGGCACGTGGTTCTGGTACGTGTCAGAGGTGGTTGCGTATGCCCAACAGGTGATTCCGGACTGTCCGCCACGTGCTTCTGGCACGTCTGAGAGGTGGTTCCAACATGCCCGGCAGTTTATTTCGGAGAGTCGTCCAAGTGGTTCTGGCATAGCCCGCAGGTGATTTTGGCGTGTCCGGCAGGTGGTTCCGCCGTGCTCGGCAGGTGGTTCAGGCATGGCCGTCACGTGGTTCCAGTCTGTCCAGGACGTGTTTCCAGCTTCTCCGGCAGGTGGTTCTGGTACATCTGAGAGGTGGTTCCGCCATGGCTGGCAGGTGATCCCGGACTGTCCCCCAGGTGGTTCTGGCATAGCCAGCAGTTGATATTGGCCTGTCCGGCAGGTGGTTCCAGTGAGTCAAACAGGTGGCTCCGGCGTTCTTGGCAGGTGGTTCCGGTCTGTCCGGTAGGTGTTTCCGGCGTGTCTGGCACGTGCTTCCGGCACGTCTGAGAGGTGGTTCCGGCATGCGCGGCAGGTGATTCCGTAGTGTCCGACAGGTGGTTCTGGCATACCCGGCAGGTGATTTTGGCGTGTCCGACAGGTGTTTCTGGCGAGTCGAGCAGGTGGCTCCGGCATGCTCGGCAGGTGCTTCCGGCGTCTCCGGCACGTGGTTCTGGTGTGTCTGAGAGCTGGTTCCGGCATGTCCGGCAGATGATTCCGGAGTGTCCGCCAAGTGGTTCTGGCATACCCGGCTGGTGATTTGGGCATGTCAGGTAGGTGGTTCCGGCGAGTCGAGCAGGTGGCTCCGGCGTGCTCGGCAGGTTGTTCAGACGGGTCTGGCAGGTGTTTTCCGTCTGTTCAGGGTGTGGTTCCAGCATCTCATGCACATGGTTCTGGCACGTCTGAGATGTGGTTCCGGCCGGCCCGACAGGTGTTTCCACAGTGTCCGCCAAGTGGTACTGGCGTAGTTGGCAGGTGATTTTGGCATGACCGGCAGGTGGTTCCAGCAATCCCGGCAGGTGATTCCGAAGTTTTCCCCAACTGGTTGTGGCGTAGCCGGAAGGTGATTTTTGCGTGTCCGGCAGGTGGTTCTGGCGAGTCGAGCAGGTGGTTCCGGCGTGCTCGGCAGGTGGTTCCGGTCTGTCTGGTAGGTGATTCCGGCGTGTCCGGCACGTGCTTCCGGCACGTCTGAGATGTGGTTCCGGCATGCGCGACAGGTGGTTTCGGAGTGTCCGCCAGGTGGTTCTGGCGTACCCGGCAGGTGATTTTGGCGTGTCCGGCAGGTGTTTCTGGCGAGTCGAGCAGGTGGCTCCGGCATGCTCGGCAGGTGCTTCCGGCGTCTCCGGCACGTGGTTGTGGTGTCTCTGAGAGCTGGTTCCGGCATGTCCGGCAGATGATTCGGGAGTGTCCGCCAAGTGGTTCTGGCATACCCGGCTGGTGATTTGGGCATGTGAGGTAGGTGGTTCCGGCGAGTCGAGCAGGTGGCTCCGGCGTGCTCGGCAGGTTGTTCAGACGGGTCTGGCAGGTGTTTTCCGTCTGTTCGGGGTGTGGTTCCAGCATCTCATGCACATGGTTCTGGCACGTCTGAGATGTGGTTCCGGCCGGCCCGACAGGTGTTTCCACAGTGTCGGCCAAGTGGTACTGGCGTAGTTGGCAGGTGATTTTGGCATGAGCGGCAGGTGGTTCCAGCAAGCCCGGCAGGTGATTCCGAAGTGTTCCCCAACTGGTTGTGGCGTAGCCGGCAGGTGATTTTTGCGTGTCCGGCAGGTGGTTCTGGCGAGTCGAGCAGGTGGTTCCGGCATGCTCGGCAGGTGCTTCCTGGTTCATTGGCACGTGGTTCTGGCATATCTGAGAGGTGGTTCCGGCATGCCCGGCAGGTGATTCCGGAGTGTTCGCCAAGTGTTTCCGGCGTAGCCGGCAGGTGATTTTGCATGTCCAGGGGTCGTTCCGGCGGGTCGAGCAGGTGGTTCCGGCGTGTCCGGCAGGTGGTTCCGGTCTGTCCGGCAGGTGGTTCTGTGGTGTCCGGCACGAGGTTCAGTCTGAGAGGCTGTGCCGGCATGCCCCTCACGTGATTCCGGCTTGTCCCCGAAGTGGTGCTTGTGTAGCGGGCAGCTGACTTTGGCGTGTCCGGCAGGTGGTTCAGGCGAGTTGAGCAGGTGGTTGCAACGTGCTCGGCTGGTGCTTCCGGCGTCTCCGGCACGTGTTTCTGGCACATCTGACTGGTGGTTCCGGCATGCCCAAAAGTTGATTCCGGTCTGTCCGGTAGGTGGTTCCGGCGTGCACGGCACGTGGTTCTGGTACGTGTCAGAGGTGGTTGCGTATGCCCATCAGGTGATTCCGGACTGTCCGCCACATGCTTCTGGCACGTCTGAGAGGTGGTTCCAACGTGCCCGGCAGGTCATTTCGGAGAGTCGTCCAAGTGGTTCTGGCGTAGCCCGCAGGTGATTTTGGCGTGTCCGGCAGGTGGTTCCGCCGTGCTCGGCAGGTGGTTCAGGCATGGCCGTCACGTGGTTCCAGTCTGTCCAGGACGTGTTTCCAGCTTCTCCGGCAGGTGGTTCTGGTACGTCTGAGAGGTGGTTCCACCATGGCTGGCAGGTGATCCCGCACTGTCCCCCAGGTGGTTCTGGCATAGCCAGCAGTTGATATTGGCCTGTCCGGCAGGTGGTTCCAGCGAGTCGAACAGGTGGCTCCGGCGTTCTTGGCAGGTGGTTCCGGTCTGTCTGGTAGGTGTTTCCGGCGTGTCTGGCACGTGCTTCCGGCAAGTCTGAGAGGTGGTTCCGGCATGCGCGGAGGTGGTTCCGTAGTGTCCGCCAGGTGGTTCTGGCGTACCCGGCAGGTTATTTTGGCGTGTCCGGCAGGTGTTTCTGGCGAGTCGAGCAGGTGGCTCCGGCGTGCTCGGCAGGTTTTTCAGACGGGTGTGGCAGGTGTTTTCCGTCTGTTCAGGGTGTGGTTCCAGCATCTCATGCACATGGTTCTGGCATGTCTGAGATGTGGTTCCGGCCGGCCCGACAGGTGTTTCCACCGTGTCCGCCAAGTGGTACTGGCGTAGTTGGCAGGTGATTTTGGCATGACCGGCAGGTGGTTCCAGCAAGCCCGGCAGGTGATTCCGAAGTTTTCCCCAACTGGTTGTGGCGTAGCCGGCAGGTGATTTTTGCGTGTCCGGCAGGTGGTTCTGGCGAGTCGAGCAGGTGGTTCCGGGGTGCTCGGCAGGTACTTCCGGGGTCATTGGCACGTGGTTCTGGCATATCTGAGAGGTGGTTCCGGCATGCCCGGCAGGTGATTCCGGAGTGTTCGCCAAGTGTTTCCGGCGTAGCCGGCAGGTGATTTTGCATGTCCAGCGGTCGTTCCGGCGGGTCGAGCCGGTGGTTCCGGCGTGTCCGGCAGGTGGTTCCGGTCTGTCCGGCAGGTGGTTCTGTGGTGTCCGGCACGAGGTTCAGTCTGAGAGGCTGTGCCGGCATGCCCCTCACGTGATTCCGGCTTGTCCCCGAAGTGGTGCTGGTGTAGCGGGCAGGTGATTTTGGCGTGTCCGGCAGGTGGTTCAGGCGAGTTGAGCAGGTGGTTGCGACGTGCTCGGCAGGTGCTTCCGGCGTCTCGGGCACGTGTTTCTGGCACATCTGACTGGTGGTTCCAGCATGCCCAAAAGTTGATTCCGGTCTGTCCGGTAGGTGGTTCCGGCGTGCACGGCACGTGGTTCTGGTACGTGTCAGAGGTGGTTGCGTATGCCCAACAGGTGATTCCGGACTGTCCGCCACGTGCTTCTGGCACGTCTGAGAGGTGGTTCCAACATGCCCGGCAGTTTATTTCGGAGAGTCGTCCAAGTGGTTCTGGCATAGCCCGCAGGTGATTTTGGCGTGTCCGGCAGGTGGTTCCGCCGTGCTCGGCAGGTGGTTCAGGCATGGCCGTCACGTGGTTCCAGTCTGTCCAGGACGTGTTTCCAGCTTCTCCGGCAGGTGGTTCTGGTACATCTGAGAGGTGGTTCCGCCATGGCTGGCAGGTGATCCCGGACTGTCCCCCAGGTGGTTCTGGCATAGCCAGCAGTTGATATTGGCCTGTCCGGCAGGTGGTTCCAGCGAGTCAAACAGGTGGCTCCGGCGTTCTTGGCAGGTGGTTCCGGTCTGTCCGGTAGGTGTTTCCGGCGTGTCTGGCACGTGCTTCCGGCACGTCTGAGAGGTGGTTCCGGCATGCGCGGCAGGTGCTTCCGTAGTGTCCGACAGGTGGTTCTGGCATACCCGGCAGGTGATTTTGGCGTGTCCGACAGGTGTTTCTGGCGAGTCGAGCAGGTGGCTCCGGCATGCTCGGCAGGTGCTTCCGGCGTCTCCGGCACGTGGTTCTGGTGTGTCTGAGAGCTGGTTCCGGCATGTCCGGCAGATGATTCCGGAGTGTCCGCCAAGTGGTTCTGGCATACCCGGCTGGTGATTTGGGCATGTCAGGTAGGTGGTTCCGGCGAGTCGAGCAGGTGGCTCCGGCGTGCTCGGCAGTTTGTTCAGACGGGTCTGGCAGGTGTTTTCCGTCTGTTCAGGGTGTGGTTCCAGCATCTCATGCACATGGTTCTGGCACGTCTGAGATGTGGTTCCGGCCGGCCCGACAGGTGTTTCCACAGTGTCCGCCAAGTGGTACTGGCGTAGTTGGCAGGTGATTTTGGCATGACCGGCAGGTGGTTCCAGCAATCCCGGCAGGTGATTCCGAAGTTTTCCCCAACTGGTTGTGGCGTAGCCGGAAGGTGATTTTTGCGTGTCCGGCAGGTGGTTCTGGCGAGTCGAGCAGGTGGTTCCGGCGTGCTCGGCAGGTGGTTCCGGTCTGTCTGGTAGGTGATTCCGGCGTGTCCGGCACGTGCTTCCGGCACGTCTGAGATGTGGTTCCGGCATGCGCGACAGGTGGTTTCGGAGTGTCCGCCAGGTGGTTCTGGCGTACCCGGCAGGTGATTTTGGCGTGTCCGGCAGGTGTTTCTGGCGAGTCGAGCAGGTGGCTCCGGCATGCTCGGCAGGTGCTTCCGGCGTCTCCGGCACGTGGTTGTGGTGTCTCTGAGAGCTGGTTCCGGCATGTCCGGCAGATGATTCGGGAGTGTCCGCCAAGTGGTTCTGGCATACCCGGCTGGTGATTTGGGCATGTGAGGTAGGTGGTTCCGGCGAGTCGAGCAGGTGGCTCCGGCGTGCTCGGCAGGTTGTTCAGACGGGTCTGGCAGGTGTTTTCCGTCTGTTCGGGGTGTGGTTCCAGCATCTCATGCACATGGTTCTGGCACGTCTGAGATGTGGTTCCGGCCGGCCCGACAGGTGTTTCCACAGTGTCCGCCAAGTGGTACTGGCGTAGTTGGCAGGTGATTTTGGCATGAGCGGCAGGTGGTTCCAGCAAGCCCGGCAGGTGATTCCGAAGTGTTCCCCAACTGGTTGTGGCGTAGCCGGCAGGTGATTTTTGCGTGTCCGGCAGGTGGTTCTGGCGAGTCGAGCAGGTGGTTCCGGCGTGCTCGGCTGGTGCTTCCGGGGTCATTGGCACGGGGTTCTGGCATGTCTGAGAGGTGGTTCCTGCATGCCCGGCAAGTGATTCCGGAGTGTTCGCCAAGTGGTTCTGGCATAGTCGGCAGGTGATTTTGGCATGTCCGGCAGGTGGTTCAGGCGAGTTGAGCAGGTGGTTCCAACGTGCTTGGCAGGTGCTTCCGGCATCTCCGGCACGTGTTTCTGGCACATCTGACAGGTGGTTCCGGCATGCCCGAAAGGTGATTCCGGTCTGTCCGGTAGGTGGTTCCAGCCTGCACGGCATGTGGTTCTGGTACGTCTCAGAGGTGGTTGCGCATGCCCAACAGGTGATTCCGGACTGTCCGCCACATGGTTCTGGCACGTCTGAGAGGTGGTTCCGGCATGCCCGGCAGGTCATCCCAGAGAGTCCTCCAAGTGGTTCTGGCATAACACGCAGGTGATTTTGGCATGTCTGGCAGGTTGTTCCGTTGTGCTTGGCAGGTGGTTCAGGCTTGGCCGGCAGGTGGTTCCAGACTGTCCAGGACGTGTTTCCAGCTTCTCTGGCAGGTGGTTTTGGTACGTCTGAGTGGTGGTTCCGCCATGGCTGGCAGGTGATTCCGGACCGTCCCCCAGGTGGTTCTGGCATAGCCAGCAGTTGATATTGGCCTGTCCGGCAGGTGGTTCCAGCGAGTCGAACAGGTGGCTCCGGCTTGCTCGGCAGGTGGTTCCGGTCTGTCCGGTAGGTGATTCCGGCGTGTCCGGCACGTGCTTCCGGCACGTCTGAGAGGTGGTTCCGGCATGCGCGACAGGTGATTTCGGAGTGTCCGCCAGGTGGTTCTGGCGTACCCGGCAGGTGATTTTGGCGTGTCCGACAGGTGTTTCTGGCGAGTTGAGCACATGTCTCCGGCATGCTCAGCAGGTGCTTCCGGCGTCTCCGGCACGTGGTTCTGGTGTGTCTGAGAGCTGGTTCCGGCATGTCCGGCAGATGATTCCGGAGTGTCCGCCAAATGGTTCTGGCATACCCGGCTGGTGATTTGGGCATGTCAGGTAGGTGGTTCCGGCAAGTCGAGCAGGTGGCTCCAGCGTGCTCGGCAGGTTCTTCAGACGGGTCTGGCAGGTGTTTTCCGTCTCTTCGGGGTGTGGTTGCAGCATCTCATGCACGTGGTTCTGGCACGTCTGAGATGTGGTTCCGGCCGGCCCGACTGGTGTTTCCACACTGTCCGCCATGTGATACTGGCGTAGTTGGCAGGTGATTTTGGCATGACCGGCAGGTGGTTCCAGCGAGCCCGGCAGGTGATTCCGAAGTGTTCCCCAACTGGTTGTGGCGTAGCCGGCAGGTGATTTTTGCGTGTCCGGCAGGTGGTTCTGGCGATTCGAGCAGGTGGTTCCGGCGTGCTCGTCAGGTGCTTCCGGGGTCATTGGCACGTGGTTCTGGCATATCTGAGAGGTGGTTCCGGCATGCCCGGCAGGTGATTCCGGAGCGTTCGCCAAGTGTTTCCGGCGTACCCGGCAGGTGATTTTGCATGTCGAGCGGTGGTTCCGGCGGGTCGAGCCGGTGGTTCCGGCGTGTCCGGCAGGTGGATCCGGTCTGTCCGGCAGGTGGTTCTGTGGTGTCCGGCACGAGGTTCAGTCTGAGAGGCTGTGCCGGCATGCCCCTCACGTGATTCCGGCTTGTCCCCGAAGTGGTGCTGGTGTAGCAGACAGGTGATTTTGGCGTGTCCGGCAGGTGGTTCAGGCGAGTTGAGCAGGTGGTTGCGACGTGCTCGGCAGGTGCTTCCGGCGTCTCCGGCACGTGTTTCTGGCACATCTGACTGGTGGTCCCGGCATGCCCAAAAGTTGATTCCGGTCTGTCCGGTAGGTGGTTCCGGCGTGCACGGCACGAGGTTCTGGTACGTGTCAGAGGTGGTTGCGTATTCCCAATAGGTGATTCCGGACTCTCCGCCACGTGCTTCTGGCACGTCTGAGAGGTGGTTCCAACATGGCCGGCAGGTCATTTCGGAGAGTCGTCCAAGTGGTTCTGGCGTAGCCCGCAGGTGATTTTGGCGTGTCCGGCAGGTGGTTCCGCCGTGCTCGGCAGGTGGTTCAGGCATGGCCGTCACGTGGTTCCAGTCTGTCCAGGACGTGTTTCCAGCTTCTCCGGCAGGTGGTTCTGGTACGTCTGAGAGGTGGTTCCGCCATGGCTGGCAGGTGATCCCGGAGTGTCCCCCAGGTGGTTCTGGCATAGCCAGCAGTTGATATTGGCCTGTCCGGCAGGTGGTTCCAGCGAGTCGAACAGGTGGCTCTGGCGTTCTTGGCAGGTGGTTCCGGTCTGTCCGGTAGGTGTTTCCGGCGTGTCTGGCACGTGCTTCCGGCACGTCTGAGAGGTGGTTCCGGCATGCGCGGCAGGTGATTCCGTAGTGTCCGCCAGGTGGTTCTGGCATACCCGGCAGGTGATTTTGGCGTGTCCGGCAGGTGTTTCTGGCGAGTCGAGCAGGTGGCTCCGTCATGGTCGGCAGGTGCTTCCGGCGTCTCCGGCACTTGGTTGTGGTGTGTCTGAGAGCTGGTTCCGGCATGTCCGGCAGATGATTCCGGAGTGTCCGCCAAGTGGTTCTGGCATACCCAGCAGGTGATTTTGGCGTGTTAGGGAGGTGGTACCCGTGAGTCGAGCAGGTGGTTCCGGCGTGCTCAGCAGGTGGTTCAGGCGGTTCTGGCAGGTGGTATCCGTCTGTTCGGGGTGTGGTTCCAGCATCTCATGAACACGTTTCTGGCACGTCTGAGATGTGGTTCCAGCCGGCCCGACAGGTGTTTCCGCAGTGTCCGCCAAGCGGTTCTGGCGTAGTTGGCAGGTGATTTTGGCATGACTGGCAGGTGGTTCCAGCAAGCCTGGCAGGTGATTCCAAAGTGTTCACCAACTGGTTGTGGCGTAGGCGGCAGGCGATTTTTGCGCGATCGGCAGGTGGTTCTGGCGAGTCGAGCAGGTGGTTCCGGCGTGCTCGGCTGGTGCTTCCGGGGTCATTGGCACGGGGTTCTGGCATGTCTGAGAGGTGGTTCCTGCATGCCCGGCAAGTGATTCCGGAGTGTTCGCCAAGTGGTTCTGGCATAGTCGGCAGGTGATTTTGGCATGTCCGGCAGGTGGTTCAGGCGAGTTGAGCAGGTGGTTCCAACGTGCTTGGCAGGTGCTTCCGGCATCTCCGGCACGTGTTTCTGGCACATCTGACAGGTGGTTCCGGCATGCCCGAAAGGTGATTCCGGTCTGTCCGGTAGGTGGTTCCAGCCTGCACGGCATGTGGTTCTGGTACGTCTCAGAGGTGGTTGCGCATGCCCAACAGGTGATTCCGGACTGTCCGCCACATGGTTCTGGCACGTCTGAGAGGTGGTTCCGGCATGCCCGGCAGGTCATCCCAGAGAGTCCTCCAAGTGGTTCTGGCATAACACGCAGGTGATTTTGGCGTGTCTGGCAGGTTGTTCCGTTGTGCTTGGCAGGTGGTTCAGGCTTGGCCGGCAGGTGGTTCCAGACTGTCCAGGACGTGTTTCCAGCTTCTCCGGCAGGTGGTTCTGGTACGTCTGAGAGGTGGTTCCGCCATGGCTGGCAGGTGATTCCGGACCGTCCCCCAGGTGGTTCTGGCATAGCCAGCAGTTGATTTTGGCCTGTCCGGCAGGTGGTTCCAGCGAGTCGAACAGGTGGCTCCGGCGTGCTCGGCAGGTGGTTCCGGTCTGTCCGGTAGGTGATTCCGGCGTGTCCGGCACGTGCTTCCGGCACGTCTGAGAGGTGGTTCCGGCATGCGCGACAGGTGATTTCGGAGTGTCCGCCAGGTGGTTCTGGCGTACCCGGCAGGTGATTTTGGCGTGTCCGACAGGTGTTTCTGGCGAGTCAAGCTGGTGGCTCCGGCATGCTCGGCAGGTGCTTCCGGCGTCTCCGGCACGTGGTTCTGGTGTGTCTGAGAGCTGGTTCCGGCATGTCCGGCAGATGATTCCGGAGTGTCCGCCAAATGGTTCTGGCATACCCGGCTGGTGATTTGGGCATGTCAGGTAGGTGGTTCCGGCAAGTCGAGCAGGTGGCTCCGGCGTGCTCGGCAGGTTGTTCAGACGGGTCTGGCAGGTGTTTTCCGTCTCTTCGGGGTGTGGTTACAGCATCTCATGCACGTGGTTCTGGCACGTCTGAGATGTGGTTCCGGCCGGCCCGACTGGTGTTTCCACACTGTCCGCCATGTGATACTGGCGTAGTTGGCAGGTGATTTTGGCATGACCGGCAGGTGGTTCCAGCAAGCCCAGCAGGTGATTCCGAAGTGTTCCCCAACTGGTTGTGGCGTAGCCGGCAGGTGATTTTTGCGTGTCCGGCAGGTGGTTCTGGCGAGTCGAGCAGGTGGTTCCGGCGTGCTCGGCTGGTGCTTCCGGGGTCATTGGCACGTGGTTCTGGCATATCTGAGAGGTGGTTCCGGCATGCCCGAAAGGTGATTCCTGTCTGTCCGGTAGGTGGTTCCAGCCTGCACGGCATGTGGTTCTGGTACGTCTCAGAGGTGGTTGCGCATGCCCAACAGGTGATTCCGGACTGTCCGCCACATGGTTCTGGCACGTCTGAGAGGTGGTTCCGGCATGCCCGGCAGGTCATCCCAGAGAGTCCTCCAAGTGGTTCTGGCATAACACGCAGGTGATTTTGGCATGTCTGGCAGGTTGTTCCGTTGTGATTGGCAGGTGGTTCAGGCTTGGCCGGCAGGTGGTTCCAGACTGTCCAGGACGTGTTTCCAGCTTCTCCGGCAGGTGGTTTTGGTACGTCTGAGTGGTGGTTCCGCCATGGCTGGCAGGTGATTCCGGACCGTCCCCCAGGTGGTTCTGGCATAGCCAGCAGTTGATATTGGCCTGTCCGGCAGGTGGTTCCAGCGAGTCGAACAGGTGGCTCCGGCTTGCTCGGCAGGTGGTTCCGGTCTGTCCGGTAGGTGATTCCGGCGTGTCCGGCACGTGCTTCCGGCACGTCTGAGAGGTGGTTCCGGCATGCGCGACAGGTGATTTCGGAGTGTCCGCCAGGTGGTTCTGGCGTACCCGGCAGGTGATTTTGGCGTGTCCGACAGGTGTTTCTGGCGAGTCGAGCACATGTCTCCGGCATGCTCAGCAGGTGCTTCCGGCGTCTCCGGCACGTGGTTCTGGTGTGTCTGAGAGCTGGTTCCGGCATGTCCGGCAGATGATTCCGGAGTGTCCGCCAAATGGTTCTGGCATACCCGGCTGGTGATTTGGGCATGTCAGGTAGGTGGTTCCGGCAAGTCGAGCAGGTGGCCCCAGCGTGCTCGGCAGGTTCTTCAGACGGGTCTGGCAGGCGTTTTCCGTCTCTTCGGGGTGTGGTTGCAGCATCTCATGCACGTGGTTCTGGCACGTCTGAGATGTGGTTCCGGCCGGCCCGACTGGTGTTTCCACACTGTCCGCCATGTGATACTGGCGTAGTTGGCAGGTGATTTTGGCATGACCGGCAGGTGGTTCCAGCGAGCCCGGCAGGTGATTCCGAAGTGTTCCCCAACTGGTTGTGGCGTAGCCGGCAGGTGATTTTTGCGTGTCCGGCAGGTGGTTCTGGCGATTCGAGCAGGTGGTTCCGGCGTGCTCGTCAGGTGCTTCCGGGGTCATTGGCACGTGGTTCTGGCATATCTGAGAGGTGGTTCCGGCATGCCCGGCAGGTGATTCCGGAGCGTTCGCCAAGTGTTTCCGGCGTAGCCGGCAGGTGATTTTGCATGTCGAGCGGTCGTTCCGGCGGGTCGAGCCGGTGGTTCCGGCGTGTCCGGCAGGTGGATCCGGTCTGTCCGGCAGGTAGTTCTGCGGTGTCCGGCACGAGGTTCAGTCTGAGAGGCTGTGCCGGCTTGCCCCTCACGTGATTCCGGCTTGTCCCCGAAGTGGTGCTGGTGTAGCAGACAGGTGATTTTGGCGTGTCCGGCAGGTGGTTCAGGCGAGTTGAGCAGGTGGTTGCGACGTGCTCGGCAGGTGCTTCCGGCGTCTCCGGCACGTGTTTCTGGCACATCTGACTGGTGGTTCCGGCATGCCCAAAAGTGGATTCCGGTCTGTCCGGTAGGTGGTTCCGGCGTGCACGGCACGAGGTTCTGGTACGTGTCAGAGGTGGTTGCGTATTCCCAACAGGTGATTCCGGACTCTCCGCCACGTGCTTCTGGCACGTCTGAGAGGTGGTTCCAACATGCCTGGCAGGTCATTTCGGAGAGTCGTCCAAGTGGTTCTGGCGTAGCCCGCAGGTGATTTTGGCGTGTCCGGCAGGTGGTTCCGCCGTGCTCGGCAGGTGGTTCAGGCATGGCCGTCACGTGGTTCCAGTCTGTCCAGGACGTGTTTCCAGCTTCTCCGGCAGGTGGTTCTGGTACGTCTGAGAGGTGGTTCCGCCATGGCTGGCAGGTGATCCCGGAGTGTCCCCCAGGTGTTTCTGGCATAGCCAGCAGTTGATATTGGCCTGTCCGGCAGGTGGTTCCAGCGAGTCGAACAGGTGGCTCTGGCGTTCTTGGCAGGTGGTTCCGGTCTGTCCGGTAGGTGTTTCCGGCGTGTCTGGCACGTGCTTCCGGCACGTCTGAGAGGTGGTTCCGGCATGCGCGGCAGGTGATTCCGTAGTGTCCGCCAGGTGGTTCTGGCATACCCGGCAGGTGATTTTGGCGTGTCCGGCAGGTGTTTCTGGCGAGTCGAGCAGGTGGCTCCGTCATGCTCGGCAGGTGCTTCCGGCGTCTCCGGCACTTGGTTGTGGTGTGTCTGAGAGCTGGTTCCGTCATGTCCGGCAGATGATTCCGGAGTTTCCGCCAAGTGGTTCTGGCATACCCAGCAGGTGATTTTGGCGTGTTAGGGAGGTGGTACCCGTGAGTCGAGCAGGTGGTTCCGGCGTGCTCAGCAGGTGGTTCAGGCGGTTCTGGCAGGTGGTATCCGTCTGTTCGGGGTGTGGTTCCAGCATCTCATGAACACGTTTCTGGCACGTCTGAGATGTGGTTCCAGCCGGCCCGACAGGTGTTTCCGCAGTGTCCGCCAAGCGGTTCTGGCGTAGTTGGCAGGTGATTTTGGCATGACTGGCAGGTGGTTCCAGCAAGCCTGGCAGGTGATTCCAAAGTGTTCACCAACTGGTTGTGGCGTAGGCGGCAGGCGATTTTTGCGCGATCGGCAGGTGGTTCTGGCGAGTCGAGCAGGTGGTTCCGGCGTGCTCGGCTGGTGCTTCCGGGGTCATTGGCACGGGGTTCTGGCATGTCTGAGAGGTGGTTCCTGCATGCCCGGCAAGTGATTCCGGAGTGTTCGCCAAGTGGTTCTGGCATAGTCGGCAGGTGATTTTGGCATGTCCGGCAGGTGGTTCAGGCGAGTTGAGCAGGTGGTTCCAACGTGCTTGGCAGGTGCTTCCGGCATCTCCGGCACGTGTTTCTGGCACATCTGACAGGTGGTTCCGGCATGCCCGAAAGGTGATTCCGGTCTGTCCGGTAGGTGGTTCCAGCCTGCACGGCATGTGGTTCTGGTACGTCTCAGAGGTGGTTGCGCATGCCCAACAGGTGATTCCGGACTGTCCGCCACATGGTTCTGGCACGTCTGAGAGGTGGTTCCGGCATGCCCGGCAGGTCATCCCAGAGAGTCCTCCAAGTGGTTCTGGCATAACACGCAGGTGATTTTGGCGTGTCTGGCAGGTTGTTCCGTTGTGCTTGGCAGGTGGTTCAGGCTTGGCCGGCAGGTGGTTCCAGACTGTCCAGGACGTGTTTCCAGCTTCTCCGGCAGGTGGTTCTGGTACGTCTGAGAGGTGGTTCCGCCATGGCTGGCAGGTGATTCCGGACCGTCCCCCAGGTGGTTCTGGCATAGCCAGCAGTTGATTTTGGCCTGTCCGGCAGGTGGTTCCAGCGAGTCGAACAGGTGGCTCCGGCGTGCTCGGCAGGTGGTTCCGGTCTGTCCGGTAGGTGATTCCGGCGTGTCCGGCACGTGCTTCCGGCACGTCTGAGAGGTGGTTCCGGCATGCGCGACAGGTGATTTCGGAGTGTCCGCCAGGTGGTTCTGGCGTACCCGGCAGGTGATTTTGGCGTGTCCGACAGGTGTTTCTGGCGAGTCAAGCTGGTGGCTCCGGCATGCTCGGCAGGTGCTTCCGGCGTCTCCGGCACGTGGTTCTGGTGTGTCTGAGAGCTGGTTCCGGCATGTCCGGCAGATGATTCCGGAGTGTCCGCCAAATGGTTCTGGCATACCCGGCTGGTGATTTGGGCATGTCAGGTAGGTGGTTCCGGCAAGTCGAGCAGGTGGCTCCGGCGTGCTCGGCAGGTTGTTCAGACGGGTCTGGCAGGTGTTTTCCGTCTCTTCGGGGAGTGGTTACAGCATCTCATGCACGTGGTTCTGGCACGTCTGAGATGTGGTTCCGGCCGGCCCGACTGGTGTTTCCACACTGTCCGCCATGTGATACTGGCGTAGTTGGCAGGTGATTTTGGCATGACCGGCAGGTGGTTCCAGCAAGCCCAGCAGGTGATTCCGAAGTGTTCCCCAACTGGTTGTGGCGTAGCCGGCAGGTGATTTTTGCGTGTCCGGCAGGTGGTTCTGGCGAGTCGGGCAGGTGGTTCCGGCGTGCTCGGCTGGTGCTTCCGGGGTCATTGGCACGTGGTTCTGGCATATCTGAGAGGTGGTTCCGGCATGCCCGGCAGGTGATTCCGGAGCGTTCGCCAAGTGTTTCCGGCGTACCCGGCAGGTGATTTTGCATGTCGAGCGGTCGTTCCGGCGGGTCGAGCCGGTGGTTCCGGCGTGTCCGGCAGGTGGATCCGGTCTGTCCGGCAGGTGGTTCTGCGGTGTCCGGCACGAGGTTCAGTCTGAGAGGCTGTGCCGGCATGCCCCTCACGTGATTCCGGCTTGTCCCCGAATTGGTGCTGGTGTAGCGGGCAGGTGATTTTGGCGTGTCCGGCAGGTGGTTCAGGCGAGTTGAGCAGGTGGTTGCGACGTGCTCGGCAGGTGCTTCCGGCGTCTCCGGCACGTGTTTCTGGCACATCTGACTGGTGGTTCCGGCATGCCCGAAAGGTGATTCCGGTCTGTCCGGTAGGTGGTTCCGGCGTGCACGGCACGTGGTTCTGGTACGTGTCAGAGGTGGTTGCGTATGCCCAACAGGTGATTCCGGACTGTCCGCCACGTGCTTCTGGCACGTCTGAGAGGTGGTTCCAACATGCCCGGCAGGTCATTTCGGAGAGTCGTCCAAGTGGTTCTGGCGTAGCCCGCAGCTGATTTTGGCGTGTCCGGCAGGTGGTTCCGCCGTGCTCGGCAGGTGGTTCAGGCATGGCCGTCACGTGGTTCCAGTCTGTCCAGGACGTGTTTCCAGCTTCTCCGGCAGGTGGTTCTGGTACGTCTGAGAGGTGGTTCCGCCATGGCTGGCAGGTGATTCCAGACCATCCCCCAGGTGGTTCTGGCATAGCCAGCAGTTGATATTGGCCTGTCCGGCAGGTGGTTCCAGCGAGTCGAACAGGTGGCTCCGGCGTTCTTGGCAGGTGGTTCCGGTCTGTCCGGTAGGTGTTTCCGGCGTGTCTGGCACGTGCTTCCGGCACGTCTGAGAGGTGGTTCCGGCATGCGCGGCAGGTGATTCCGTAATGTCCGCCAGGTGGTTCTGGCGTACCCGGCAGGTGATTTTGGCGTGTCCGGCAGGTGTTTCTGGCGAGTCGAGCAGGTGGCTCCGGCATGCTCGGCAGGTGCTTCCGGCGTCTCCGGCACTTGGTTCTGGTGTGTCTGAGAGCTGGTTCCGGCATGTCCGGCAGATGATTCCGGAGTGTCCGCCAAGTGGTTCTGGCATACCCAGCTGGTGATTTTGGCGTGTCAGGGAGGTGGTACCGGTGAGTCGAGCAGGTGGTTCCGGCGTGCTCAGCAGGTGGTTCAGGCGGTTCTGACAGGTGGTATCCGTCTGTTCGGGGTGTGGTTCCAGCATCTCATGAACACGTTTCTGGCACGTCTGAGATGTGGTTCCAGCCGGCCCGACAGGTGTTTCCGCAGTGTCCGCCAAGCGGTTCTGGCGTAGTTGGCAGGTGATTTTGGCATGACTGGCAGGTGGATCCAGCAAGCCTGGCAGGTGATTCCAAAGTGTTCACCAACTGGTTGTGGCGTAGGCGGCAGGCGATTTTTGCGTGATCGGCAGGTGGTTCTGGCGAGTCGAGCAGGTGGTTCCGGCGTGCTCGGCTGGTGCTTCCGGGGTCATTGGCACGGGGTTCTGGCATGTCTGAGAGGTGGTTCCTGCATGCCCGGCAAGTGATTCCGGAGTGTTCGCCAAGTGGTTCTGGCATAGTCGGCAGGTGATTTTGGCATGTCCGGCAGGTGGTTCAGGCGAGTTGGGCAGGTGGTTCCAACGTGCTTGGCAGGTGCTTCCGGCGTCTCCGGCACGTGTTTCTGGCACATCTGACAGGTGGTTCCGGCATGCCCGAAAGGTGATTCCGGTCTGTCCGGTAGGTGGTTCCAGCCTGCACGGCATGTGGTTCTGGTACGTCTCAGAGGTGGTTGCGCATGCCCAACAGGTGATTCCGGACTGTCCGCCACATGGTTCTGGCACGTCTGAGAGGTGGTTCCGGCATGCCCGGCAGGTCATCCCAGAGAGTCCTCCAAGTGGTTCTGGCATAACACGCAGGCGATTTTGGCGTGTCTGGCAGGTTGTTCCGTTGTGCTTGGCAGGTGGTTCAGGCTTGGCCGGCAGGTGGTTCCAGACTGTCCAGGACGTGTTTCCAGCTTCTCCGGCAGGTGGTTCTGGTACGTCTGAAAGGTGGTTCCGCCTTGGCTGGTAGGCGATTCCGGACCGTCCCCCAGGTGGTTCTGGCATAGCCAGCAGTTGATATTGGCCTGTCCGGCAGGTGGTTCCAGCGAGTCGAACAGGTGGCTCCGGCGTTCTTTGCAGGTGGTTCCGGTCTGTCCGGTAGGTGTTTCTGGCGTGTCCGGCACGTGCTTCCGGCACGTCTGAGAGGTGGTTCCGGCATGCGCGGCAGGTGATTCCGCAGTGTCCGCCTGGTGGTTCTGGCATACCCGGCAGGAGATTTTGGCGTGTCCGGCAGGTGTTTCTGGCGAGTCGAGCAGGTGGCTCCGGCATGCTCGGCAGGTGCTTCTGGCGTCTCCGGCACTTGGTTCTGGTGTGTCTGAGAGCTGGTTCCGGCATGTCCGGCAGATGATTCCGGAGTGTCCTCAAGTGGTTCTGGCATACCCAGCAGTTGATTTTGGCGTGTCAGGGAAGTGGTACCGGTGAGTCGAGCAGGTGGTTCCGGCGTGCACGGCACGTGGTTCTGGTACGTGTCAGAGGTGGTTGCGTATGCCCAAGAGGTGATTCCGGAATGTCCGCCACGTGCTTCTGGCACGTCTGAGAGGTGGTTCCAACATGCCCGGCAGGTCATTTCGGAGAGTCGTCCAAGTGGTTCTGGCGTAGCCCGCAGGTGATTTTGGCGTGTCCGGCAGGTGGTTCCGCCGTGCTCGGCAGGTGGTTCAGGCATGGCCGTCACGTGGTTCCAGTCTGTCCAGGACGTGTTTCCAGCTTCTCCGGCAGGTGGTTCTGGTACGTCTGAGAGGTGGTTCCGCCATGGCTGGCAGGTGATCCCGGACTGTCCCCCAGGTGGTTCTGGCATAGCCAGCAGTTGATATTGGCCTGTCCGGCAGGTGGTTCCAGCGAGTCAAACAGGTGGCTCCGGCGTTCTTGGCAGGTGGTTCCGGTCTGTCCGGTAGGTGTTTCCGGCGTGTCTGGCACGTGCTTCCGGCACGTCTGAGAGGTGGTTCCGGCATGCGCGGCAGGTGATTCCGTAGTGTCCGCCAGGTGGTTCTGGCATACCCGGCAGGTGATTTTGGCGTGTCCGGCAGGTGTTTCTGGCGAGTCGAGCAGGTGGCTCCGGCATGCTCGGCAGGTGCTTCCGGCGTCTCCGGCACTTGGTTCTGGTGTGTCTGAGAGCTGGTTCCGGCATGTCCGGCAGATGATTCCGGAGTGTCCGCCAAGTGGTTCTGGCATACCCAGCAGGTGATATTCGCATGACCGGAAGGTGGTTCCAGCAAGCCCGGCAGGTGATTCCGAAGTGTTCCCCAACTGGTTGTGGCGTAGCCGGCAGGTGATTTTGGCGTGTCCGGCAGGTGGTTCTGGCGAGTCGAGCACGTGGTTCCGGCGTGCTCGGCAGGTGCTTCCGGGGTCATTGGCACGTGGTTCTGGCATATCTGAGAGGTGGTTCCGGCATGCCCGGCAGGTGTTTCCGGAGTGTTCGCCAAGTGTTTCCGGCGTAGCCGGCAAGTGATTTTGCATGTCCAGCGGTCGTTCCGGCGGGTCGAGCCGGTGGTACCGGCGTGTCCGGCAGGTGGTTCCGGTCTGTCCGGCAGGTGGTTCTGTGGTGTCCGGCACGAGGTTCAGTCTGAGAGGCTGTGCCGGCATGCCCCTCACGTGATTCCGGCTGGTCCCCGAAGTGGTTCTGGCATACCCGGCAGGTGATTTTGGCGTGTCCGGCAGGTGTTTCTGGCGAGTCGAGCAGGTGGCTCCGGCATGCTCGGCAGGTGCTTCCGGCGTCTCCGGCACTTGGTTCTGGTGTGTCTGAGAGCTGGTTCCGGCATGTCCGGCAGATGATTCCGGAGTGTCCGCCAAGTGGTTCTGGCATACCCAGCAGGTGATTTTGGCGTGTCAGGGAGGTGGTACCGGTGAGTCGAGCAGGTGGTTCCGGCGTGCTCAGCAGGTGGTTCAGGCGGTTCTGGCAGGTGGTATCCGTCTGTTCGGGGTGTGGTTCCAGCATCTCATGAACACGTTTCTGGCACGTCTGAGATGTGGTTCCAGCCGGCCCGACAGGTGTTTCCGCAGTGTCCGCCAAGAGGTTCTGGCGTAGTTGGCAGGTGATTTTGGCATGACTGGCAGGTGGTTCCAGCAAGCCTGGCAGGTGATTCCAAAGTGTTCACCAACTGGTTGTGGCGTAGCCGGCAGGTGATTTTTGCGTGATCGGCAGGTGGTTCTGGCGAGTCGAGCAGGTGGTTCCGGTGTGTTCGGCTGGTGCTTCCGGGGTCATTGGCACGGGGTTCTGGCATGTCTGAGAGGTGGTTCCTGCATGCCCGGCAAGTGATTCCGGAGTGTTCGCCAAGTGGTTCTGGCATAGTCGGCAGGTGATTTTGGCATGTCCGGCAGGTGGTTCAGGCGAGTTGAGCAGGTGGTTCCAACGTGCTTGGCAGGTGCTTCCGGCGTCTCCGGCACGTGTTTCTGGCACATCTGACAGGTGGTTCCGGCATGCCCGAAAGGTGATTCCGGTCTGTCCGGTAGGTGGTTCCAGCCTGCACGGCATGTGGTTCTGGTACGTCTCAGAGGTGGTTGCGCATGCCCAACAGGTGATTCCGGACTGTCCGCCACATGGTTCTGGCACGTCTGAGAGGTGGTTCTGGCATGCCCGGCAGGTCATCCCAGAGAGTCCTCCAAGTGGTTCTGGCATAACACGCAGGTGATTTTGGCGTGTCTGGCAGGTTGTTCCGTTGTGCTTGGCAGGTGGTTCAGGCTTGGCCGGCAGGTGGTTCCAGACTGTCCAGGACGTGTTTCCAGCTTCTCCGGCAGGTGGTTCTGCTACGTCTGAGAGGTGGTTCCGCCATGGCTGGCAGGTGATTCCGGACCGTCCCCCAGGTGGTTCTGGCATAGCCAGCAGTTGATATTGGTCTGTCCGGCAGGTGGTTCCAGCGAGTCGAACAGGTGGCTCCGGCGTGCTCGGCAAGTGGTTCCGGTCTGTCTGGTAGGTGATTCCGGCGTGTCCGGCACGTGCTTCCGGCACGTCTGAGATGTGGTTCCGGCATGCGCGACAGGTGATTTCGGAGTGTCCGCCAGGTGGTTCTGGCGTACCCGGCAGGTGATTTTGGCGTGTCCGACAGGTGTTTCTGGCGAGTCGAGCAGGTGGCTCCGGCATGCTCGGCAGGTGCTTCCGGCGTCTCCGGCACGTGGTTCTGGTGTGTCTGAGAGGTGGTTCCGGCATGTCCGGCAGATGATTCCGGAGTGTCCGCCAAGTGGTTCTGGCATACCCGGCTGGTGATTTGGGCATGTCAGGTAGGTGGTTCCGGCGAGTCGAGCAGGTGGCTCCGGCGTGCTCGGCAGGTTGTTCAGACGGGTCTGGCAGGTGTTTTCCGTCTGTTCAGGGTGTGGTTCCAGCATCTCATGCACATGGTTCTGGCACGTCTGAGATGTGGTTCCGGCCGGCCCGACAGGTGTTTCCACAGTGTCCGCCAAGTGGTACTGGCGTAGTTGGCAGGTGATTTTGGCATGACCGGCAGGTGGTTCCAGCAAGCCCGGCAGGTGATTCCGAAGTTTTCCCCAACTGGTTGTGGCGTAGCCGGCAGGTGATTTTTGCGTGTCCGGCAGGTGGTTCTGGCGAGTCGAGCAGGTGGTTCCGGCGTGCACGGCAGGTGCTTCCGGGGTCATTGGCACGTGGTTCTGGCATATCTGAGAGGTGGTTCCGGCATGCCCGGCAGGTGATTCCGGAGTGTTCGCCAAGTGTTTCCGGCGTAGCCGGCAGGTGATTTTGCATGTCCAGCGGTCGTTCCGGCGGGTCGAGCCGGTGGTTCCGGCGTGTCCGGCAGGTGGTTCCGGTCTGTCCGGCAGGTGGTTCTGTGGTGTCCGGCACGAGGTTCAGTCTGAGAGGCTGTGCCGGCATGCCCCTCACGTGATTCCGGCTTGTCCCCGAAGTGGTGCTGGTGTAGCGGGCAGGTGATTTTGGCGTGTCCGGCAGGTGGTTCTGGCGAGTCGAGCAGGTGGTTCCGGCGTGCTCGGCAGGTGCTTCCGGGGTCATTGGCACGTGGTTCTGGCATATCTGAGAGGTGGTTCCGGCATGCCCGGCAGGTGATTCCGGAGTGCTCGCCAAGTGTTTCCGGCGTAGCCGGCAGGTGATTTTGCATGTCCAGCGGTCGTTCAGGAGGGTCGAGCCGGTGGTTCCGGCGTGTCCGGCAGGTGGTTCCGGTCTGTCCGGCAGGTGGTTCTGTGGTGTCCGGCACGAGGTTCAGTCTGAGAGGCTGTGCCGGCATGCCCCTCACGTGATTCCGGCTTGTCCCCGAAGTTGTGCTGGTGTAGCGGGCAGGTGATTTTGGCGTGTCCGGAAGGTGGTTCTGGCGAGTCGAGCAGGTGGTTCCGGCGTGCTCGGCAGGTGCTTCCGGGGTCATTGGCACGTGGTTCTGGCATATCTGAGAGGTGGTTCCGGCATGCCCGGCAGGTGATTCCGGAGTGCTCGCCAAGTGTTTCCGGCGTAGCCGGCAGGTGATTTTGCATGTCCAGCGGTCGTTCAGGAGGGTCGAGCCGGTGGTTCCGGCGTGTCCGGCAGGTGGTTCCGGTCTGTCCGGCTGGTGGTTCTGTGGTGTCCGGCACGAGGTTCAGTCTGAGAGGCTGTGCCGGCATGCCCCTCACGTGATTCCGGCTTGTCCCCGAACTTGTTCTGGCATACCCGGCAGGTGATTTTGGCGTGTCCGGCAGGTGTTTCTGGCGAGTCGAGCAGGTGGCTCCGGCATGCTTGGCAGGTGCTTCCGGCGTCTCCGGCACTTGGTTCTGGTGTGTCTGAGAGCTGGTTCCGGCATGTCTGGCAGATGATTCCGGAGTGTGCGCCAAGTGGTTCTGGCATACCCAGCAGGTGATTTTGGCGTGTCAGGGAGGTGGTACCGGTGAGTCGAGCATTTGGTTCCGGCGTGCTCAGCAGGTGGTTCAGGCGGTTCTGGCAGGTGGTATCCGTCTGTTCGGGGTGTGGTTCCAGCATCTCATGAACACGTTTCTGGCACGTCTGAGATGTGGTTCCAGCCGGCCCGACAGGTGTTTCCGCAGTGTCCGCCAAGCGGTTCTGGCGTAGTTGGCAGGTGATTTTGGCATGACTGGCAGGTGGTTCCAGCAAGCCTGGCAGGTGATTCCAAAGTGTTCCCCAACTGGTTGTGGCGTAGCCGGCAGGTGATTTTTGCGTGATCGGCAGGTGGTTCTGGTGAGTCGAGCAGGTGGTTCCGGCGTGCTCGGCTGGTGCTTCCGGGGTCATTGGCACGGGGTTCTGGCATGTCTGAGAGGTGGTTCCTGCATGCCCGGCAAGTGATTCCGGAGTGTTCGCCAAGTGGTTCTGGCATAGTCGGCAGGTGATTTTGGCATGTCCGGCAGGTGGTTCAGGCGAGTTGAGCAGGTGGTTCCAACGTGCTTGGCAGGTGCTTCCAGCGTCTCCGGCACGTGTTTCTGGCACATCTGACAGGTGGTTCCGGCATGCCCGAAAGGTGATTCCGGTCTGTCCGGTAGGTGGTTCCAGCCTGCACGGCATGTGGTTCTGGTACGTCTCAGAGGTGGTTGCGCATGCCAAACAGGTGATGCCGGACTGTCCGCCACATGGTTCTGGCACGTCTGAGAGGTGGTTCCGGCATGCCCGGCAGGTCATCCCAGAGAGTCCTCCAAGTGGTTCTGGCATAACACGCAGGTGATTTTGGCGTGTCTGGCAGGTTGTTCCGTTGTGCTTGGCAGGTGGTTCAGGCTTGGCCGGCAGGTGGTTCCAGACTGTCCAGGACGTGTTTCCAGCTTCTCCGGCAGGTGGTTCCGGTCTGTCCGGTAGGTGATTCCGGCGTGTCCGGCACGTGCTTCCGGCACGTCTGAGAGGTGGTCCCGGCATGCGCGACAGGTGATTTTGGCGTGTCCGGCAGGTGTTTCTGGAGAGTCGAGCAGGTGGCTCCGGCGTGCTCGGCAGGTGCTTCCCGCGTCTCCGGCACGTGGTTCTGGTGTGTCTGAGAGCTGGTTCCGGCATGTCCGGCAGATGATTCCGGAGTGTCCGCCATGTGGTTCTGGCATACCCGGCTGGTGATTTGGGCATGTCAGGTAGGTGGTTCCGGCGAGTCGAGCAGGTGGCTCCGGCGTGCTCGGCAGGTTGTTCAGACGGGTCTGGCAGGTGTTTTCCGTCTGTTCGGGGTGTGGTTCCAGCATCTCATGCACATGGTTCTGGCACGTCTGAGATGTGGTTCCGGCCGGACCGACTGGTGTTTCCACAGTGTCCGCCAAGTGGTACTGGCGTAGTTGGCAGGTTATTTTGGCATGACCGTCAGGTAGTTCCAGCAAGCCCGGAAGGTGATTCCGAAGTGTTCCCCAACTGGTTGTGGTGTAGCCGGCAGGTGATTTCTGTGTGTCCGGCAGGTGGTTCCGGCGTGCTCGGCAGGTGCTTCCGGGGTCATTGGCACGTGGTTCTGGCATATCTGAGAGGTGGTTCCGGCATGCCCGGCAGGTGATTCCGGAGTGTTCGCCAAGTGTTTCCGGCGTAGCCAGCAGGTGATTTTGCATGTCCAGCGGTCGTTCCGGCGGGTCGAGCCGGTGGTTCCGGCGTGTCCGGCAGGTGGTTCCGGTCTGTCCGGCAGGTGGTTCTGTGGTGTCCAGCACGAGGTTCAGTCTGAGAGGCTGTGCCGGCATGCCCCTCACGTGATTCCGGCTTGTCCCCGAAGTGGTGCTGGTGTAGCGGGCAGGTGATTTTGGCGTGTCCGGCAGGTGGTTCCAGCAAGCCTGGCAGGTGATTCCAAAGTGTTCACCAACTGGTTGTGGCGTAGCCGGCAGGTGATTTTTGCGTGATCGGCAGGTGGTTCTGGCGAGTCGAGCAGGTGGTTCCGGCGTGCTCGGCTGGTGCTTCCGGGGTCATTGGCACGGGGTTCTGGCATGTTTGAGAGGTGGTTCCTGAATGCCCGGCAAGTGATTCCGGAGTGTTCGCCAAGTGGTTCTGGCATAGTCGGCAGGTGATTTTGGCATGTCCGGCAGGTGGTTCAGGCGAGTTGAGCAGGTGGTTCCAACGTGCTTGGCAGGTGCTTCCGGCGTCTCCGGCACGTGTTTCTGGCACATCTGACAGGTGGTTCCGGCATGCCCGAAAGGTGATTCCGGTCTGTCCGGTAGGTGGTTCCAGCCTGCACGGCATGTGGTTCTGGTACGTCTCAGAGGTGGTTGCGCATGCCCAACAGGTGATGCCGGACTGTCCGCCACATGGTTCTGGCACGTCTGAGAGGTGGTTCCGGCATGCCCGGCAGGTCATCCCAGAGAGTCCTCCAAGTGGTTCTGGCATAACACGCAGGTGATTTTGGCGTGTCTGGCAGGTTGTTCCGTTGTGCTTGGCAGGTGGTTCAGGCTTGGCCGGCAGGTGGTTCCAGACTGTCCAGGACGTGTTTCCAGCTTCTCCGGCAGTTGGTTCTGGTACGTCTGAGAGGTGGTTCCGCCATGGCTGGCAGGTGATTCCGGACCGTCCCCCAGGTGGTTCTGGCATAGCCAGCAGTTGATATTGGCCTGTCCGGCAGGCGGTTCCAGCGAGTCGAACAGGTGGCTCCGGCGTGCTCGGCAGGTGGTTCCGGTCTGTCTGGTAGGTGATTCCGGCGTGTCCGGCACGTGCTTCCGGCACGTCTGAGAGGTGGTTCCGGCATGCGCGACAGGTGATTTCGGAGTGTCCGCCAGGTGGATCTGGCGTACCCGCCAGGTGATTTTGGCGTGTCCGACAGGTGTTTCTGGCGAGTTGAGCAGGTGGCTCCGGCATGCTCGGCAGGTGCTTCCGGCGTCTCCGGCACGTGGTTCTGGCGTGTCTGAGAGCTGGTTCCGGCATGTCCGGCAGATGATTCCGGAGTGTCCGCCAAGTGGTTCTAGCATACCCGGCTGGTGATTTGGGCATGTCAGGTAGGTGGTTCCGGCGAGTCGAGCAGGTGGCTCCGGCGTGCTCGGCAGGTTGTTCAGACGGGTCTGGCAGGTGTTTTCCGTTTGTTCGGGGTGTGGTTCCAGCATCTCATGCACATGGTTCTGGCACGTCTGAGATGTGGTTCCGGCCGGCCCGACAGGTGTTTCCACAGTGTCCGCCAAGTGGTACTGGCGTAGTTGGCAGGTGATTTTGGCATGACCGGCAGGTGGTTCCAGCAAGCCCGGCAGGTGATTCCGAAGTGTTCCCCAACTGGTTGTGGCGTAGCCGGCAGGTGATTTTTGCGTGTCCGGCAGGTGGTTCTGGCGAGTCGAGCAGGTGGTTCCGGCGTGCTCGGCAGGTGCTTCCGGGGTCATTGGCACGTGGTTCTGGCATATCTGAGAGGTGGTTCCGGCATGCCCGGCAGGTGATTCCGGAGTGTTCGCCAAGTGCTTCCGGCGTAGCCGGCAGGTGATTTTGCACGTCCAGCGGTTGTTCCGGCGGGTCGAGCCGGTGGTTCCGGCGTGTCCGGCAGGTGGTTCCGGTCTGTCCGGCAGGTGGTTCTGTGGTGTCCGGCACGAGGTTCAGTCTGAGAGGCTGTGCCGGCATGCCCCTCACGTGATTCCGGCTTGTCCCCGAAGTGGTGCTGGTGTAGCGGTCAGCTGACTTTGGCGTGTCCGGCAGGTGGTTCAGGCGAGTTGAGCAGGTGGTTGCGACGTGCTCGGCAGGTGCTTCCGGCGTCTCCGGCACGTGTTTCTGGCACATCTGACTGGTGGTTCCGGCATGCCCAAAAGTTGATTCCGGTCTGTCTGGTAGGTGGTTCCGGCGTGCACGGCACGTGGTTCTGGTACGTGTCAGAGGTGGTTGCGTATGCCCAACAGGTGATTCCGGACTGTCCGCCACGTGCTTCTGGCACGTCTGAGAGGTGGTTCCAACATGCCCGGCAGGTCATTTCGGAGAGTCGACCAAGTGGTTCTGGCATAGCCCGCAGGTGATTTTGGCGTGTCCGACAGGTGGTTCCGCCGTGCTCGGCAGGTGGTTCAGGCATGGCCGTCACGTGGTTCCAGTCTGTCCAGGACGTGTTTCCAGCTTCTCCGGCAGGTGGTTCTGGTACGTCTGAGAGGTGGTTCCGCCATGGCTGGCAGGTGATCCCGGACTGTCCCCCAGGTGGTTGTGGCATAGCCAGAAGTTGATATTGGCCTGTCCGGCAGGTGGTTCCAGCGAGTCGAACAGGTGGCTCCGGCATACTTGGCAGGTGGTTCTGGTCTGTCCGGTAGGTGTTTCCGGCGTGTCTGGCACGTGCTTCCGGCACGTCTGAGAGGTGGTTCCGGCATGCGCGGCAGGTGATTCCGTAGCGTCCGCCAGGTGGTTCTGGCATTCCCGGCAGGTGATTTTGGCGTGTCCGGCAGGTGTTTCTGGCGAGTCGAGCAGTTGGCTCCGGCAGGCTCGGCAGGTGCTTCCGGCGTCTCCGGCACTTGGTTCTGGTGTGTCTGAGAGCTGGTTCCGGCATGTCCGGCAGATCATTCCGGAGTGTGCGCCATGTGGTTCTGGCATACCCAGCAGGTGATTTTGGCGTGTCAGGGAGGTGGTACCGGTGAGTCGAGCAGGTGGTTCCGGCGTGCTCAGCAGGTGGTTCAGGCGGTTCTGGCAGGTGGTATCCGTCTGTTCGGGGTGTGGTTCCAGCATCTCATGAACACGTTTCTGGCACGTCTGAGATGTGGTTCCAGCCGGCCCGACAGGTGTTTCCGCAGTGTCCGCCAAGCGGTTCTGGCGTAGTTGGCAGGGGATTTTGGCATGACTGGCAGGTGGTTCCAGCAAGCCTGGCAGGTGATTCCAAAGTGTTCCCCAACTGGTTGTGGCGTAGGCGGCAGGTGATATTTGCGTGATCGGCAGGTGGTTCTGGCGAGTCGAGCAGGTGGTTCCGGCGTGCTCGGCTGGTGCTTCCGGGGTCATTGGCACGGGGTTCTGGCATGTCTGAGAGGTGGTTCCTGCATGCCCGGCAAGTGATTCCGGAGTGTTCGCCAAGTGGTTCTGGCATAGTCGGCAGGTGATTTTGGCATGTCCGGCAGGTGGTTCAGGCGAGTTGAGCAGGTGGTTCCAACGTGCTTGGCAGGTGCTTCCGGCGTCTCCGGCACGTGTTTCTGGCACATCTGACAGGTGGTTCCGGCATGCCCGAAAGGTGATTCCGGTCTGTCCGGTAGGTGGTTCCAGCCTGCACGGCATGTGGTTCTGGTACGTCTCAGAGGTGGTTGCGCATGCCAAACAGGTGATGCCGGACTGTCCGCCACATGGTTCTGGCACGTCTGAGAGGTGGTTCCGGCATGCCCGGCAGGTCATCCCAGAGAGTCCTCCAAGTGGTTCTGGCATAACACGCAGGTGATTTTGGCGTGTCTGGCAGGTTGTTCCGTTGTGCTTGGCAGGTGGTTCAGGCTTGGCCGGCAGGTGGTTCCAGACTGTCCAGGACGTGTTTCCAGCTTCTCCGGCAGGTGGTTCTGGTACGTCTGAGAGGTGGTTCCGCCATGGCTGGCAGGTGATTCCGGACCGTCCCCCAGGTGGTTCTGGCATAGCCAGCAGTTGATATTGGCCTGTCCGGCAGGTGGTTCCAGCGAGTCGAACAGGTGGCTCCGGCGTGCTCGGCAGGTGGTTGCGGTCTGTCCGGTAGGTGATTCCGGCGTGTCCGGCACGTGCTTCCGGCACGTCTGAGAGCTGGTTCCGGCATGTCCGGCAGATGATTTCGGAGTGTCCGCGAAGTGGTTCTGGCATACCCAGCTGGTGATTTTGGCATGTCAGGTAGGAGGTTCCGGCGAGTCGAGCAGGTGGCTCCGGCGTGCTCGGCAGTTTGTTCAGACGGGTCTGGCAGGTGTTTTCCGTCTGTTCGGGGTGTGGTTCCAGCATCTCATGCACATGGTTCTGGCACGTCTGAGATGTGGTTCCGGCCGGCCCGACAGCTGTATCCATAGTGTCCGCCAAGTGGTACTGGCGTAGTTGGCAGGTGACTTTGGCATGACCGGCAGGTGGTTCCAACAAGCCCGGCAGGTGATTCCGAAGTGTTCCCCAACTGGTTGTGGCGTAGCCGGCAGGTGATTTTTGCGTGTCCGGCAGGTGGTTCTGGCGAGTCGAGCAGGTGGTTCCGGCGTGCTCGGCAGGTGCTTCCGGGGTCATTGGCACGTGGTTCTGGCATATCTGAGAGGTGGTTCCGGCATGCCCGGCAGGTGATTCCGGAGTGTTCGCCAAGTGTTTCCGGCGTAGCCGGCAGGTGACTTTGCATGTCCAGCGGTCGTTCCGGCGGGTCGAGCCGGTGGTTCCGGCGTGTCCGGCAGGTGGTTCCGCCGTGCTCGGCAGGTGGTTCAGGCATGGCCGTCACGTGGTTCCAGTCTGTCCAGGACGTGTTTCCAGCTTCTCCGGCAGGTGGTTCTGGTACGTCTGAGAGGTGGTTCCGCCATGGCTGGCAGGTGATCCCGGACTGTCCCCCAGGTGGTTCTGGCATAGCCAGCAGTTGATATTGGCCTGTCCGGCAGGTGGTTCCAGCGAGTCGAACAGGTGGCTCCGGCGTTCTTGGCAGATGGTTCCGGTCTGTCCGGTAGGTGATTCCGGCGTGTCCGGCACGTGCTTCCGGCACGTCTGAGAGGTGGTTCCGGCATGCGCGACAGGTGGTTTCGGAGTGTCCGCCAGGTGGTTCTGGCGTACCCGGCACGTGATTTTGGCGTGTCCGGCAGGTGCTTCTGGCGAGTCGAGCAGGTGGCTCCGGCATGCTCGGCAGGTGCTTCCGGCGTGTCCGGCACGTGGTTGTGGTGTGTCTGAGAGCTGGTTCCGGCATGTCCGGAAGATGATTCTGGAGTGTCCGCCAAGTGGTTCTGGCATACCCGGCTGGTGATTTTGGCATGTCAGGTAGGTGGTTCCGGCGAGTCGAGCAGGTGGCTCCGGCGTGCTCGTCAGGTTGTTCAGACGGGTCTGGCAGGTGTTTTCCGTCTGTTCGGGGTGTGGTTCCAGCATCTCATGCACATGGTTCTGGCACGTCTGAGATGTGGTTCCGGCCGGCCCGACAGGTGTTTCCACAGTGTCCGCCAAGTGGTACTGGCGTAGTTGGCAGGTGATTTTGGCATGACCGGCAGGTGGTTCCAGCAAGCCCGGCAGGTGATTCCGAAGTGCTCCCCAACTGGTTGTGGCGTAGCCGGCAGGTGATTTTTGCGTGTCCGGCAGGTGGTTCTGGCGAGTCGAGCAGGTGGTTCCGGCGTGCTCGGCTGGTGCTTCCGGGGTCATTGGCACGGGGTTCTGGCATGTCTGAGAGGTGGTTCCTGCATGCCCGGCAAGTGATTCCGGAGTGTTCGCCAAGTGGTTCTGGCCTAGTCGGCAGGTGATTTTGGCATGTCCGGCAGGTGGTTCTGGCGAGTCGAGCAGGTGGTTCCGGCGTGCTCGGCTGGTGCTTCCGGGGTCATTGGCACGTGGTTCTGGCATATCTGAGAGGTGGTTCCGGCATGCCCGAAAGGTGATTCCTGTCTGTCCGGTAGGTGGTTCCAGCCTGCACGGCATGTGGTTCTGGTACGTCTCAGAGGTGGTTGCGCATGCCCAACAGGTGATTCCGGACTGTCCGCCACATGGTTCTGGCACGTCTGAGAGGTGGTTCCGGCATGCCCGGCAGGTCATCCCAGAGAGTCCTCCAAGTGGTTCTGGCATAACACGCAGGTGATTTTGGCATGTCTGGCAGGTTGTTCCGTTGTGATTGGCAGGTGGTTCAGGCTTGGCCGGCAGGTGGTTCCAGACTGTCCAGGACGTGTTTCCAGCTTCTCCGGCAGGTGGTTTTGGTACGTCTGAGTGGTGGTTCCGCCATGGCTGGCAGGTGATTCCGGACCGTCCCCCAGGTGGTTCTGGCATAGCCAGCAGTTGATATTGGCCTGTCCGGCAGGTGGTTCCAGCGAGTCGAACAGGTGGCTCCGGCTTGCTCGGCAGGTGGTTCCGGTCTGTCCGGTAGGTGATTCCGGCGTGTCCGGCACGTGCTTCCGGCACGTCTGAGAGGTGGTTCCGGCATGCGCGACAGGTGATTTCGGAGTGTCCGCCAGGTGGTTCTGGCGTACCCGGCAGGTGATTTTGGCGTGTCCGACAGGTGTTTCTGGCGAGTCGAGCACATGTCTCCGGCATGCTCAGCAGGTGCTTCCGGCGTCTCCGGCACGTGGTTCTGGTGTGTCTGAGAGCTGGTTCCGGCATGTCCGGCAGATGATTCCGGAGTGTCCGCCAAATGGTTCTGGCATACCCGGCTGGTGATTTGGGCATGTCAGGTAGGTGGTTCCGGCAAGTCGAGCAGGTGGCCCCAGCGTGCTCGGCAGGTTCTTCAGACGGGTCTGGCAGGCGTTTTCCGTCTCTTCGGGGTGTGGTTGCAGCATCTCATGCACGTGGTTCTGGCACGTCTGAGATGTGGTTCCGGCCGGCCCGACTGGTGTTTCCACACTGTCCGCCATGTGATACTGGCGTAGTTGGCAGGTGATTTTGGCATGACCGGCAGGTGGTTCCAGCGAGCCCGGCAGGTGATTCCGAAGTGTTCCCCAACTGGTTGTGGCGTAGCCGGCAGGTGATTTTTGCGTGTCCGGCAGGTGGTTCTGGCGATTCGAGCAGGTGGTTCCGGCGTGCTCGTCAGGTGCTTCCGGGGTCATTGGCACGTGGTTCTGGCATATCTGAGAGGTGGTTCCGGCATGCCCGGCAGGTGATTCCGGAGCGTTCGCCAAGTGTTTCCGGCGTAGCCGGCAGGTGATTTTGCATGTCGAGCGGTCGTTCCGGCGGGTCGAGCCGGTGGTTCCGGCGTGTCCGGCAGGTGGATCCGGTCTGTCCGGCAGGTAGTTCTGCGGTGTCCGGCACGAGGTTCAGTCTGAGAGGCTGTGCCGGCTTGCCCCTCACGTGATTCCGGCTTGTCCCCGAAGTGGTGCTGGTGTAGCAGACAGGTGATTTTGGCGTGTCCGGCAGGTGGTTCAGGCGAGTTGAGCAGGTGGTTGCGACGTGCTCGGCAGGTGCTTCCGGCGTCTCCGGCACGTGTTTCTGGCACATCTGACTGGTGGTTCCGGCATGCCCAAAAGTGGATTCCGGTCTGTCCGGTAGGTGGTTCCGGCGTGCACGGCACGAGGTTCTGGTACGTGTCAGAGGTGGTTGCGTATTCCCAACAGGTGATTCCGGACTCTCCGCCACGTGCTTCTGGCACGTCTGAGAGGTGGTTCCAACATGCCTGGCAGGTCATTTCGGAGAGTCGTCCAAGTGGTTCTGGCGTAGCCCGCAGGTGATTTTGGCGTGTCCGGCAGGTGGTTCCGCCGTGCTCGGCAGGTGGTTCAGGCATGGCCGTCACGTGGTTCCAGTCTGTCCAGGACGTGTTTCCAGCTTCTCCGGCAGGTGGTTCTGGTACGTCTGAGAGGTGGTTCCGCCATGGCTGGCAGGTGATCCCGGAGTGTCCCCCAGGTGTTTCTGGCATAGCCAGCAGTTGATATTGGCCTGTGCGGCAGGTGGTTCCAGCGAGTCGAACAGGTGGCTCTGGCGTTCTTGGCAGGTGGTTCCGGTCTGTCCGGTAGGTGTTTCCGGCGTGTCTGGCACGTGCTTCCGGCACGTCTGAGAGGTGGTTCCGGCATGCGCGGCAGGTGATTCCGTAGTGTCCGCCAGGTGGTTCTGGCATACCCGGCAGGTGATTTTGGCGTGTCCGGCAGGTGTTTCTGGCGAGTCGAGCAGGTGGCTCCGTCATGCTCGGCAGGTGCTTCCGGCGTCTCCGGCACTTGGTTGTGGTGTGTCTGAGAGCTGGTTCCGTCATGTCCGGCAGATGATTCCGGAGTTTCCGCCAAGTGGTTCTGGCATACCCAGCAGGTGATTTTGGCGTGTTAGGGAGGTGGTACCCGTGAGTCGAGCAGGTGGTTCCGGCGTGCTCAGCAGGTGGTTCAGGCGGTTCTGGCAGGTGGTATCCGTCTGTTCGGGGTGTGGTTCCAGCATCTCATGAACACGTTTCTGGCACGTCTGAGATGTGGTTCCAGCCGGCCCGACAGGTGTTTCCGCAGTGTCCGCCAAGCGGTTCTGGCGTAGTTGGCAGGTGATTTTGGCATGACTGGCAGGTGGTTCCAGCAAGCCTGGCAGGTGATTCCAAAGTGTTCACCAACTGGTTGTGGCGTAGGCGGCAGGCGATTTTTGCGCGATCGGCAGGTGGTTCTGGCGAGTCGAGCAGGTGGTTCCGGCGTGCTCGGCTGGTGCTTCCGGGGTCATTGGCACGGGGTTCTGGCATGTCTGAGAGGTGGTTCCTGCATGCCCGGCAAGTGATTCCGGAGTGTTCGCCAAGTGGTTCTGGCATAGTCGGCAGGTGATTTTGGCATGTCCGGCAGGTGGTTCAGGCGAGTTGAGCAGGTGGTTCCAACGTGCTTGGCAGGTGCTTCCGGCATCTCCGGCACGTGTTTCTGGCACATCTGACAGGTGGTTCCGGCATGCCCGAAAGGTGATTCCGGTCTGTCCGGTAGGTGGTTCCAGCCTGCACGGCATGTGGTTCTGGTACGTCTCAGAGGTGGTTGCGCATGCCCAACAGGTGATTCCGGACTGTCCGCCACATGGTTCTGGCACGTCTGAGAGGTGGTTCCGGCATGCCCGGCAGGTCATCCCAGAGAGTCCTCCAAGTGGTTCTGGCATAACACGCAGGTGATTTTGGCGTGTCTGGCAGGTTGTTCCGTTGTGCTTGGCAGGTGGTTCAGGCTTGGCCGGCAGGTGGTTCCAGACTGTCCAGGACGTGTTTGCAGCTTCTCCGGCAGGTGGTTCTGGTACGTCTGAGAGGTGGTTCCGCCATGGCTGGCAGGTGATTCCGGACCGTCCCCCAGGTGGTTCTGGCATAGCCAGCAGTTGATTTTGGCCTGTCCGGCAGGTGGTTCCAGCGAGTCGAACAGGTGGCTCCGGCGTGCTCGGCAGGTGGTTCCGGTCTGTCCGGTAGGTGATTCCGGCGTGTCCGGCACGTGCTTCCGGCACGTCTGAGAGGTGGTTCCGGCATGCGCGACAGGTGATTTCGGAGTGTCCGCCAGGTGGTTCTGGCGTACCCGGCAGGTGATTTTGGCGTGTCCGACAGGTGTTTCTGGCGAGTCAAGCTGGTGGCTCCGGCATGCTCGGCAGGTGCTTCCGGCGTCTCCGGCACGTGGTTCTGGTGTGTCTGAGAGCTGGTTCCGGCATGTCCGGCAGATGATTCCGGAGTGTCCGCCAAATGGTTCTGGCATACCCGGCTGGTGATTTGGGCATGTCAGGTAGGTGGTTCCGGCAAGTCGAGCAGGTGGCTCCGGCGTGCTCGGCAGGTTGTTCAGACGGGTCTGGCAGGTGTTTTCCGTCTCTTCGGGGAGTGGTTACAGCATCTCATGCACGTGGTTCTGGCACGTCTGAGATGTGGTTCCGGCCGGCCCGACTGGTGTTTCCACACTGTCCGCCATGTGATACTGGCGTAGTTGGCAGGTGATTTTGGCATGACCGGCAGGTGGTTCCAGCAAGCCCAGCAGGTGATTCCGAAGTGTTCCCCAACTGGTTGTGGCGTAGCCGGCAGGTGATTTTTGCGTGTCCGGCAGGTGGTTCTGGCGAGTCGGGCAGGTGGTTCCGGCGTGCTCGTCAGGTGCTTCCGGGGTCATTGGCACGTGGTTCTGGCATATCTGAGAGGTGGTTCCGGCATGCCCGGCAGGTGATTCCGGAGCGTTCGCCAAGTGTTTCCGGCGTACCCGGCAGGTGATTTTGCATGTCGAGCGGTCGTTCCGGCGGGTCGAGCCGGTGGTTCCGGCGTGTCCGGCAGGTGGATCCGGTCTGTCCGGCAGGTGGTTCTGCGGTGTCCGGCACGAGGTTCAGTCTGAGAGGCTGTGCCGGCATGCCCCTCACGTGATTCCGGCTTGTCCCCGAATTGGTGCTGGTGTAGCGGGCAGGTGATTTTGGCGTGTCCGGCAGGTGGTTCAGGCGAGTTGAGCAGGTGGTTGCGACGTGCTCGGCAGGTGCTTCCGGCGTCTCCGGCACGTGTTTCTGGCACATCTGACTGGTGGTTCCGGCATGCCCGAAAGGTGATTCCGGTCTGTCCGGTAGGTGGTTCCGGCGTGCACGGCACGTGGTTCTGGTACGTGTCAGAGGTGGTTGCGTATGCCCAACAGGTGATTCCGGACTGTCCGCCACGTGCTTCTGGCACGTCTGAGAGGTGGTTCCAACATGCCCGGCAGGTCATTTCGGAGAGTCGTCCAAGTGGTTCTGGCGTAGCCCGCAGCTGATTTTGGCGTGTCCGGCAGGTGGTTCCGCCGTGCTCGGCAGGTGGTTCAGGCATGGCCGTCACGTGGTTCCAGTCTGTCCAGGACGTGTTTCCAGCTTCTCCGGCAGGTGGTTCTGGTACGTCTGAGAGGTGGTTCCGCCATGGCTGGCAGGTGATTCCAGACCATCCCCCAGGTGGTTCTGGCATAGCCAGCAGTTGATATTGGCCTGTCCGGCAGGTGGTTCCAGCGAGTCGAACAGGTGGCTCCGGCGTTCTTGGCAGGTGGTTCCGGTCTGTCCGGTAGGTGTTTCCGGCGTGTCTGGCACGTGCTTCCGGCACGTCTGAGAGGTGGTTCCGGCATGCGCGGCAGGTGATTCCGTAATGTCCGCCAGGTGGTTCTGGCGTACCCGGCAGGTGATTTTGGCGTGTCCGGCAGGTGTTTCTGGCGAGTCGAGCAGGTGGCTCCGGCATGCTCGGCAGGTGCTTCCGGCGTCTCCGGCACTTGGTTCTGGTGTGTCTGAGAGCTGGTTCCGGCATGTCCGGCAGATGATTCCGGAGTGTCCGCCAAGTGGTTCTGGCATACCCAGCTGGTGATTTTGGCGTGTCAGGGAGGTGGTACCGGTGAGTCGAGCAGGTGGTTCCGGCGTGCTCAGCAGGTGGTTCAGGCGGTTCTGACAGGTGGTATCCGTCTGTTCGGGGTGTGGTTCCAGCATCTCATGAACACGTTTCTGGCACGTCTGAGATGTGGTTCCAGCCGGCCCGACAGGTGTTTCCGCAGTGTCCGCCAAGCGGTTCTGGCGTAGTTGGCAGGTGATTTTGGCATGACTGGCAGGTGGTTCCAGCAAGCCTGGCAGGTGATTCCAAAGTGTTCACCAACTGGTTGTGGCGTAGGCGGCAGGCGATTTTTGCGTGATCGGCAGGTGGTTCTGGCGAGTCGAGCAGGTGGTTCCGGCGTGCTCGGCTGGTGCTTCCGGGGTCATTGGCACGGGGTTCTGGCATGTCTGAGAGGTGGTTCCTGCATGCCCGGCAAGTGATTCCGGAGTGTTCGCCAAGTGGTTCTGGCATAGTCGGCAGGTGATTTTGGCATGTCCGGCAGGTGGTTCAGGCGAGTTGGGCAGGTGGTTCCAACGTGCTTGGCAGGTGCTTCCGGCGTCTCCGGCACGTGTTTCTGGCACATCTGACAGGTGGTTCCGGCATGCCCGAAAGGTGATTCCGGTCTGTCCGGTAGGTGGTTCCAGCCTGCACGGCATGTGGTTCTGGTACGTCTCAGAGGTGGTTGCGCATGCCCAACAGGTGATTCCGGACTGTCCGCCACATGGTTCTGGCACGTCTGAGAGGTGGTTCCGGCATGCCCGGCAGGTCATCCCAGAGAGTCCTCCAAGTGGTTCTGGCATAACACGCAGGCGATTTTGGCGTGTCTGGAAGGTTGTTCCGTTGTGCTTGGCAGGTGGTTCAGGCTTGGCCGGCAGGTGGTTCCAGACTGTCCAGGACGTGTTTCCAGCTTCTCCGGCAGGTGGTTCTGGTACGTCTGAAAGGTGGTTCCGCCTTGGCTGGTAGGCGATTCCGGACCGTCCCCCAGGTGGTTCTGGCATAGCCAGCAGTTGATATTGGCCTGTCCGGCAGGTGGTTCCAGCGAGTCGAACAGGTGGCTCCGGCGTTCTTTGCAGGTGGTTCCGGTCTGTCCGGTAGGTGTTTCTGGCGTGTCCGGCACGTGCTTCCGGCACGTCTGAGAGGTGGTTCCGGCATGCGCGACAGGTGATTCCGCAGTGTCCGCCTGGTGGTTCTGGCATACCCGGCAGGAGATTTTGGCGTGTCCGGCAGGTGTTTCTGGCGAGTCGAGCAGGTGGCTCCGGCATGCTCGGCAGGTGCTTCTGGCGTCTCCGGCACTTGGTTCTGGTGTGTCTGAGAGCTGGTTCCGGCATGTCCGGCAGATGATTCCGGAGTGTCCTCAAGTGGTTCTGGCATACCCAGCAGTTGATTTTGGCGTGTCAGGGAAGTGGTACCGGTGAGTCGAGCAGGTGGTTCCGGCGTGCACGGCACGTGGTTCTGGTACGTGTCAGAGGTGGTTGCGTATGCCCAAGAGGTGATTCCGGAATGTCCGCCACGTGCTTCTGGCACGTCTGAGAGGTGGTTCCAACATGCCCGGCAGGTCATTTCGGAGAGTCGTCCAAGTGGTTCTGGCGTAGCCCGCAGGTGATTTTGGCGTGTCCGGCAGGTGGTTCCGCCGTGCTCGGCAGGTGGTTCAGGCATGGCCGTCACGTGGTTCCAGTCTGTCCAGGACGTGTTTCCAGCTTCTCCGGCAGGTGGTTCTGGTACTTCTGAGAGGTGGTTCCGCCATGGCTGGCAGGTGATCCCGGACTGTCCCCCAGGTGGTTCTGGCATAGCCAGCAGTTGATATTGGCCTGTCCGGCAGGTGGTTCCAGCGAGTCAAACAGGTGGCTCCGGCGTTCTTGGCAGGTGGTTCCGGTCTGTCCGGTAGGTGTTTCCGGCGTGTCTGGCACGTGCTTCCGGCACGTCTGAGAGGTGGTTCCGGCATGCGCGGCAGGTGATTCCGTAGTGTCCGCCAGGTGGTTCTGGCATACCCGGCAGGTGATTTTGGCGTGTCCGGCAGGTGTTTCTGGCGAGTCGAGCAGGTGGCTCCGGCATGCTCGGCAGGTGCTTCCGGCGTCTCCGGCACTTGGTTCTGGTGTGTCTGAGAGCTGGTTCCGGCATGTCCGGCAGATGATTCCGGAGTGTCCGCCAAGTGGTTCTGGCATACCCAGCAGGTGATATTCGCATGACCGGAAGGTGGTTCCAGCAAGCCCGGCAGGTGATTCCGAAGTGTTCCCCAACTGGTTGTGGCGTAGCCGGCAGGTGATTTTGGCGTGTCCGGCAGGTGGTTCTGGCGAGTCGAGCAGGTGGTTCCGGCGTGCTCGGCAGGTGCTTCCGGGGTCATTGGCACGTGGTTCTGGCATATCTGAGAGGTGGTTCCGGCATGCCCGGCAGGTGTTTCCGGAGTGTTCGCCAAGTGTTTCCGGCGTAGCCGGCAAGTGATTTTGCATGTCCAGCGGTCGTTCCGGCGGGTCGAGCCGGTGGTACCGGCGTGTCCGGCAGGTGGTTCCGGTCTGTCCGGCAGGTGGTTCTGTGGTGTCCGGCACGAGGTTCAGTCTGAGAGGCTGTGCCGGCATGCCCCTCACGTGATTCCGGCTTGTCCCCGAAGTGGTTCTGGCATACCCGGCAGGTGATTTTGGCGTGTCCGGCAGGTGTTTCTGGCGAGTCGAGCAGGTGGCTCCGGCATGCTCGGCAGGTGCTTCCGGCGTCTCCGGCACTTGGTTCTGGTGTGTCTGAGAGCTGGTTCCGGCATGTCCGGCAGATGATTCCGGAGTGTCCGCCAAGTGGTTCTGGCATACCCAGCAGGTGATTTTGGCGTGTCAGGGAGGTGGTACCGGTGAGTCGAGCAGGTGGTTCCGGCGTGCTCAGCAGGTGGTTCAGGCGGTTCTGGCAGGTGGTATCCGTCTGTTCGGGGTTTGGTTCCAGCATCTCATGAACACGTTTCTGGCACGTCTGAGATGTGGTTCCAGCCGGCCCGACAGGTGTTTCCGCAGTGTCCGCCAAGAGGTTCTGGCGTAGTTGGCAGGTGATTTTGGCATGACTGGCAGGTGGTTCCAGCAAGCCTGGCAGGTGATTCCAAAGTGTTCACCAACTGGTTGTGGCGTAGCCGGCAGGTGATTTTTGCGTGATCGGCAGGTGGTTCTGGCGAGTCGAGCAGGTGGTTCCGGCGTGTTCGGCTGGTGCTTCCGGGGTCATTGGCACGGGGTTCTGGCATGTCTGAGAGGTGGTTCCTGCATGCCCGGCAAGTGATTCCGGAGTGTTCGCCAAGTGGTTCTGGCATAGTCGGCAGGTGATTTTGGCATGTCCGGCAGGTGGTTCAGGCGAGTTGAGCAGGTGGTTCCAACGTGCTTGGCAGGTGCTTCCGGCGTCTCCGGCACGTGTTTCTGGCACATCTGACAGGTGGTTCCGGCATGCCCGAAAGGTGATTCCGGTCTGTCCGGTAGGTGGTTCCAGCCTGCACGGCATGTGGTTCTGGTACGTCTCAGAGGTGGTTGCGCATGCCCAACAGGTGATTCCGGACTGTCCGCCACATGGTTCTGGCACGTCTGAGAGGTGGTTCTGGCATGCCCGGCAGGTCATCCCAGAGAGTCCTCCAAGTGGTTCTGGCATAACACGCAGGTGATTTTGGCGTGTCTGGCAGGTTGTTCCGTTGTGCTTGGCAGGTGGTTCAGGCTTGGCCGGCAGGTGGTTCCAGACTGTCCAGGACGTGTTTCCAGCTTCTCCGGCAGGTGGTTCTGCTACGTCTGAGAGGTGGTTCCGCCATGGCTGGCAGGTGATTCCGGACCGTCCCCCAGGTGGTTCTGGCATAGCCAGCAGTTGATATTGGTCTGTCCGGCAGGTGGTTCCAGCGAGTCGAACAGGTGGCTCCGGCGTGCTCGGCAAGTGGTTCCGGTCTGTCTGGTAGGTGATTCCGGCGTGTCCGGCACGTGCTTCCGGCACGTCTGAGATGTGGTTCCGGCATGCGCGACAGGTGATTTCGGAGTGTCCGCCAGGTGGTTCTGGCGTACCCGGCAGGTGATTTTGGCGTGTCCGACAGGTGTTTCTGGCGAGTCGAGCAGGTGGCTCCGGCATGCTCGGCAGGTGCTTCCGGCGTCTCCGGCACGTGGTTCTGTTGTGTCTGAGAGGTGGTTCCGGCATGTCCGGCAGATGATTCCGGAGTGTCCGCCATGTGGTTCTGGCATACCCGGCTGGTGATTTGGGCATGTCAGGTAGGTGGTTCCGGCGAGTCGAGCAGGTGGCTCCGGCGTGCTCGGCAGGTTGTTCAGACGGGTCTGGCAGGTGTTTTCCGTCTGTTCGGGGTGTGGTTCCAGCATCTCATGCACATGGTTCTGGCACGTCTGAGATGTGGTTCCGGCCGGACCGACTGGTGTTTCCACAGTGTCCGCCAAGTGGTACTGGCGTAGTTGGCAGGTTATTTTGGCATGACCGTCAGGTAGTTCCAGCAAGCCCGGAAGGTGATTCCGAAGTGTTCCCCAACTGGTTGTGGTGTAGCCGGCAGGTGATTTCTGTGTGTCCGGCAGGTGGTTCCGGCGTGCTCGGCAGGTGCTTCCGGGGTCATTGGCACGTGGTTCTGGCATATCTGAGAGGTGGTTCCGGCATGCCCGGCAGGTGATTCCGGAGTGTTCGCCAAGTGTTTCCGGCGTAGCCAGCAGGTGATTTTGCATGTCCAGCGGTCGTTCCGGCGGGTCGAGCCGGTGGTTCCGGCGTGTCCGGCAGGTGGTTCCGGTCTGTCCGGCAGGTGGTTCTGTGGTGTCCAGCACGAGGTTCAGTCTGAGAGGCTGTGCCGGCATGCCCCTCACGTGATTCCGGCTTGTCCCCGAAGTGGTGCTGGTGTAGCGGGCAGGTGATTTTGGCGTGTCCGGCAGGTGGTTCCAGCAAGCCTGGCAGGTGATTCCAAAGTGTTCACCAACTGGTTGTGGCGTAGCCGGCAGGTGATTTTTGCGTGATCGGCAGGTGGTTCTGGCGAGTCGAGCAGGTGGTTCCGGCGTGCTCGGCTGGTGCTTCCGGGGTCATTGGCACGGGGTTCTGCCATGTTTGAGAGGTGGTTCCTGAATGCCCGGCAAGTGATTCCGGAGTGTTCGCCAAGTGGTTCTGGCATAGTCGGCAGGTGATTTTGGCATGTCCGGCAGGTGGTTCAGGCGAGTTGAGCAGGTGGTTCCAACGTGCTTGGCAGGTGCTTCCGGCGTCTCCGGCACGTGTTTCTGGCACATCTGACAGGTGGTTCCGGCATGCCCGAAAGGTGATTCCGGTCTGTCCGGTAGGTGGTTCCAGCCTGCACGGCATGTGGTTCTGGTACGTCTCAGAGGTGGTTGCGCATGCCCAACAGGTGATGCCGGACTGTCCGCCACATGGTTCTGGCACGTCTGAGAGGTGGTTCCGGCATGCCCGGCAGGTCATCCCAGAGAGTCCTCCAAGTGGTTCTGGCATAACACGCAGGTGATTTTGGCGTGTCTGGCAGGTTGTTCCGTTGTGCTTGGCAGGTGGTTCAGGCTTGGCCGGCAGGTGGTTCCAGACTGTCCAGGACGTGTTTCCAGCTTCTCCGGCAGTTGGTTCTGGTACGTCTGAGAGGTGGTTCCGCCATGGCTGGCAGGTGATTCCGGACCGTCCCCCAGGTGGTTCTGGCATAGCCAGCAGTTGATATTGGCCTGTCCGGCAGGCGGTTCCAGCGAGTCGAACAGGTGGCTCCGGCGTGCTCGGCAGGTGGTTCCGGTCTGTCTGGTAGGTGATTCCGGCGTGTCCGGCACGTGCTTCCGGCACGTCTGAGAGGTGGTTCCGGCATGCGCGACAGGTGATTTCGGAGTGTCCGCCAGGTGGATCTGGCGTACCCGCCAGGTGATTTTGGCGTGTCCGACAGGTGTTTCTGGCGAGTTGAGCAGGTGGCTCCGGCATGCTCGGCAGGTGCTTCCGGCGTCTCCGGCACGTGGTTCTGGCGTGTCTGAGAGCTGGTTCCGGCATGTCCGGCAGATGATTCCGGAGTGTCCGCCAAGTGGTTCTAGCATACCCGGCTGGTGATTTGGGCATGTCAGGTAGGTGGTTCTGGCGAGTCGAGCAGGTCGCTCCGGCGTGCTCGGCAGGTTGTTCAGACGGGTCTGGCAGGTGTTTTCCGTCTGTTCGGGGTGTGGTTCCAGCATCTCATGCACATGGTTCTGGCACGTCTGAGATGTGGTTCCGGCCGGCCCGACAGGTGTTTCCACAGTGTCCGCCAAGTGGTACTGGCGTAGTTGGCAGGTGATTTTGGCATGACCGGCAGGTGGTTCCAGCAAGCCCGGCAGGTGATTCCGAAGTGTTCCCCAACTGGTTGTGGCGTAGCCGGCAGGTGATTTTTGCGTGTCCGGCAGGTGGTTCTGGCGAGTCGAGCAGGTGGTTCCGGCGTGCTCGGCAGGTGCTTCCGGGGTCATTGGCACGTGGTTCTGGCATATCTGAGAGGTGGTTCCGGCATGCCCGGCAGGTGATTCCGGAGTGTTCGCCAAGTGCTTCCGGCGTAGCCGGCAGGTGATTTTGCACGTCCAGCGGTTGTTCCGGCGGGTCGAGCCGGTGGTTCCGGCGTGTCCGGCAGGTGGTTCCGGTCTGTCCGGCAGGTGGTTCTGTGGTGTCCGGCACGAGGTTCAGTCTGAGAGGCTGTGCCGGCATGCCCCTCACGTGATTCCGGCTTGTCCCCGAAGTGGTGCTGGTGTAGCGGTCAGCTGACTTTGGCGTGTCCGGCAGGTGGTTCAGGCGAGTTGAGCAGGTGGTTGCGACGTGCTCGGCAGGTGCTTCCGGCGTCTCCGGCACGTGTTTCTGGCACATCTGACTGGTGGTTCCGGCATGCCCAAAAGTTGATTCCGGTCTGTCTGGTAGGTGGTTCCGGCGTGCACGGCACGTGGTTCTGGTACGTGTCAGAGGTGGTTGCGTATGCCCAACAGGTGATTCCGGACTGTCCGCCACGTGCTTCTGGCACGTCTGAGAGGTGGTTCCAACATGCCCGGCAGGTCATTTCGGAGAGTCGACCAAGTGGTTCTGGCATAGCCCGCAGGTGATTTTGGCGTGTCCGACAGGTGGTTCCGCCGTGCTCGGCAGGTGGTTCAGGCATGGCCGTCACGTGGTTCCAGTCTGTCCAGGACGTGTTTCCAGCTTCTCCGGCAGGTGGTTCTGGTACGTCTGAGAGGTGGTTCCGCCATGGCTGGCAGGTGATCCCGGACTGTCCCCCAGGTGGTTGTGGCATAGCCAGAAGTTGATATTGGCCTGTCCGGCAGGTGGTTCCAGCGAGTCGAACAGGTGGCTCCGGCATACTTGGCAGGTGGTTCTGGTCTGTCCGGTAGGTGTTTCCGGCGTGTCTGGCACGTGCTTCCGGCACGTCTGAGAGGTGGTTCCGGCATGCGCGGCAGGTGATTCCGTAGCGTCCGCCAGGTGGTTCTGGCATTCCCGGCAGGTGATTTTGGCGTGTCCGGCAGGTGTTTCTGGCGAGTCGAGCAGTTGGCTCCGGCAGGCTCGGCAGGTGCTTCCGGCGTCTCCGGCACTTGGTTCTGGTGTGTCTGAGAGCTGGTTCCGGCATGTCCGGCAGATCATTCCGGAGTGTGCGCCATGTGGTTCTGGCATACCCAGCAGGTGATTTTGGCGTGTCAGGGAGGTGGTACCGGTGAGTCGAGCAGGTGGTTCCGGCGTGCTCAGCAGGTGGTTCAGGCGGTTCTGGCAGGTGGTATCCGTCTGTTCGGGGTGTGGTTCCAGCATCTCATGAACACGTTTCTGGCACGTCTGAGATGTGGTTCCAGCCGGCCCGACAGGTGTTTCCGCAGTGTCCGCCAAGCGGTTCTGGCGTAGTTGGCAGGGGATTTTGGCATGACTGGCAGGTGGTTCCAGCAAGCCTGGCAGGTGATTCCAAAGTGTTCCCCAACTGGTTGTGGCGTAGGCGGCAGGTGATATTTGCGTGATCGGCAGGTGGTTCTGGCGAGTCGAGCAGGTGGTTCCGGCGTGCTCGGCTGGTGCTTCCGGGGTCATTGGCACGGGGTTCTGGCATGTCTGAGAGGTGGTTCCTGCATGCCCGGCAAGTGATTCCGGAGTGTTCGCCAAGTGGTTCTGGCATAGTCGGCAGGTGATTTTGGCATGTCCGGCAGGTGGTTCAGGCGAGTTGAGCAGGTGGTTCCAACGTGCTTGGCAGGTGCTTCCGGCGTCTCCGGCACGTGTTTCTGGCACATCTGACAGGTGGTTCCGGCATGCCCGAAAGGTGATTCCGGTCTGTCCGGTAGGTGGTTCCAGCCTGCACGGCATGTGGTTCTGGTACGTCTCAGAGGTGGTTGCGCATGCCAAACAGGTGATGCCGGACTGTCCGCCACATGGTTCTGGCACGTCTGAGAGGTGGTTCCGGCATGCCCGGCAGGTCATCCCAGAGAGTCCTCCAAGTGGTTCTGGCATAACACGCAGGTGATTTTGGCGTGTCTGGCAGGTTGTTCCGTTGTGCTTGGCAGGTGGTTCAGGCTTGGCCGGCAGGTGGTTCCAGACTGTCCAGGACGTGTTTCCAGCTTCTCCGGCAGGTGGTTCTGGTACGTCTGAGAGGTGGTTCCGCCATGGCTGGCAGGTGATTCCGGACCGTCCCCCAGGTGGTTCTGGCATAGCCAGCAGTTGATATTGGCCTGTCCGGCAGGTGGTTCCAGCGAGTCGAACAGGTGGCTCCGGCGTGCTCGGCAGGTGGTTCCGGTCTGTCCGGTAGGTGATTCCGGCGTGTCCGGCACGTGCTTCCGGCACGTCTGAGAGCTGGTTCCGGCATGTCCGGCAGATGATTTCGGAGTGTCCGCGAAGTGGTTCTGGCATACCCAGCTGGTGATTTTGGCATGTCAGGTAGGAGGTTCCGGCGAGTCGAGCAGGTGGCTCCGGCGTGCTCGGTAGTTTGTTCAGACGGGTCTGGCAGGTGTTTTCCGTCTGTTCGGGGTGTGGTTCCAGCATCTCATGCACATGGTTCTGGCACGTCTGAGATGTGGTTCCGGCCGGCCCGACAGCTGTATCCATAGTGTCCGCCAAGTGGTACTGGCGTAGTTGGCAGGTGATTTTGGCATGACCGGCAGGTGGTTCCAACAAGCCCGGCAGGTGATTCCGAAGTGTTCCCCAACTGGTTGTGGCGTAGCCGGCAGGTGATTTTTGCGTGTCCGGCAGGTGGTTCTGGCGAGTCGAGCAGGTGGTTCCGGCGTGCTCGGCAGGTGCTTCCGGGGTCATTGGCACGTGGTTCTGGCATATCTGAGAGGTGGTTCCGGCATGCCCGGCAGGTGATTCCGGAGTGTTCGCCAAGTGTTTCCGGCGTAGCCGGCAGGTGACTTTGCATGTCCAGCGGTCGTTCCGGCGGGTCGAGCCGGTGGTTCCGGCGTGTCCGGCAGGTGGTTCCGCCGTGCTCGGCAGGTGGTTCAGGCATGGCCGTCACGTGGTTCCAGTCTGTCCAGGACGTGTTTCCAGCTTCTCCGGCAGGTGGTTCTGGTACGTCTGAGAGGTGGTTCCGCCATGGCTGGCAGGTGATCCCGGACTGTCCCCCAGGTGGTTCTGGCATAGCCAGCAGTTGATATTGGCCTGTCCGGCAGGTGGTTCCAGCGAGTCGAACAGGTGGCTCCGGCGTTCTTGGCAGATGGTTCCGGTCTGTCCGGTAGGTGATTCCGGCGTGTCCGGCACGTGCTTCCGGCACGTCTGAGAGGTGGTTCCGGCATGCGCGACAGGTGGTTTCGGAGTGTCCGCCAGGTGGTTCTGGCGTACCCGGCACGTGATTTTGGCGTGTCCGGCAGGTGCTTCTGGCGAGTCGAGCAGGTGGCTCCGGCATGCTCGGCAGGTGCTTCCGGCGTGTCCGGCACGTGGTTGTGGTGTGTCTGAGAGCTGGTTCCGGCATGTCCGGAAGATGATTCTGGAGTGTCCGCCAAGTGGTTCTGGCATACCCGGCTGGTGATTTTGGCATGTCAGGTAGGTGGTTCCGGCGAGTCGAGCAGGTGGCTCCGGCGTGCTCGTCAGGTTGTTCAGACGGGTCTGGCAGGTGGTATCCGTCTGTTCGGGGTGTGGTTCCAGCATCTCATGAACACGTTTCTGGCACGTCTGAGATGTGGTTCCAGCCGGCCCGACAGGTGTTTCCGCCGTGTCCGCCAAGCGGTTCTGGCGTAGTTGGCAGGTGATTTTGGCATGACTGGCAGGTGGTTCCAGCAGGCCTGGCAGGTGATTCCAAAGTGTTCACCAACTGGTTGTGGCGTACCCGGCAGGTGATTTTTGCGTGATCGGCAGGTGGTTCTGGCGAGTCGAGCAGGTGGTTCTGGCGTGCTCGGCTGGTGCTTCCGGGGTCATTGGCACGGGGTTCTGGCATGTCTGAGAGGTGGTTCCTGCATGCCCGGCAAGTGATTCCGGAGTGTTCGCCAAGTGGTTCTGGCATAGTCGGCAGGTGATTTTGGCATGTCCGGCAGGTGGTTCAGGCGAGTTGAGAAGGTGGTTCCAACGTGCTTGGCAGGTGCTTCCGGCGTCTCCGGCACGTGTTTCTGGCATATCTGACAGGTGGTTCCGGCATGCCCTAAAGGTGATTCCGGTCTGTCCGGTAGGTGGTTCCAGCCTGCACGGCATGTGGTTCTGGCACGTCTGAGAGGTGGTTCCGGCATGCCCGGCAGGTCATCCCAGAGAGTCCTCCAAGTGGTTCTGGCATAACACGCAGGTGATTTTGGCGTGTCTGGCAGGTTGTTCCATTGTGCTTGGCAGGTGGTTCAGGCTTGGCCGGCAGGTGGTTCCAGACTGTCCAGGACGTGTTTCCAGCTTCTCCGGCAGGTGGTTCTGCTACGTCTGAGAGGTGGTTCCGCCATGGCTGGCAGGTGATTCCGGACCGTCCCCCAGGTGGTTCTGGCATAGCCAGCAGTTGATATTGGCCTGTCCGGCAGGTGGTTCCAGCGAGTCGAACAGGTGGCTCCGGCGTGCTCGGCAGGTGGTTCCGGTCTGTCCGGTAGGTGATTCCGGCGTGTCCGGCACGTGCTTCCGGCACGTCTGAGAGGTGGTTCCGGCATGCGCGACAGGTGATTTCGGAGTGTCCGCCAGGTGGTTCTGGCGTACCCGGCAGGTGATTTTGGCGTGTCATACAGGTGTTTCTGGCGAGTCGAGCAGGTGGCTCCGGCATGCTCGGCAGGTGCTTCCGGCGTCTCCGGCACGTGGTTCTGGTGTGTCTGAGAGCTGGTTCCGGCATGTCCGGCAGATGATTCCGGAGTGTCCGCCAAGTGGTTCTGGCATACCCGGCTGGTGATTTGGGCATGTCAGGTAGGTGGTTCCGGCGAGTCGAGCAGGTGGCTCCGGCGTGCTCGGCAGGTTGTTCAGACGGGTCTGGCAGGTGTTTTCCGTCTGTTCGGGGTGTGGTTCCAGCATCTCATGCACATGGTTCTGGCACGTCTGAGATGTGGTTCCGGCCGGCCCGACAGGTGTTTCCACAGTGTCCGCCAAGTGGTACTGGCGTAGTTGGCAGGTGATTTTGGCATGAAAGGCAGGTGGTTCCAGCAAGCCCGGCAGGTGATTCCGAAGTGTTCCCCAACTGGTTGTGGCGTAGCCGGCAGGTGATTTTTGCGTGTCCGGCAGGTGGTTCTGGCGAGTCGAGCAGGTGTTTCCTGCATGCTCGGCAGGTGCTTCCGGGGTCATTGGCACGTGGTTCTGGCATATCTGAGAGGTGGTTCCGGCATGCCCGGCAGGTGATTCCGGAGTGTTCGCCAAGTGTTTCCGGCGTAGCCGGCAGGTGATTTTGCATGTCCCGCGGTCGTTCCGGCGGGTCGAGCCGGTGGTTCCGGCGTGTCCGGCAGGTGGTTCCGGTCTGTCCGGCAGGTGGTTCTGTGGTGTCCGGCACGAGGTTCAGTCTGAGAGGCTGTGCCGGCATGCCCCTCACGTGATTCCGGCTTGTCCCCGAAATGGTGCTGGTGTAGCGGGCAGGTGATTTTGGCGTGTCCGGCAGGTGGTTCAGGCGAGTTGAGCAGGTGGTTGCGACGTGCTCGGCAGGTGCTTCCGGCGTCTCCGGCACGTGTTTCTGGCACATCTGACTGGTGGTTCCGGCATGCCCAAAAGTTGATTCCGGTCTGTCCGGTAGGTGGTTCCGGCGTGCACGGCACGTGGTTCTGGTACGTGTCAGAGGTGGTTGCGTATGCCCAACAGGTGATTCCGGACTGTCCGCCACGTGCTTCTGGCACGTCTGAGAGGTGGTTCCAACGTGACCGGAAGGTCATTTCGGAGAGTCGTCTAAGTGGTTCTGGCGTAGCCCGCAGGTGATTTTGGCGTGTCCGGCAGGTGGCTCCGGCGTGCTCGGCAGGTGGTTCCGGTCTGTCCGGTAGGTGATTCCGGCGTGTCCGGCACGTGCTTCCGGCACGTCTGATATTTGGTCCCGGCATGCGAGACAGGTGATTTCGGAGTGTCCGCCAGGTGGTTCTGGCGTACCCGGCAGGTGATTTTGGCGTGTCCGGCAGGTGTTCCTGGCGAGTCAAACAGGTGGCTCCGGCATTCTCGGCAGGTGCTTCCGGCGTCTCCGGCATTTGGTTGTGGTGTCTCTGAGAGCTGGTTCCGGCATGTCCATCAGATGATTCCGGAGTGTCCGCCAAGTGGTTCTGGCATGCCCGGCTGGTGATTTGGGCATGTCAGGTAGGTGGTTCCGGCGAGTCGAGCAGGTGGCTCCGGCGTGCTCGGCAGGTTGTTCAGACGGGTCTGGCAGGTGTTTTCCATCTTTTCGGGGTGTGGTTCCAGCATCTCATGCACATGGTTCTGGCACGTCTGAGATGTGGTTCCGGCCGGCCCGACAGGTGTTTCCACAGTGTCTGCCAAGTGGTACTGGCGTAGTTGGCAGGTGATTTTGGCATGACCGGCAGGTGGTTCCAGCAAGCCCGGCAGGTGATTCCGAAGTGTTCCCCAACTGGTTGTGGCGTAGCCGGCAGGTGATTTTTGCGTGTCCGGCAGGTGGTTCTGGCGAGTCGAGCAGGTGGTTCCGGAGTGCTGGGCAGGTGCTTCCGGGGTCATTGGCACGTGGTTCTGGCATATCTGAGAGGTGGTTCCGGCATGCCCGGCAGGTGATTCCGGAGTGTTCGGCAAGTTTTTCCGGCGTGGCCGACACGTGATTTTGCATGTCCAGCGGTCGTTCCGGCGGGTCGAGCCGGTGGTTCCGGCGTGTCCGGCAGGTGGTTCCGGTCTGTCCGGCAGGTGGTTCTGTGGTGTCCGGCACGAGGTTCAGTCTGAGAGGCTGTGCCGGCATGCCGCTCACGTGATTCCGGCTTGTCCCTGAAGTGGTGCTGGTGTAGCGGGCAGGTGATTTTGGCGTGTCCGGCAGGTGGTTCAGGCGAGTTGAGCAGGTGGTTGCGACGTGCTCGGCAGGTGCTTCCGGCGTCTCCGGCACGTGTTTCTGGCACATCTGACTGGTGGTTCCGGCATGCCCAAAAGTTGATTCCGGTCTGTCCGGTAGGTGGTTCCGGCGTGCATGGCACGTGGTTCTTGTACGTGTCAGAGGTGGTTGCGTATGCCCAACAGGTGATTCCGGACTGTCCGCCACGTGCTTCTGGCACGTCTGAGAGGTGGTTCCAACATGCCCGGCAGGTCATTTCGGAGAGTCGTCCAAGTGGTTCTGGCGTAGCCCGCAGGTGATTTTGGCGTGTCCGGCAGGTGGTTCCGCCGTGCTCGGCAGGTGGTTCAGGAATGGGCGTCACGTGGTTCCAGTCTGTCCAGGACGTGTTTCCAGCTTCTCCGGCAGGTGGTTCTGGTACGTCTGAGAGGTGGTTCCGCCATGGCTGGCAGGTGATCCCGGACCGTCCCCCAGGTGGTTCTGGCATAGCCAGCAGTTGATATTGGCCTGTCCGGGAGGAGGTTCCAAGCGAGTCGAACAGGTGGCTCCGGCGTTCTTGGCAGGTGGTTCCGGTCTGTCCGGTAGGTGTTTCCGGCGTGTCTGGCACGTGCTTCCGGCACATCTGAGAGGTGGCTCCGGCGTGCTCGGCAGGTGGTTCCGGTCTGTCCGGTAGGTGATTCCGGCGTGTCCGGCACGTGCTTCCGGCACGTCTGAGAGGTGGTTCCGTCATGCGCGACAGGTGGTTTCGGAGTGTCCGCCAGGTGGTTCTGGCGTACCCGGCACGTGATTTTGGCGTGTCCAGCAGGTGTTTCTGGCGAGTCGAGCAGGTGGCTCCGGTATGCTCGGCAGGTGCTTCCGGCGTCTCCGGCACTTGGTTCTGGTGTGTCTGAGAGCTGGTTCCGGCATGTCCGGCAGATGATTCCGGAGTGTCCGCCAAGTGGTTCTGGCATACCCGGCTGGTGATTTGGGCATGTCAGGTAGGTGGTTCCGGCGAGTCGAGCAGGTGGCTCCGGCGTGCTCGGCAGGTTGTTCAGACGGGTCTGGCAGGTGTTTTCCGTCTGTTCGAGGTGTGGTTCCAGCATCTCATGCACATGGTTCTGGCACGTCTGAGATGTGGTTCCGGCCGGCCCGACAGGTGTTTCCACAGTGTCCGCCAAGTGGTACTGGCGTAGTTGGCAGGTGATTTTGGCATGACCGGCAGGTGGTTCCAGCAAGCCCGGCAGGTGATTCCGAAGTTTTCCCCAACTGGTTGTGGCGTAGCCGGCAGGTGATTTTTGCGTGTCCGGAGGGTGGTTCTGGCGAGTCAAGCAGGTGGCTCCGGCATGCTCGGCAGGTGCTTCCGGCGTCTCCGGCACTTGGTTCTGGTGTGTCTGAGAGCTGGTTCCGGCATGTCCGGCAGATGATTCCGGAGTGTCCGCCAAGTGGTTCTGGCATACCCAGCAGGTGATATTCGCATGACCGGAAGGTGGTTCCAGCAAGCCCGGCAGGTGATTCCGAAGTGTTCCACAACTGGTTGTGGCGTAGCCGGCAGGTGATTTTTGCGTGTCCGGCAGGTGGTTCTGGCGAGTCGAGCAGGTGGTTCCGGCGTGCTCGGCAGGTGCTTCCGGGGTCATTGGCACGTGGTTCTGGCATATCTGAGAGGTGGTTCAGGCATGCCCGGCAGGTGATTCTGGAGTGTTCGCCAAGTGTTTCCGGCGTAGCCGGCAGGTGATTTTGCATGTCCAGCGGTCGTTCCGGCGGGTGGAGCCGGTGGTTCCGGCGTGTCCGGCAGGTGGTTCCGGTCTGTCCGGCAGGTGGTTCTGTGGTGTCCGGGACGAGGTTCAGTCTGAGAGGCTGTGCCGGCATGCCCCTCAGGTGATTCCGGCTTGTCCCCGAAGTGGTGCTGGTGTAGCGGGCAGGTGATTTTGGCGTGTCCGGCAGGTGGTTCAGGCGAGTTGAGCAGGTGGTTGCGATGTGCTGGGCATGTGCTTCCGGCGTCTCTGGCACGTGTTTCTGGCACATCTGACTGGTGGTTCCGGCATGCCCAAAAGTTGATTCCGGTCTGTCCGGTAGGTGGTTCCGGCGTGCACGGCACGTGGTTCTGGTACGTCTCAGAGGTGGTTGCGTATGCCCAACGGGTGATTCCGGACTGTCCTCCACGTGCTTCTGGCACGTCTGAGAGGTGATTCCAACATGCCCGGCAGGTCATTTCGGAGAGTCGTCCAAGTGGTTCTGGCGTAGCCCGCAGGTGATTTTGGCGTGTCCGGCAGGTGGTTCCGCCGTGCTCGGCAGGTGGTTCAGGCATGGCCGTCACGTGGTTCCAGTCTGTCCAGGACGTGTTTCCAGCTTCTCCGGCAGGTGGTTCTGGTACGTCTGAGAGGTGGTTCCGCCATGGCTGGCAGGTGATCCCGGACTGTCCCCCAGGTGGTTCTGGCATAGCCAGCAGTTGATATTGGCCTGTCCGGCAGGTGGTTCCAGCGAGTCGAACAGGTGGCTCTGGCGGTCTTGGCAGGTGGTTCCGGTCTGTCCGGTAGGTGTTTCCGGCGTGTCTGGCACGTGCTTCCGGCGCGTCTGAGAGGTGGTTCCGGCATGCGCGGCAGGTGATTCCGTAGTGTCCGACAGGTGGTTCTGGCATACCCGGCAGGTGATTTTGGCGTGTCCGGCAGGTGTTTCTGGCGAGTCGAGCAGGTGGCTCCGGCATCCTCGGCAGGTGCTTCCGGCGTCTCCGGCACTTGGTTCTGGTGTGTCTGAGAGCTGGTTCCGGCATGTCCGGCAGATGATTCCGGAGTGTCCGCCAAGTGGTTCTGGCATACCCAGCAGGTGATTTTGGCGTGTCAGGTAGGTGGTACCGGTGAGTCGAGCAGGTGGTTCTGGCGTGCTCAGCAGGTGGCTCAGGCGGTTCTGGCAGGTGGTATCCGTCTGTTCGGGGTGTGGTTCCAGCATCTCATGAACACGTTTCAGGCACTTCTGAGATGTGGTTCCACCCGGCCCTACAGGTGTTTCCGCAATGTCCGCCAAGCGGGTCTGGCGTAGTTGGCAGGCGATTTTGGCATGACTGGCAGGTGGTTCCAGCAAGCCTGGCAGGTGATTCCAAAGTGTTCACCAACTGGTTGTGGCGTAGCCGGCAGGTGATATTTGCGTGATCGGCAGGTGGTTCTGGCGAGTCGAGCAGGTGGTTCCAGCGTGCTCGGCTGGTGCTTCCGGGGTCATTGGCACGGGGTTCTGGCATGTCTGAGAGGTGGTTCCTGCATGCCCGGCAAGTGATTCCGGAGTGTTCGCCAAGTGGTTCTGGCATAGTCGGCAGGTGATTTTGGCATGTCCGGCAGGTGGTTCAGGCGAGTTGAGCAGGTGGTTCCAACGTGCTTGGCAGGTGCTTCCGGCGTCTCCGGCACGTGTTTCTGGCACATCTGACAGGTGGTTCCGGCATGCCCGAAAGGTGATTCCCGTCTGTCCGGTAGGTGGTTCCAGCCTGCACGGCATGTGGTTCTGGTACGTCTCAGAGGTGGTTGCGCAAGCCCAACTGGTGATTCCGGACTGTCCACCACATGGTTCTGGCACGTCTGAGAGGTGGTTCCGGCATGCCCGGCACGTCATCCCAGAGAGTCCTCCAAGTGGTTCTGGCATAACACACAGGTGATTTTGACGTGTCTGGCAGGTTGTTCTGTTGTGCTTGGCAGGTGGTTCAGGCTTGGCCGGCAGGTGGTTCCAGACTGTCCAGGACGTGTTTCCAGCTTCTCCGGAAGGTGGTTCTGGTACGTCTGAGAGGTGTTTCCGCAATGGCTGGCAGGTTATTCCGGACTGTCCGCCACGTGCTTCTGGCACGTCTGAGAGGTGGTTCCAACAAGCCCGGCAGGTCATTTCGGAGAGTCGTCTAAGTGGTTCTGGCGTAGCCCGCAGGTGATTTTGGCGTGTCCGGCAGGTGGTTCCTCCGTGCTCGGCAGGTGGTTCAGGCATGGCCATCACGTGGTTCCAGTCTGTCCAGGTCGTGTTTCCAGCTTCTCCGGCAGGTGGTTCTGGTACGTCTGAGAGGTGGTTCCGCCATGGCTGGCAGGTGATCCCGGACTGTCCCCCAGGTGGTTCTGGCATAGCCAGCAGTTGATATTGGCCTGTCCGGCAGGTGGTTCCAGCGAGTTGAACAGGTGGCTCCGGCGTGCTCGGCAGGTGGTTCCGGTCTGTCCGGTAGGTGATTCCGGCGTGTCCGGCACGTGCTTCCGGCACGTCTGAGAGGTGGTTCCGGCATGCGCGACAGGTGATTTCGGAGTGTCCGCCAGGTGGTTCTGGCGTACCCGGCAGGTGATTTTGGCGTGTCCGGCAGGTGTTTCTGGCGAGTCGAGCAGGTGGCTCCGGCATGCTCGGCAGGTGCTTCCGGGGTCTCTGGCACGTGGTTCTGGTGTGTCTGAGAGCTGGTTCCGGCATGTCCAGCAGATGATTCCGGAGTGTCCGCCAAGTGGTTCTGGCATACCCGGCTGGTGATTTGGGCATGTCAGGCAGGTGGTTGCGGCGAGTCGAGCAGGTGGCTCTGGCGTGCTCGGCAGGTTGTTCAGACGGGTCTGGCAGGTGTTTTCCGTCTGTTCGGGGTGTGGTTCCAGCATCTCATGCACATGGTTCTGGCACGTCTGAGAAGTGGTTCCGTCATGCCCGGCAGGTCATCGCAGAGAGTCCTCCAACTGTTTCTGGCATAACACGCAGGTGATTTTGGCGTGTCTGGCAGGTTGTTCCGTTGTGCTTGGCAGGTGGTTCAGGCTTGGCCGGCAGGTGGTTCCAGACTGTCCAGGACGTGTTTCCAGCTTCTCCGGCAGGTGGTTCTGCTACGTCTGAGAGGTGGTTCCGCCATGGCTGGCAGGTGATCCCGGACTGTCCCGCAGGTGGTTCTGGCATAGCCAGCAGTTGATATTGGCCTGTCCGGCAGGTGGTTCCAGCGAGTCGAACAGGTGGCTCCGGCGTGCTCGGCAGGTGGTTCCGGTCTGTCCGGTAGGTGATTTCGGCGTGTCCGGCACGTGCTTCCGGCACGTCTGAGAGGTGGTCCCGGCATGCGCGACAGGTGATTTTGGCGTGTCCGGCAGGTGTTTCTGGCGAGTCGAGCAGGTGGCTCCGGCGTGCTCGGCAGGTGCTTCCGGCGTCTCCGGCACTTGGTTCTGGTGTGTCTGAGAGCTGGTTCCGGCATGTCCGGCAGATGATTCCGGAGTGTCCGCCAAGTGGTTCTGGCATACCCGGCTGGTGATTTGGGCATGTCAGGTAGGTGGTTCCGGCGAGTCGAGCAGGTGGCTCCGGCGTGCTCGGCAGGTTGTTCAGACGGGTCTGGCAGGTGTTTTCCGTCTCTTCGGTTTGTGGTTCCAGCATCTCATGCACATGGTTCTGGCTCGTCTGAGATGTGGTTCCGGCCGGCCCGACAGGTGTTTCCACAGTGTCCGCCAAGTGGTACTGGCGTAGTTGGCAGGTGATTTTGGCATGACCGGCATGTGGTTCCAGCAAGCCCGGCAGGTGATTCCGAAGTGTTCCCCAACTGGTTGTGGCGTAGCCGGCAGGTGATTTCTGCGTGTCCGGCAGGTGGTTCTTGCGAGTCGAGCAGGTGGTTCCGCCGTGCTCGGCAGGTGGTTCAGGCATGGCCGTCACGTGGTTCCAGTCTGTCCAGGACGTGTTTCCAGCTTCTCCGGCAGGTGGTTCTGCTACGTCTGAGAGGTGGTTCCGCCATGGCTGGCAGGTGATCCCGGACTGTCCCCCAGGTGGTTCTGGCATAGCCAGCAGTTGATATTGGCCTG